>NC_058132.1:245298497-245365973 GCF_016433145.1 Gracilinanus agilis
GGAAGGAGGGAAGGAAGGAAGGAAGGAAGGAAGGAAGGAAGGAAAGAAGGAAGGAAGGAAGGAAGGAAGGAAGGAAGGAAACCCTTTAACATAACAAAAGTTCCTTCTTTTCCCCCTTTTAGATCATTTTGGAAACTCTAAATCTTCTCTGTTCTAATGATTCAGCTAACAAATATGACCAAGTACTCTTATAGCTAAGTTTGCAGTAAAAGGGCTGAATCCAGAATATAAAATTTTAAAGAACACTAACTTCTCTTTTGAGTTGTATTTGTAACATTGCTAGCATACTTTGCCATCAATTAATTATTAAAATGTGCACGTTATTAAATTCATAATAATAAATTTTCATTTTAAAAATTAGGTCCAATTTTCCACCCCCATTTAGCTAAGATTGAAATATAGAAATCCTTAATAGATTTACCAGCAATGAGGGAATTTAAGTCTTGTACATAAAATCTCCTGAGCTGGAAGGGAGTTAGGGGAGACATATAATAAATTCTCACAATTATATGGAACTTTGTACCTTTCAAAGTACTTTCCTATACATTATTACATTTCATATTCACAACAATTCAATGAAGTAGAAGCAGGACAGGTATGGTTATTTTCATTTTATAGATGAGACAATTGAGGTTTAGGAAAATTAAGTAATAAAGATTTCTTCTTTTTGTGTCTCAGATAATTTGTTATTGTACCCTATGTAACTGAAACAGAATGTTTTTAAATATAATTTAAAACAAAATCCTGGATCAGTTTCTTGAAATAAGATTAATAAATCATAATAGGGACTTATTTATTCCTATATTGTTCTATACTTGGGAACTCAGTGTAAAAAATACCAATGCAGATAAGCAATTCTTCTGCAACTTAGTATCTTAGAAAGTTACCTGGACACTCCTGAAGGACTTATGGGAAAGAATGCTAACCACATTGGGAGAAAGAATTATGGGAGTAGAAATGCAAAAGAAAAACATATGACATCAGTTACCACATGTATATATGGGTATATGATTTGGGGTTTAGGCTTTAGAAGATTGCTTTTTAGCAAAAATGAATAATATGGAAATAGGTATCAAGTGATAACATTTGTATAACCCAGTGGAATTGCTTGTCAGCTTTGGGAGGGGGGAGGGAAGAAAGGAAAGAAAATGAATCATGTAAATGTGGAAAAATATTTAAAAATGAAAATTATGAATTAAAAAAAAGGAAGTTGCCTTGGATCAGGGAAAAGTTAAGTGACTTACCTACTACCACATAGTCCTTACTTGTCAAACATGGGACTTGAACCCATTCTGGTGTTCCTAAGGCTAATTAAGAGTCTAACTCTGTCCACTATAAAACACTGTCCCCAATAATACTAGATTCTTTCCATAAAATGGATTTTTAAAAATGTATTGATATATAACAACATTTCAAAGATAATATGAAAGCTTTTAAATTAATGCTATGATAAACTACAAATACATTTTTAAATCTTTCTTTAATATCCCTTATACTGAAGTGGATTTAAATCATCAAACATAAAGCATTCAGAAAAGGAATGGCATAATGGAAAACATTTTAAAGTTGGCAATACTGCCAGGTCTTGTCATAAGAGAAAGAGTGTATTTTTCAAGGAAAACACAGGCTACATCAAAATACAGCACAACAGATCTAAAAATATAAAATTCAAAGGGAAGTAGTACTACTTATCTAGTAACTTCTCTTATCTTATTGTCTATGAGCTATATTAGGTTCAGTGTCCTATATTTTGAAAATGTTAATATTTGAGACCCTTTACATTAAAATAGTACTATTTTTGTTATTTCCTTCTATCTTAGTGCTCCAATGAGCAGTTGAAATATATTATTTAAACCAGAACTAAGAAGTCATTTTCTCCTGAGTGTCCACCAGTACAAGATTCTGCCAGTGATACAGATGGTCTTTTTTTTTTTTTTTTTAATTTTAAACCCTTAACTTCTGTGTATTGACTTATAGGTGGAAGAGTGGTAAGGGTAGGCAATGGGGGTCAAGTGACTTGCCCAGGGTCACACAGCTGGGAAGTGTCTGAGGCCAGATTTGAACCCAGGACCTCCCGTCTCTAGGCCTGGCTCTCAATCCACTGAGCTACCCAGCTGCCCCCAAGATGGTCTTTTTAATTAAGCTTAAAAGTTCGGTTTTAGAGGGATATTTAGTCCATTGTAAAGAATTCCGCCCTGTTCTTATATTTGCAGTGTATATATGTTTTATATTATTTCCATAAAAGCAACATAATTCTGATCACTCTTATATTGTGGATAATTTTAGTGCTCCCTTCTCAAATTAACTCGATTTATTTATCTTTTGACACATTAGATATCCACTTTCAGTAAAATGCAATCTCCTAACATTTTTGGTTTTATATCTCTGGCACAGGGGTCAGGAACATATGGCTCTTTCTGCAGGAGCCATAAAGCCAATGTTTTTTCAGGCACTGTTACAGGAGTGAGCACTGTGAGCACTGTACGGCTCCATGAAATTACATTTTAAAAAATGTGGCGTTTATGGCTTTCACGGCCAAAAAAACTGCCAACCCCTGCTCTAGCATCTAGAATAATGCCTATCACATAGCAGACATTTAATGAATGATTATTGAATTAATCAGAATTAATAGGCCAGACATGAGGAGTCCAGACTCTAAGGTGATAGCAGTAGAAATGGAAAGGATGGATTCATAAGAAAAATTATGAGCAGAGGATCATAGGATTTAGTAATTGATTGAATATAAAAGATAAGACTCAAGGGTGACTTCAATATATCAAGTCCGGGGTGGTGAAGCACCACCAACAGAAAAAGAGAAGTTAGGAGGTAGTTACAGTTTGGGGTGTGGGTAAGAGTTGAGGAAGTTGATTTTTGATATGTTGAATTTGATGGAACAGAGATGTATAGATATAAGGAAATGCCTGATTGGAATTGATCAATTTAGGACGAGCTCAGTAAAGCTGTCAGGAATAGACGAATCAATTAGAGAATCTGTCACACAGGAATAAGTAGTTATTGAAGCCATAAGAGTGGATAATATCTAAAAAAAAACAAGTATAGGAAAAGGAGAAGGCCAAGAGTACAGCCTTTGGGGAGTATTTATATTAAAGAGATAGAGGAATAGTCAGAAAAGCAGAGTAGCCATGACATAAGAATTCCATAGAAAGTCAGAAAAATGTTCAAAAAGAAATTAGTTAACTTTGTCAAATGTTGCAAAGGAAGAGAACTAAGAAAAGGCCTTAGACTGGGTGATTTAGGAAGGAGGTCACTCAAGAAGATAGTTCCAACAGGGTGATAGAGAGAAGCCAGATTGAAGGTTATCCAGGAGTGGATACTGAGAAAATGGCAGTAGCAAGCATACTCAGCTGATTCCCCAGGGGTTCAACTCCTAACAACAGGAAATCACAACCAACAACATTTCCTTAGTATCCTAGCTCTACTCCAGATTGTAAATTAAATCGTGATTTCACAAGCGACAGGGTGAACTAATTGCTGGTAAATACAAAATATTCCTTGTGCCATGGTATATTTATTTCCACTTAGAAGAGAACTTTGTTACAACAATAAAAGTGAGCATATGAAAATTCAAAAAGACAAAATTTTAAAGAGAAAAATGACTATTTGAAAGGTCCTTCCTTTGTTGTTATTTTGTTGCTTTATTTTTTTTTAATTCATCCACTCCAGATATCTTGCCATCTGCCCTGCTGCAGCCACTACTCCTTACTGTTATAAATAAGAGGGTACAAGGGAGATGTATAGATGTACAATGATGTTGATGTATCTATCTATATTGTACCTGTAATAGCCCCATCCAGAGTCCATTCCTTCTTCCCTGTGTTCATTTATTTAGCCTGGAATCTTTCCTGAAGCTAAATTTGATTGCCCAGTTAGTGAGTACAAAGACTACATTTAGGAAGCTCTAGTCCATGTTTCACATCCGTCCACATTCTGGCACATCTTGCCTTCTATCCTGACCCCATGTTCTTTGCCCCTCCCCACTTTCCACTTTTCACCTCTTGCTTTGGGAACAGTTTTCAAGTTAATACTGATATTGCTTCTGGTGTGGGCATGATAATGGACTGCTTTATTGCTCAAAGCACATTCTGTCACTTTCTAGACAAAAGTTCCCTTCTCTGGTCACTACCACTCATCTATATGTGTGACCTTCCCCCTATTATAAGTTCCTTGAGACCAATGTTTCTTATTTTGTAATTTAAAATATTTTTACATTGATTTTTTAAATTTTCACTTCTAAATTCTCTCCCTCCTTCCAGCCTCCCTCCATCTTTTGAGAAGGCAAGCAATATGACACCTGACATACATGTGAAGTCATACAAAACATAGTTCCATATTAACTACATTGCCAAAAACAAAGAAAAAAATGTTTCAATCTGTACTCAGAGTTCACTAGTCCTCTCTCTAGAGGTGGACAGCATGTTTCATCATGAGTCTTTTGGAATAGTGATTGATCATTGCGAAGAGCAGAGTTATTTCAGATCTGATTTTCTTTACAAAATTTACTGTTATATATAGTTCTCCATTTTCTGCTCACTTCATTTTGTATCTTTTCGTTCAGGTCTCCCCAGGTTTTTCTAAAACCATCCCCCTCATCATTTCTGATAGCATAACATATTCCATCACAATCATAAACAACTTCTTCAGCCATTCCCTAACTAATGAATCTTCCCTCATTTTCCATTTATTTGCCACCACAAAAAGAGCTGCTATAAATATTTTTGCACGTAAGGATTTGTTTCCTTTTTTATCTCTTTGGGATATAAACCTAGTAATAGTATTTCTGGGCCCAAGGGTATGCAAAGTTTTATAGCCCTTTAGGCATAGTTCCTAATTATTCTCCAGAATGGTTGAACCAGTTCACAGCTCTACCAACAGTACTTAAGAGGACAAATTTTTTTCTATATCCCCTCCAACATTTGCTCTTTTTCTTTTCTGCCATGTTAGTCAATGTTAGGTGCTCTCTTTTTTTGTTCTGTGTGCCTAATAATCACATAGTAGGTGCTAAATAAATAGTTTTCATTCATACTGTATGTCTCAAAAAAAAATGCAGTAGCAATTGGAGCCAAATAGCAAAGGAGTAATAGCAAGTTCTGGTCAATAGTTGGAGGGCTGATCATTAATCTATGTACTATGATTCAGTACTGCTTAAAATGCCATCCAAATTGCTTTGCAATTGGAATTACATACTATAGTAAACTAAGTTTGATGATTTCTTCAAAATCTATGATTCATACATATCCAAATTTGAAGGCACTAAAGGGAAGGCTAGTAAAACAGCTTAAACTGGTAAATTTTTAATGATTATTAGTTAGCTACAGCTTTATCAAAGATTGTAAAATTACCCAGGGCAGAGAACAAGTTTCTGTCACTGTCAGAATATCTCTCATCACTTTTCTGGGAAAAATTAGCATTTAAGGGAACAGGTTGAGTTTGGGGACATGAACGCTTCAGTGGATAATATAATTGTTCAGAAATTAAAATATCTAAGCAATAATCACTTCAATTTGGGATTATTTCAATACCTTCCTAACTAGTCTCCTGGCTTCTAGTATTGAGACCACATTCTCTCATAACCTCTGGAATCTATTTTTTTTGTAAAGATGAGTATTCTCTGTGACATAACAATGCATGCTTTAAAACCTGCCACCAGGGAAGCCAAGGCTGGTGTATCATATGAGTTCAGGAGCTCTGAAGTATAGTGAGTTAAACCAATTAGATGGCCACATTAAGTTGGTCACTAATATGGGAGCAGGAAGGTAGGAAAAGGGGACCACAGGTTGTCTAATGAGGAGCAACCTATCCTAGGTCAGAAAGCAAGATCAAAGCTCACATGCCAATTAGAATGGGATTGGGACCATGAAAAGTCATTGTACTTGCAGCCTGGTTGATATAGGAAACCTTAGAGAAAAAAAAACAAAAGAATAGGTGAGGAGAGGAGAGGAGAGAAGAGGAGACGAGACAAGACAAGACAAGACAAGACAAGACAAGACAAGACAAGAGAGAGAAGAGAAAAAGATCCTTGCACTGATATAATCCAAACCCCCTTTCTGTTTCTTACTAGGCAGACTTCATGAATTGCTATGGACAAAAAGACCCATCATTTGGCAGCCAATGCCCTGTCTCATTTAAGTCCATTTGGATATAGAGCTAGAACTATATAATAGACATACAGAACATTATAAGGGCCATACTGAAAACTTCTCCAACTTGGTAGGGCCTGCCAGAATTTGCTCTCTCCAGAAGAATCTTTAAGAAACTAAGATACAAAGTTTGCATCTGTACTTTTATGAGGTATCAGAGTAGGACATCAATCAGTTTGTCAATAGCATTTATTAAATCCTTACTATGTTCCATATCATTGGGCAGCTAGATACTACAATGGATAGAGTGCTGGGGCTGGTGTCAGGAAAATTCATCTTCCTGAGGTCAAATCCAGCCTCAGACATTGACTAGCTATATGACCTGGGCAAATTGTTTGACTCTGTTCCCATATCTGTAAAACTTGCTGGAGAAGGAAATGGTCAACTACTCCAGTATCTTTGTCAAGAAAACCCTAAATAGGGTCATGACAAGAAATGTTCCACCTTAGTTGGTTATCAACAGATTATTCTTTCTAAAACACTATTTCCTTCATGTAAATATCATGTCCATTTCCCAGGATTCCCCAGCTACACTACTCCCCCATATTTTCAGTACTTACAAATCCTATGAAATTGTCCTCTAAATGCACCTGGTCCTATCGTTGCTCATACTATTCCCATTACCTCAATGTCCTCCTTCTACTCATACTGTCTTTTATCTATTCCAATTACACTAACATTTAAAGCCCAGATCAATTTCTACCTCTTATAGCATTCACATAACTTAAGCAAGAAGTGATCTCTCCCTCCTCTGAACTTCCATAATACTTACTGTATTAGTACTACATTTATTTGACACTATGTATATACTTCTCAATCAAGACCTAATCTATAGACAAGTTATAATCCTTATGTAATACCTTGAGACATTTTGACTGACCAGTGAATCCTCCTCCCAAAATTTACCTTATATTCAAGGTATTCTGTGGGTCTCTCACCAATTTATTTACTTTTATTACTTATTCAGAAAACATAACTAATTCAAGTCAAGGGCATTCGTTGTTGTTTAACCTTCATTTTTGAAGAGGACCAATAATAGTATAGGGTGATGTCTTGACTTGTGCAAGAATTGGATTTAAGTAAAGCAGAATTGCGCAAAGTCATTAGCCTCACTCTTTTCCAGACACCTTCCATGTCCCTTGGAAAAAATCATTCTCATCTGCCCATTTCACTGGGGTAGTCTTCATAGACACCCCCCCTAACTTGCCAACAGATTTGAAGCCCATCAGTTACCCTCAATCTGATTTCACCCATCTGCCAGGGTAGTTTGGCAGGATGTGACTGCTGCACATGCTACAGCTTCTTGGAAATACAGGTGAAAATTGGGTAAAAGATGGACACCAAAAGTGAATGAACAGCCCTGAAAAGGACTCAGCAAGGTCTCATATTAGAGATATGTTGTGAGGAAGATTAGTTAGTAATTAATTAAGTATTAAGGATGGACCTAGCAGGAAGGACTGGAGCATTCCAAGATGGAATGAAGGAGCAGGAAGTTGCATGTGCTCTGAGAGAGACTCCGTTAGTGGTTGGCACAAACTGTTGCTAGCCCTGGGAAATCTCAGACCTGCTTCCTGATTCCCTGGGATCCTGAGTGGTGGTGGCATCTAGCAAGTGGACAAGAACTACAGAGCAGCACCAAGTGGAGGAAGAGTTTGGGATCTGGTGGACAGCATCTCAAGCACACTCTCTCTACTTGGATACCTTGGACCACCTTGGCTTTTGGCATCCTGTGATCATCTGTTGATTACCGTGAGAACCCCAAAGCCACCCTCAAACCCATTAGCTGTGCTGGTCAAACCTGGCTGGAACCAGGTTTGAAGCAGCCTCCCAGAGACTCCAGTGCTGTTCCTTTGGGCCTTGCCTGCTTAGTTCACTAAGATTATAATTAGAGAAGTTAAGTCCTCCCCTTGCCCTGTGGTTTTGCCCTTTAAGTTTTAGAGTAGAATCCCCTATCCCACTTTTTTTAGTTGAACATAATTAAAACTGTTAAAACCTTTTACCTTGCCTGCTGGTTTCAAAGACTCTGGCCTAGTGGTGAGCTGGGTGACAGTTGGCCAACAGCCATTTTTGTCAGTTAGCAGCAGCTTAGCTGTGTACTCTGGTTTCCCTATCCTGGTCCTCTTCTCTCCTTCAACCCAGTGTGTGTGTACCCACAACCATTTAGATTCTATTTTAACATCCCTGGTGCCCATATCTTTTACAGATACTAGTCTTACTTGAACATCCATATACCCCAAAGGTATTAAGAAATAGCAACGTAAGAAAATTAGTGATAGAAAATTTCTCCCAAAGCCCTAGGCACATCATCAATGGGAATAGTTTTTGGACAAAGAGCTGGCCATCTATGCAGAGCCCATGAGCACTTACAGTAGAATATGAATGACTTAGACAAGCAATAATTTAATAAAGTTTCATTTAATGACATAGCAACCATGTGTGAACTTCACATGGTACTTGGCTTATTGAAGTTAAAAGAATAGAGAGGAGGCCAATAGACAAACAGCTTCATTTAATTATTACTAAGAAGTAAAAAAAAAAACTCTCATGGGCAAGAAAATACAAACACTGGAATAACAATATTGGTAAAAGTTAAAAACTATCAAATGCCCCCTTTTATTCATGGCCATACCAAAATCATTGACAGAAAAAGACCATGTGAATCTGTAACATTTTCATCAGATTGTTAAATATCCACCATCAACCCCACCCCACAAATATTTTATTTCTAGTGGACCTGGGAATCTCGTCTCCTTTGAGGGAATGACGAATTTTTATAGATATATTGATATGCCAAGAAGAAGGATTATTTGAGAAAAAACAGAAATTCCCAAGTGGAAGAACAAAACTCTGCATCGTGCCACACATTATGAAAGGTTAAGAAAGCTTTCTAAGAGATGAAAATAAAACTACTTCTTATGGCCTATAAACTCATCTGCTTTAAGTTCCATTGAATATCTATGGACTGGAAACAAGAATATATGGCAAAAAAAATGTTCATCAAAGGCATACTTACAGTGTAATAAGCATGATTTTATGAAGAAAAGTAAAGGCTATGTTAAAGTCTTATATAGTCAATGCTAAACCATGTAAAAATGTCATTATGGGAAAAAGACCATATTGCATATAAAATGTTCTTTAAGGATATAAAAGTTGTAAGGTTTATCATATAAGTTAATACTTCATTTTGCTTTACTTTATAATGCTTTATAAGTTAATAATTATTTTATTTTATTCCAAATAATATGTGCAACCCTGTCATCTCTGAAACTACTTCCTCTTTTCCATCCCAAGCTTCCATATAACCAGGATAAGTAATTCCCCTTTAGCTTCTATTGTTAACTGATTGACTGGCAGCCCTTAAAAATCATTTCAGAGTTGTCTTTTCTTTTCTGTTCTTTTTGACTGAATAACTATATACTTTAATAATGGATTTTGAGGAGAGTAGGGGCATCAGGATTTATGATTTCCCTATCATGGGGGAACCTTCAAACCAATTCAAACGCTTCAACCAATAAACATCAGCACTTGATCTATGAAAGAATATAACAGGTTCAAAATTTTATTTCTGTAAGACACTCCATTGACAGAGAATGACTACTTGATGTTCCATGCTTGTGTGAGGGGTAGAGTTGGTGTGGCCTTAATAGAAGATAGACCCTTTTTCCAGCTTTCATCAGAGTTATCTTTTCAACAACTTGCCAAGGGCTATCTGGGTCTGAGGTCACTCAGTTTTCCTCAGCACCACAGGATCCTTTGTCTCTCCCATGTAAATAATAGGGAAGGAGGAAAGCAAGAATGAAAGGCATCATCTGTGTCCAGAATAAGGCATCCCCATCCTTTCTATCCAAATTTCTGTCTGTATGTACATGTGACTGATAATAAGCCTTCCAATCTTCAAGCCAAACAAACCAAAGACTATTTTTGTTTGGACCTCAGAATAAATTTTTCCACAGAAACAATTTTATATATAATAATTAGATGCCTACATTTTCCCATAAAAATGGTGTGACTATACTATAACACTGATAAAAGCCTGGGTCCAAGCCCCTCCTAATACGAGTGAGAAAACTGAAATTCCCAGAGAATATAAGTGGCTCACCTAAGATCATTCAGAAAATGGCAGTGCCAGGGTTCCAGCTCAGGTCTTCTGACTTCTAGTGCAATGCTTCTGACCACATTAAAATACCTTTCTTGAGAGTATAAAGCATGTCATACTTCTTTATATCACCTATAGAACCTAGCTTAGGACCTTACAGATGGTAGACACTATAAATATCCAATGATTGATTGATAATACTGCCAAAATTGGATTATGATATATACTAGCTATTAAGCTTGTGCCTAGAATGAATAAAAAATAGAGATTGTAAACAGTTGACTAGAGTGATGTGCCACAGATAAACTAAAAAATAAAACTACATAATTGTATTAACTATTATGACATGAATGTTCTATCCCCATTTTTTCAGGGTCTGACTACTATCTAACCCCTTAAAGTTCTATGTAATCTGCTAGATGTCTTTTATTATTCTCATTAGTTTGATCCCCCCAACAGTTTTATTCTTATTTTAAGGGGGGACAATAACTAGCTCTCCAGTTCTATCTAACCACTTAACAATGATTGCTTTCATTTTTTTTAACCCTTACCTTGTGCCTTGGAATCTATACTAATCTTCTGCCTTAGAACTGATACTTAGCATTGATTCAAGGTAAAAGTTTAATAAACCAAAACAAAAAAGCATTGACACTAAATATCAGTTTCAAGGCAGAAAAGTGGTAAGAGCTAGGTAACTGGGGTTAAGTGACTTGCTCAGGATCACACAAACAACTCTGATTTGGCTTTTACAATGAGATATTTACTTCAAAGATATAGCAAGAACAAAATGTACCAACATTTTTCACCACAACCTCAAGGGTATCATCTCTCTAATACTAACTCAGTCCCTGAGGAGGTTTAGGTGCATAACTTAGCTCATTTCCTACATAGCATTTGCCCCAAGGCCACATCCAAATTTGGCACAACTTCTGAACAAATCTTTCTGGTGGACTGAAATCCCAAAGGTCACTTCCAAAGATCATTCCCTACTCCTTGAAAGCCCAGCCTAGATTGTTGAGCCTCTCTTTCCTAGTCCTTGAAACTTGGAAGGTCATTATCTCCCCATCTTGACTGTAAGCCCCTTGAGAGTAGAACCTGTCATAACTTTTGGTTTCCCCCATCACCTAGAACAAATAATAAGAAGGAAAAAAATGAAGAGGGGAAGATGACTTACAGGCACTCAATAGATCAATACTGATGTATTGATACTTCAGCTATATTGTTTGTAGAGGCAATATGGGAAATATGGGGCAACCACATGGTACAGGACTGGAGTCAAGACTTAGACTCATCTTCGAGTTTAAATCTGGTCTTAGCCACTTTACTAGCTGTGTGACCTTGGGCAATTCACTTAACCCTATTTGCCTCACTTCTTCACCTATAAAATGAGCTAGAAAAGGAAATAGCAAATCACTTCACTGTTTTTGTCAAGAAAACCCCAAATGTGGTCAGGAAGAATTGGACACAATTGAGTGACAACAGCCACAAATGGGAAATACAATAGTGGAAGATCTCTGGTTCTAAAATAAGGTTACCTGGGTTTAAATCCCACATCTGATACTATCTGTGTGACATTGGCCAAGTCAAATAACCTCCCTGCGTCTCAGTTTCCTCCTATGTAAAATGAAGAAGTCAGACTAGTCAGCTTCCCTCAAGTCCCAGCTAAAATCCCATCTTCTAGAGAAAGCCCTTCTCTCTTAAGTCTAGAGCTTTCCTTTTGTTAATTTCCCCCCAGTTTGTACTATATGTAACTTGTTTGTATAAACTTGTTTGCTTGTCTCTCCCATTAGATTCTGAGTTCCTCTAGGGTAAGACCTATCTTTTTGTTTTTTGTTTTTTGTTTTTTGTTTTTTTTAATTCTCAGAGCTTAGGACAGTAGCTGGCAAATAGAAGGTAGTTAATTAATAGATGCTTCTTTGAACTGTAAAGTCTCTTCTAGATCTACAAACCTATGAAATCCATCCTTGATCCCCATTCAAATTTGTTTCTAATGATAAAGTTCAGAATTGATTCAATAACTGAATCAGTTATAGCTATTTTTTAGGTTTAGCTATAATTGCTTTGTATAATAGTGCCTTTGTTATCTCTGAAGCACTCTACCTCTAAATGCTTCAAAGTGAGGGAAATCAAGGTTAAAACTGACTTCTAGGACCTGCTTTGAACCATTTTAAAGGCAAAAGGATTCTCCAGTTAAGCATTTAAAACATAAATTCTCTAAAGAGTTCCTGGGCCCTCCAAAGAATTTCCATTATATAAATGTAACTTCTCTGATGTTGGGAAATCAGTAATTACTCTTTCATTCTTTTTTTGAACATTCTGGATAAAATATATACTTATTATATGGAATTAAATCAGTGACAAAAACAAGTATGATAATGTTAGGAAATAATAGAATACTTCAAAACAGAGAATGCTTAAGGGTATTTAAATTAAGATATATACTAACCTAGGGTTAGTTATGGTAAATGAAGTAGATGTTATCAACACCGTTCCAAAGTTTATTAAAAGAATGGGGTGGGAAGAGACAGCTAGGTGGTTCAGTGGATTAAGAACCAGGCCCAGAGACGGAAGGTCCTGGGTTCAAATCTGGCCTTAGACACTTCCTTCCTATATGACCCTAGGTGAGTCATTTAATTCCCATTGTCTAGCCCTTACTCCTCTTCTGTCTTAGAACCAATCGATACACAGTATTGATTTTAAGACAGAAGGTAAAGGTTTAAAAAAAAAAAAAAGAATGTTAAGCACATTTAAAAAAATCACCTAATAAGAAAACGTCTTTGACAAAGAAATTTTTTTTCTTCTGTTGTTTAAGCAAAAATATAAATGGAAAATGAATTTTACTTTTCAGATTATTGATTCCGTTCTGTTGTTTTTATATCTACAGGGAATAAATTTACATTTCGAAAAATACCATCATGTTAAAGTGTGCATACACTACTTAGATGATGTATCAGCGATATTATAAAATAACATCTGGGAATATTAAACTTTGCCTTTCCTGGTAATACAATTGGCATCGTTAATTTCTAGTGCAGATGTTTTATACTGATGTGTTTTAAAAATATTTGAAGTATTCTCAAGACATTACTCTGAGGTTTCTGCAGTGGTCCAGTTAACTCTTTTGAAGTTTTCTATACAATAGAAGGCATATATCCAGTTTCCAAAACATGTTTTGGTGGGAACAAGGATGAGTTCAAGCTGATGCTTGGTATTTTATAAATCGTCACTGAGAGTCTGCACCTAATTCCTCTTATACAACATATTGTTTCTGTGAGTGGTGACTTTAATGATACTCTTCCACTGTTGTCCCTATTCTTCTGTCCATGCCTGCATTTGGGACTGAAAGTCATAAAAAGGGTGCTCATAGGAGGAAATGTGTATTTCTGTTAAGGGCAGTATCATCCTTCTAGTCCCCCAGAATAATTCTCAATATCTCACTCTACTTCATCCCAAACATCCAATCACTTCATTGATTCTGCCTCTATAATGTTCCTCAATCTGTCTGCCTCTAAATATTCATATGAATACCACCATCATTGCGTCTCATCTGAACTGTTCCAGTGGCCTTTTAATCAATATTTCTGCCTCATTTTCCCCTTTTTCCAATCCATAACTGCCAAAATAATCATCTTAAAGTTGAGGTCTAATCATGTCACTCCCTAACTCCGTAAACTACATTTTCTCATTATGACCTAAAGGGTTAAATACTAACTCCCCTTTAAGGCATTTAGAGAGTTTCACAAATTTTCCCAAACCAATGTTTTTCAGCCTTGATATTCACCATTCCCCTTCACAAACTCCAAAGTCCAATCAAATTGGTCTTCATGCTTTTCTTCTCACGTAGCACCTACCTCTCATCTCCAAGTCTTTGCACAGACTGTATTTCCTCCTTGTCTCCATCACTTATTTTCCTTCATTTCCTTCAAAGCGTAGCTTAAATACTATCTTCTGAGGTGATATGTAAGGACTTTTCCTAATCTACTCAGTTGTTCCTGAATAGAATATAAGCTTCTTGGGTGAAAGGAATGTCTCATTGTCACTTCCCCATTGTCTATAATAGTGCTTAGAACATGGTATGTACAAAATAAATGTGTATTGATTAATTGGATCATGACTTTCCATATGTATACACACATAAACATGACATTTTTCAGAATGTAAACTTATTCCATGTAAATATAAAAATAGGAGAACTGAATTAATTATCTGAAAAATAAAATTCATTTCCCATTTATATTTTAGCTTAAACAGTGAGAGAAAGTTGTCCTCTGTTAAAGACATTTCCCTCTTTAATAGAGTATTTTGTCTCTTGTATTTGTACCTTTTGCCTATCTCAATGACAGAGGAAGAGGTGACATACTTTTAAGTACTGAATGCCTCTTCACTCCATTTAATGTTTGGGTCATTTGTCAGCATTACAATCTCTAGATCATCTCCCTATTGCCTATCACCCACTAGAATTTATTTCCTTTTTTTTTTAAAGCTTGTATTATTCCAAGGCAGAAAAGCAGTAAGGGCTGGGTAATGAGGGTTAAGTGACTTCTCCAAGGTCTCACAGCTAGGAA
This sequence comes from Gracilinanus agilis, assembly GCF_016433145.1. Taxonomy (NCBI): domain Eukaryota; kingdom Metazoa; phylum Chordata; class Mammalia; order Didelphimorphia; family Didelphidae; genus Gracilinanus; species Gracilinanus agilis. Next base: position 245,313,317 of record NC_058132.1, read on the forward strand.
GGTATCTGAGCCTGGATTTGAACCTAGGACCTCCTGTCTCTAGGCCTGGCTCTCAATCCACTGAGCCACCCAGTTGCCCCCTATTTTCTTCTTTAAAGATTATTTTGGCCTACTCTTCATCCCATCTCTAACTATCATTTTTAGATTTAAACTCACAGAATCCCTTGACCTTATTTTTTTTCAGTGTTCTTAACTCTTCTGACTACTGTTTGAACTCCACACTAGCCAAATAGTAGCAATTATCCTGTTATTACAAGCCACTCCTGGGCCTCCAAGATGTTGAACTTACTATTCCCCTCCCACATCATAACCATAAGTATAATTTTTCCTAAATCCAAAAAACCAGTTGACCTTATTCCCGTAGCATTTATTGAAAAATACATTTGTAGCCAACAAATACCAAAAGCCTAGAGACAATCGCTGCCGATTCAGATGAAATTTAATGAGCCTAAATGTAAAGTCCCCAAAATTAATTGCACAAGAACAAGATGAGGCTGCTCTGGTGATTGAGGTCCCTTAGCAAGTGTGCTATCCTGGAATATAGTATTATTTATACTATATATATTACTAGATATAGTATTAGGCAATTAATCTAGTTTTAGAGGTGTCAGCTTCTAGGCCCAGGGTGGGAGACTGAGGTGCTATTACTGATTAGAAGGAATAACCAGAGAGCTACAGTTTAGAGCCTCATAACTGAGAAGCTCCACAATGGAATGTCACGGAACCCCCTTCCTTCTCCTTGCAATGACCCAAAGACTGTTGAACCCAAGGGCCATTATGGCTCTGGTTATGCCTTTCCCTTGTGACTCATTTTCACCTTGGGGTATCTCTGTTAGCTTTCCTTTGTGCAAATTTAAAAAACTGGAAATAATTGCTTTATAAACAACTTTCTAGATGGGAAAGTCATGAATAAACAATTGTTTATGGGCAAAATCTTATTGTTAGTGGACTGTAAGTTCTATATGAGTCAACAGTGTGGCATGGCCACCAAAAAGCCTGGTGCAACATTAAGCTGTATTAAGTAAAAGGATAGTGTACTCAGACCAGGGGAGGTGATTATCCTTCTGTATTCTGTCTTGATCAATAGTAATCTGGGGTGAGGCTCTATTTTGAGTGATACAATCTAAGGTCTCTTCTTCATCCCACATAACCAATCAGTTGACAGATCTCTCACATCTGTCCCCTTTTCTCTATTCTTACAACCTGTACTCTAATTTAGAACCTCGTCACCACTCATCCGAACTGGCAGCTGGAGGGAGCGGGAAAAGCTTTATGTAGAAGGTGACATTTGATCTGAATTTTGAAAGAAAAAAAAAGGCTTCTAAGAGGCATGGGTAAAGATGGAATGCATTCCAAGCCAAGAGAACACAGTACAAAGGTATGAGACAGGAGAGAGAGTGTGGCATATGAGGGCAAAAAGCAGCAGTAGCAATCACCTCCTAATTGGCCTCCTTGCCTCAAGCTTCTTCCCACTTCACGCGAATCCACCCTCCACACAGCTAAAAAAGTAATTTTCCCCAAATGCACATCTGACCAGGTGATCTACCTCCAACCCCTAATTACCGGCTCACACACTTAATACATTTCAAGGGATCTCCACTGTCTTTAGGAACAAAAGTATTTGTGTTTGGCTTTTAAAGTCCTTCATACTTTGACCTCAACCTACCTTTTCAACCTTATTGTACATGCCTTCCCTTCTCATTCTCTACATTCCAGTCAGACTTCCTTCTTTTACTCACACACCACATTCTGTCTCCTGTCCTATATCTTTGCACTGTCTGTTCTCTCTGCCTGAAATGCATTCTGTCTTTACCCCTTGTCTCTTAGAAGCCTTTGTTTCTTTCAAAATCCAACTCCAATATTGCCTTCTACACAAGCTTTTCCTGCTCCCTCCAACAAAAACTGCTTGTATTTGTGCTATCGGAATTTTGTCTATAATTATGTATACTTGATCATCTCCCCCAATAGAATACAATCTCCTTGAGGGCAAGTACTATTTCATTTTTGGTTCTATATCCCCATTTGTCTTTGTCTTTGTGACCAAGTGCCTCAAGGCTTCATGATTTGACAAGGGCAAGAACTGAATTGTTTTGTTTTGTTTTTCCTTTTGATGCATGTCCAACATAGCAGTGGAACATAGTAGGCATTTAATAAATACTTGACTTGGTTGAAAAAAGAATATTGACTTGGGAGGATAGGTGGCTCAGTAAATTGAGAACCAGACCTAGAGACAGAAGGTCCTGGATTCAAAATGTATGAACTCCCATTTCCCATCCCTTGTCATTCTTCTGCCTTGGAACACAATAGTGATTATGAGACGAAAGGTAAGGGTTAAAATAAAAACTGTTAACTCACTAGATCATACTCATAAGAGGACAATAAAATGTTGCGGGTTCCTTTCCATGTACAAAGATCAGCTGTAGGAACTTGGTACACTTAGCAAAAATAAAGACTTTGAACAAAATGTAAGTTATTTCCAAGTATTTCAAGGTCTGTCATGTGGAAAAGGAGTAAGACTGGTTCTGCTTGTCCTTAGGGGACATCATAGTAATGAAGAAATTGAAAACAGGAAAATTTAAACTTGCTCTGACCATATATCCCAGTCATTAGAGCTATTCTAAAGTGGAACGGGCTGCCTTTGGAGGTGATGAGCCCTCCCTCACCGGAGGTGATGAGATGACCACTTGTCAATGTATTGTAGAGGGCATTCTTTCTGAGGTCTGAATTTTAAGCATCTTGGTTCCTGGGTGGAGAATTCCTAACAAGTAAGCTTATACTAAAGCTACTCTTCTTAATCAGGTCAGTTTAAAGTGATGTCTTAGAAGGGTTTCTAATAAGAGATTTCCTAAATTTCCTGTTGAAATAAAAAGTTCTGACTCCAATTATGATCATATTGGTTTGGCCACTGAATCGCTGAGACTCTTCTTTTTATGCAGGACTCTTACTGCCATACACCCACAGAGAGGCAAAGGATAAATGATTTCTAACAAGACTTTTTATCTTTGTCCGTGTGTGTATATGTGTGCATGTGTGTGTGACAGAGACAGACAGAGAGAGAGACAGGAGTATACAAAGGCAGAGAGAGAGAATATAAAAACAGACAAAATGAGCCAATGAAAAACTTTTCACAGGTTCAATCCCTACTCACACTACAAGATAAAGGCAGATTTAACCTTGAAAATGCTTTCCTTTGTTAACTTTCTTGGATTCATGCCAAGTCTTAACAGTTTCTCCCCCTTTCCCTTATTCCTCCTAGAAGATAGGAAATGGGGAAGGATGTTATCTCTGAATTTGACTCCACTTTTCCAGGGAAGATTGCTCTGCCTTTTGCACTTTTTGAGGTTGGTGATACAGTTCACACTTTGGCTTGGCTACACTCAAGATTAATTTCTGCACTTGATTCTCAGTTGTCTTTGTCCACTTAGAACAAGGGGATTCCTGTTAACCCAAATGCATTGGCATTGGAGCTATCCATCTCTGCACTTTATTCCTGACAATGGACCTGCATCTTCTCTTCCTCTCTGTATTTTACCTTTTTTTTCCTTCCAAGGTTCTTCCGAAATTGTTCTTTGTGGCATTTCTTCTGGCATAATAGTATGCCATTATATCCATATACGATCATTTGCTTGACCATTCCTCAGCTGATGGGTACTCCTTTATTTGCAATTCTTTGTTAAACAAATAAAATCAATGATAAATGTTTGTACATATGTGTCTCAACCCTATTTCTTTTATCCCTTTGGGTGAATAGGCTTTGTAGTGGTACTGCTGGGCATGTACAATTTAGTAGCTTTGTGAGCAGAGATCTAAAGCTTTTCAAGAATGTCTGGACCATTTCACAGAACTATCAAGAGTACACCAGTATGTTTGTCTTCCCTAGCCCTTCCAACAATTATGATTTTCCTTTTTTGTTAACTTTTCCGACCTGATCAATATGAAATAGAGCTTCAGTTTGGATTGATTTATATTTCTTCAATTATCAGTAACTTAGAATATTTTTAATATGGCTATTGTTCGCTTAGATTTCTTCTTTATAGAACTGCCTGTTTATATCCTTTGACTATTTATCCAGGAATGATTGTCATTCTTATATATTTCAACTAATTCCTCTTATATCTCCACCCTGAGTTCTCTAAGATTATGCTAGCAGAATGAAAATTCTAACAGGTTCCTCTAAGCTGGAAAGGTATTTGCTGCACAAAGGCCAGTTTATGTTCACAAGGCTTATGACGAGAGGGGTTGGTCCATGGATAAAAAGAATTGTGTCCACTGACAAAATATACAGTTTCAAAGTGACCATTACTCCAATGTGTCCCACTTCTATCTATGCATTGACAGTGCTAAGGGGTCAAAAACAAAAAGGGCAGATGATAATAAGAACATCATGGTTCTTTGATCATCTATAACAGTTAATTATTGATGCTCTTAATGTGTGACCTTGGTACAATGACCCGAGTTCCCTAACTATTCCAGCCCTACTTGAACCTCTAAATTCCTTATTGAGTTCATCACACAATTTAGCATTTAATTACATGGCGTCTTCTTTTGTTCTCTTATTGTTCTCTATATCTTGGTATTATTCTACTAACTCAATTATAAAGGCACAAAAAAAAAACAGGGACAATATCTAATACATCTTGTGTACTCCTCATAGGGCCTGGCAAAGTGCTGAGTACATATTAGGCTTTTAATAAGTAAATATTCATTTCAATGACTGACCAATATCCATTAGAATTTGGAGACAACTGATGTTTGACAAGCAATGTGTAGTGCTTGTTGTGTGTCTAAGTTTTAAATGGTATTGGAAGCTGGAAACATCACAGTTTAATAATTTTCAGCTTGTTCTAGGATTTGACGTTCTATTAATACAGCATTGTTCATCTGGCTTTCCATAGGTGATGCTGTCCACTATTGGTCACTTCGCATAGCATTACACAGTGGGATGTCTAACAGAATTCAAAGAGAGATTATATTTCTGTATTGTCAACCAATATCTTTGGTTCTCTTGTGTCCTCTTTGGTTCAGGCTAGTGGCTGAGCCCAAGTTTTGAGCACATGGGAGGTAATCAATCATCAGATTTGGGTTCTCATTCATACTCCACCACTATTAAACTCTGTGATCGTTCAAGTTGCTATCATGTGTTATCAGTTTTCTAACCTGTTAAATGGGGATAAATGTACCTGCCCTACCTATCTTATAGGACTGTTATAAGAATCAAGTAAATTAATGTTTGAAAAAAGTGTTAAAAGTGGAGAGCATTGTTGTTTTACCTTCAAATGTAATTTCAGATTAGAAAAAAAAACTAAACTACATTTTGGCTTTTCTTTTGGTTTACTGAAAAGTGGCTAAAAGGACACTAAAATATAAAGGGCCTGGATACATAAGGTTTGAGTGGCACATCTTCAAATATGAAAGGAATATTATTCTGACTGTGTGAGACTCAAGACCTTGAATCGTTCATCCTCTTCCTATGTTTTGGTCTGTCATCTGTCAATTTTTCTTCCATTATAAACCCACTGGGCAAGTAAGATATCTTGCTTAATCTTTTGAACAGTACATCTATGAGTAAATGTCATGAAAAATAGCAAACAACAATTGCAGCTGAAGTTTTCAAAAATTCTCTGAAGAATATCCTGATCCTGACTTGTCACAATATGCCATAAGCCATTGCAAAAAGAGAAATAGTTGTAAATCTGCCGCTGTCAAGAGCAAGATGAAGGGAAGAAAGATAATAAAAGAAGAAAATAGTCAATGGGGGAAAATTAAAGAAAATAAAGAATTCTGGTATGATTTGAACTTCTGTTGAGGTGGTAAGATTCTCTAATAACATCATAGTCAGTAAAAATGTGTAGGTTCTGGAGAATGGAGGTGAGGAGTCTATCTTCATTACCTAAGAAAAGAGTCAGAATAAAGTATCAGATCTCCAGGAAAACCAGATCTCTTTTATCATATACTGAGTCTAGAATGAATGCTCATCTTAGAAGATAATTGAATGTCAAATGAAAGTGATTTATTAAGAAGTCTTGGTATTCATGATCTCACAGAGATAGATAATATCAAAATGTGAAAATATACCATTTTTTGACAACATGTGAATAGAATATGGACACCTGCAAGTCTTGTCTTGCCTTGTAATAATTCCTTCTTTTGAAGAGAGATTTTTCTTCTGGAGATCATCAACACCATTATTAGCCCAAAGATTCCTCAGGGAGTAGTCTGGACCAGCTCAGAAAGTGAAAGAATGCTTTCCACTGGGAGAGGGTAAAGAGATGCATGCATACACCATTGCCCTGCAGTTACTTAGCTCACTATTCTGAAGTGCTTTACAGTTTACAAAGAACTTTGCACAGGAAGCCTGTGTGGTTGGTAGTATAAATACTATAACCCCTCTTTACAGATTAGTAAACTGATATCCAAATAGACTAAGTGACTTGCTTACCTGAAGGTGTGTTTCATTGTAAACATAAAAATATTCAGGTGTGCTCTTTGAAATTACTTTGGTTGTTCAGTCATGTCAGTGGTGTCTAGATTCTTAATGAGCCCATTTTGGGGGTTTTCTTGGCAAAGACACTGGAATGTTTTGCCATTTCCTTCCCCAGCTCATTTTTCCAAATGAGGAACTGAGGCAAACAGAATTAAATGACTTATCCAGGGTCACATAGCTAGTCAGTGTCTGAGGTCAGATTTAAACTCGGGAAGATGAGTCTTCTTGATTCCAAGTTCAGTGCTCTATCTACTGCACCAACTAGCTGCTCCAATTACTTTGGAGGGAACTATTATTGGGAAATGAGGTAGTCTCTGGCTTGCCATCTTATTTGTTATCATGGTTTAAGTATTAGTGAAGTAACTAATGATACTCTCTTTTGAAACAATAATCTTATATTCGCATTTTATTTAATCACAGCCTTTTGTCATATACAACTTCCTATTTAACTAATAAAATACTTATTTATTTTTTATTGATCCATTGAAAGTGTGGCTAGATTCCATACCCTAATAAAGAAGATACATTAAAATGAAAATGAATTAATGGCTTATTTATCATTGTTTCTTTAGCCCCTTCAAATTGACATTGTTTGGATAGATTTTCCTTGGGGCACTATTATCAACAGAATAATACAAAGTTTTAGTGTAATGAAAGAAAAAACAAGGTTAGTATGATTGTCTATTTTTCTATCATATGCCTGAATTATGGATAAAAGGACTATGACACAGAGAAATGTGCAACAATTTACCACAATAGATTAAACTTTTAAAAGTGTGAATTATTTTTCTCTGTTATCTATTTTTGCCTCGATGAAAATTGTTGAGTTTTAAGCAATGTAAAGTGAAGCCTGTTAAATATAAAACACATTTTAATTAAGTTTTTTCTTATCCCTTGCCCATATGATCATGCAAAGCCCAGTTCAATTCATCCTCTTCCATAGAGCCTATCCTGATGCCACCAACCTTCCTTTGAACTCCCATAGCACTTTGTATTGTTTTTGTGACCCTGATCACATACTACCTTGCACTATAATTATTTATTTGTCTTCTTTTCCTTTTACTTACCCTTGTCTTCTCAATCCCTTGAGGTCAAGGCCAATTTTTTAGATTATTTTCTATTTGGAAAAATATTTGCTTACACTCTTTATTAACTTTGGTTCTGCAGAAGTCTACCTTAAGAGAGTCCTCTTTCTCTGCAGCTCCCCCACTGTGGACAAGAGCTTTTTGTCTTGTAGTTGAAAACACTAACCCATTCAAAAGAGGAATGGACTGCCTCCAAAGGCAACAGGCTCACCCTCACTAGAGGACTTCAAGCAAAGATGGATGACTATTTGATGTGGATGTCATTGAGGAAGGAGATCTTGGATACAGGATAGACTAGATGGTGTCCAAAGTCTCTTTTAATTCTGTGATTAATAACCATGATTCTCTAGCTCTATATTTGTGTTTTATTTGCCTTTTTATCCTTCCAAGAGTGCATCAAATGATAAATATATGAATTGAAGGGATCAGAGGTTTCATAAAATAAGAAATTTTGTTCAACTTCCTCATTTTACAGATAAAGAAAGAGACTCCCAAAAATAAAGTAACTTGTCCAAGACACCAAAGTGTCATAACTGGGATTACAACCCAGAGATTCTCTCATTCTAAACAATATTCTTTCCTCTGCAACATGTAGCTTCAGATTGAGGCCCAGAGAGATTGACTTTTAAGTATCTTCTTTATTTTAAACCCTTACCTTCTATGTTGGAATAGATGCTAAGTATCAGTTCCATGGCAGAAGAGCAGTAAGAGCTAGGCAATGGGGATTAAGTAATTTGCCCAGGGTCACACAGCTAGGAAGCATCTGAGGTCAGATTTGAACCCAGGACCTCCTATCTCTCAATCCACTATCACCCAGCTGCCACTTCAGTATCTTCTAAAGTAAGATTTGTCTTTTGATTTCAGAGTCACTGTTCTAGAGAAAACTGAATGCCTGAGGGCTAGTCACAAAGATTATAAATAGCAGAGGCAGATTCAAATCCAAGTCTTCTGATTCCAAATACAATGCTTTTTTTTGTTTCCATTGAATTGAATTGGGTTGCACTGGACTGGAAGATAACGAACTCTTCTTGGGACTTCAGTTTCCCCATCTATAAAATTAGGAGGTTGAGCTAGATTAACTTTAAGAAGTCTTCCAGCTATAAATACTATGATGTTATTATTTTTCTTCCATTTACTCTTTCTCCTAACCATAGAGTTTCAAAACTCTTCTTGGTTTTGTCCCCTCAAAGCTACATTTCTGTAATAGAAATTACCTATGCCATAAATATCCATTTTATTTTATTTCCTTTAATTAGTAATGTTATTTCTAAATATGAGACAAACCTATAAGATGCCCATTACTCGAGTTACATGGCCATTATCTACAAAGTAAACTCTCCTGCGTATGAGATCCATCTTTCATTCTCAAGTCATTAATTCTTCCTTAGCAGCTGAGGTTAGACTAAAGAAAAAGAATGGGGTTTTTTTTTGGCAAATGGGCAAAGTTGGCAAACAAAAGAAGCAAAAGGAATAATTATATACTCTCAGGTCTACAGGCTGTTTCAGATTGCCTAAATTCGATTTTCTTTGTTTCATTACCATTTACAGCTGCTGGTTATTCAAACCAAAGAACGGTTGTCTAGTGAATGTGCTGCCCTTGATCACTTCTTTACAAATGCTTGGGGATTCCCAGTTCTGGATTTGGCTGAACATTTCTCTTGGCCTAGAGCTATTGCAGATGTGCAGGGGACTAAGTACTAACACCTGCTGTGTTATGAATCATTATCATATGCTTGCCTTTAGCTGCTACTGATAATAACCACCTTGATGCTCTGGAGGGAAACCAATGAAGCCTAAAAGTGGTCATAGAAAAACCTTAGTAGTTCATAGAAGTTCCTCTAGTTTTCATGCACTCAGAGAACTATTTTTTTCCCCAGGCACCCAAGTCACTACCAGGAAGCAACTTATGCACATTGTTAGGCATATAACTCTTTTTAGGACAGGAGAGCACTGTTTTAGGAAATGTATTACTATTGCAGCAAGTGAGAAGCACTGGAGGAAGAATTGGTTCAAATTTGCGACAATGACAAAAAAGTCTTTCTTGGAAAAAAATTTTTTTTGCCTTTTTGAGTTGGAATTTCAATTCCAAATAGCCCAGTATAGAAATGTTATTTGGTTGCAATCAACTCAAATTCAAAGTCCTATCTTGGTTACTCACAGTAATTCTATTGACAAAAAAAAAAATCAAATAATTATTTTCTCCATAACAAGTGTGTAAATGTATACAGAGGGGAGAGAGAGAGAGAGAGAGAGAGAGAGAGAGAGAGAGAGAGAGAGAGAGAGAGAGAGAGAGAGAGAGAGAGAGAGAGAGAGGGAGAGGGAGAATTTCATTTACTGGTCTCTATACTCTTTACTTTCAAACTTCATTCATTCTTGTTCATGAGAAGACAACATGGCACGATGGAAAGAATGCTAGATCTGTAGTCAAACGACTTCAACTTGAAACCTACTTTTGCTACTGACGAGTCAGTGCCGGTTTCCTTAGTTGTGAAAAGGTAAGGTTGGACTAGATAGCCTCTAAAGTCCCTTCTAGCTCCCAATCTACGATCCTGTGAGTCAGTACTTGAATCAAACGTAACAAGATGTGACATATTTGTAATACTAAGCTGCTAGAACCCATGCTATGAAATAAAACTTTAATATTGGAGTTAAAGCCTGATGTCACCTCACGGCTCCCATGTTGGTGGACCTAGTTGACCTTCTTATTTTTGTGGAGCTCATCAAATCAAAACTTTTTCTCCAAACCCTTCCTCAAGAGGCTCTACACTAGCTCTTCCGAGCCCCAGCTACTTGTGTGGCACTGACTTTCACTGAATGAGGCAGGTAGCTGCACACCTGAAATGCTTCACAAAACCATTGCCTGAGTTGTAGGGCATGGTAAGTGGACAGAGGAATCAATTTCAAAGTGAATGTATGTGTTTTATTGGGAGGGAGGCAGGTTATCCACACCATTTAATGCTATTCTTTTTGACTAACAATTTCCTGTGTTTTCAGTTTTGCATGTAAAGTTACCACCAGTACCTGCTAAAGGTGTGTCTGTTTTAGGAGTATCATCTTTTCATTTCTTAATTCATGTACCTATCTGTCACACTGACTAGAAGCATGCAGTAATCATGGCAACTCATTTGGAATCTCAGGGTTGGCTTCCACAGGGAGATATTCAAACCAATAAGGCAGAGCATTTTCCTCCAAAGCAAAAGTTCTGAACACAAAGAGTGTGGATAGAGTTCAGAGGATCTATGAAATTGACTAGAGGAGAAAATGGCATCTTTATTTTCTCTAATATCTGGCTTTCTTTTGTAATCATAACTATTTTATTTTATACCTTTAAAGACATTCTGATGTTGTTGAGTCATGTCTGACTCTTTATGACCCTATTTGGGTTTTTCTTGTCAGACACTGGAGCAGTTTGCAATTTCCTTCTCCAGCTCATGTTACAGATGAGGAAACTGAAAGAAGCAGGGTTAAGTGACTTGCCCAGGGTCACATAACTAATAAGTGTCTGAGAGGGCAACTAGGCTGCTCAATGGTTAGAGAGCTATGCCTAGAGACAAGGGTTCCTGGGTTCAAATCTGGCCCCTCAGGCATTTCCTTAATGCACACTTAACTCCAATTGACTAGCCCTTGCTGCTCTTCTGCTTTAGAACCAGTGCTTAGTTATATATTCTAAGACAGAAGATAAGGATTTTAGTAAAAATATGTATGAGGCCAGATTTTATCTCAGGAAGATGTCTTCCTGACTCCAGGAGTGGTACTTTAAACCAGTGCACCACCTAGCTGCCCCTATTCTGATGATGGTTTGTCTGATGATTTCTGATGATTTGTTTGTTCTTCATTTTGAAGAGTACCAGTGGCATCATGGAGTGTTGTCATGATTTGCTAGTGAATCATATTTATATGAGGCTGAGTTACACAAAGTCATTAGCTTCACTCTCTCTCTTCCAGCACCATTGAAATCCAATGGCAAGACCAAGTCAGGACCACTGGTGATGGCCCAGGATGCATTGGATGACCTTGTCATCTTTGATGTCTGAACCAGCTCTAAACACTCCACAGTAGCTGCTTCAGTCAACTTAATGGCCATTAGAACAAATAGTTCTCATCTGCCCATTTCGCCAGGGGGAATTCTTCCCACACTTGGGATAGATGTCTCCTTAACTCATTGACAGTTTTGAGACCTGTCAGTTACCCTCAATCTGGTTTAGCCCTCCTGCCAAGACACTTCTATTCTGATAGGATCCTGGTTCAGATAAGGAATCCAGAGGCTTCACCAGACTGCCAGAGGGGACCATGACACACAAGAAGGTTAAGAACTTCTGATTCTAAAGACTGAGATAGTAAAGTAAAATCAAATAAAATGATAGATCTGGTTTACTTTATTTTGGTTCTGCTATTAGCCAGCCTAATTGGTTGTATATATTTTTATTTAGCATTCTAGGCATCTTATGACTGTGCCAAAGCAGGTGAAGTACATTGAGGTGGATTCTTTGAGGAAAACTTCATTAAATTTGGGATTTCATATTTATAGCAGTACTCTTTGTGGTGGCAAAAAATTGGAAGTGTCCATTATTTGGGGAATGCATAAATTGTGGTATATGTTGGTGATGGAATATTATTGTGCTGACATGGAGAAATTCCATGTGAACTGGAATGACCTCCAGGAATTGATGCAGAGTGAAAGGAGCAGAACCAGGAGAACATTGTACACAGAGACTGATACATTATGGCACAATTGAATGTAATGGACTTTTCTACTAGCAGCAATGCAATGATCCAGGACAATCCAGAGGAACTTGGGAGAAAGAATGCTACCCACATTCAGAGGAAGAACTGTGGAACCAAAAATGCATTAGAAAAATATGTGATCAATCACATAATGCGATAGGGATGTGATTAGGGTTTCGATGTTAAAGGATCACTCTACCGCAAATATGAATTACACAGAAATAGGTTTTGAACAGTGATACATGTATAACCCAGTGGAACTGCTTGTCAGCTTTGGGAGGGGGGAAGGAGGAGGGGAAGGAGAGGATCATGAATCATGTAACCATGGAAAAATATTCTAAATTTAAAAAAAAGATTTGGGATCTCACCATAGGGGAGGGAACTCCCTCTACTCCTAGGTAGAGATCCCAGTCTCTTCCTACTTTGTAAGGAAGCCCTACTCCTTTAACTCGTGAGTGGTAGTATCTCCATCTGCACAAGAAGGTTGGATTAGTGACCTTTGAGCTCCCTCCCCATCCAAGTGAGTTGTCTGAAGCAGAAATTGGTTAGTTAACTTTCCCAGGGTCACATAGCTTACACAACATATCAAAGTAAGGATTTGAATCTCTAGTTTATTGACTTGAAGCCCAATACTACACAACAGCTTCTTCAAAAGTGACAATTCCTTAGAAAATTCAATTGAGTCATACTAACTGAATAACTTGAAGGACTGAGAAAATGAAAAGACCCAGAAAGAATATTTTGTTCCTCCTGAGGGGATGTACATACATACATATTTACACACACACACACACACACACACACACACACACACACACACACACACACAAACTGTTGTTTTATTGTTTTTTAGATCATGTCAGTTTATGACCCGATTTGGGATTGGGTTTGTTTTTGTTTTTTTAAAGATACTGGAGTGGCTTACCATTTCTTCTCTAGTTCATTTGACATATGAGAAAACTGAGGCAAATAGGTTTAAGTGATTTGCCCATCTAGCAAATCATCCATCTAGTAAATATCTAAGGTCAGATTTGAACTCGGGAAGTTTAGTCTCCCTGACTTCAGGCTTAACATTCTATACATTGTGCCACCTAGCTGCCCTTCATATATATTATTTATATCATTTTTAAAAGTATATATATAAAGACATGTATATACATACATATTCATATATATATTTATATAGAAATATGTTAACACGTAAGTACATATATGTATATATCTACACATATACATACATATACATAAATAAACAGGGTTCAAAGATTTTTGCCTCTTAGTGAATAGATTCTAGACCTCTGAGTTTCCAAAACAGTACTAGTCTAGATCATTCTCAGAGGTGGTAGAAGGAGGGGGTGATTGGGGGGAAGGAGAGGAATGATCAATTTATTTAGTGATTGTTTTATTCCCTATAATTCCTTTTTTCAGGGTAAATATGGTTTTTAATAATATAGTTGCTCATGACATGCAACTGTCTGTATGATATTTCTTCTTCCAAAAGAAGCAAATTCTACTAAGAAGCCTTCTAAAAGATAGACAGAGGAATGGCCACAAAAAAATTTTAACTGATTTTTGGCTAAAATCTCTTTCCTCTATCATTGCTACAATAGCTAACTCTGGTGTAACAGATTCCCTTAAGGAGTAAAAGTACACTGCTCCAGTGAATTCCTCCCTCGTAATAATAGGATTAAACATCATAACAGCTGCAGATATCAACGTTTTTGCTTTTTTTTTTTTTTTTTTTTTTTTGGCCAATGTGTATTCTAACTCTGCTAAGATCTTGATTTATCTAAAGCATCTCCCACTAAGTGCTATGCTAGTTTGGCTTTCATTTCTAGATATCCTGCCAGTTCCCACAATTCAGCTTCTAAGTAGCACTATAATGTTTTTAAAGGAGCTGGATGATAAGGTCATGCTCACAATTACCACAGATCTAAGACAAGCAGAGCTGGAGAATGAAAGAAAGCTACACCAAAAATTGCTGGGGTGATCAGGCATCATGAAAGCAATACTCAAAATTGTTTCTAGGGCTTTAGATCTCTCAAGAGACCCAGAAAGAGCTAAGCAAATTCTAGTACTTCCAGTCTGAGTCATAAAACCACTTTCCTCCCTGTAGCTAGTCTAGACCACTGTTTCTCAATGCACATTTTCAAGACATAATAATAACTACATCTAACATTTATATAGACCTTTAAGATTTGCAAAATACTTTACAAGTATTATCACGTTTGATCCTTACAGCAATCCTGAGAAGAAAGTACTATTATTATCCCCATTTCACAGATGAGGAAAGTGAGGCAGACAGGTTAAGTGATTTTCCTAGGGTCAGGTTGCTGTTAATAAGTCCCTGCAACAGGATTCAAACTCAGGTCTATCCCATTTCCAGGTCTAGTCTTCTATCCATAGAGGCGCCTAGCTTTCTAAATAAAATAGCAGGAAAGGAAGAGTCACTGAAGGTCAGTGAGCAGGGAAGTGATGTGGTCAGACTTGTGTATTAGGAAGGTAATTTGTCAACTGTGAGAATAATGCATGGGAAAGAAAAGAGGTTAGGAACATGGAGACTGAGTTAGGAGCCAATGTCAATAGCTTAGGAAAGAGATGACAAAGGTGAGAAATAGTATGGTTGCAATGTGAATAGAGAGAAAGGAAGCATACAGGAGATACTATAAAGGTAGAAGTAGCTATGTTACAGGGAAATCATAGAGAAAGCAGGAAGTACCAAAGCAGAGGCAGAGAGAGAATTCCAGAACCCTGGGGACAGTGACTCTGCTGAGACAGTTGGTTGGACTTACTCTCTGGAGGAAGACACTGTGTGTGTGTGTGTGTGTGTGTATGTGTGTTTGTGTGTTTGTGTTTGTGTGTTTGTGTGTGTGTGTGTGTGTGTCTGTGTGTATGTGCGTGTGAGTGAACTTTTCCTATAAGCCTTTTACCTTCTGGGAAATGGTTGAGATTGGTCTTAAACCCCACAGGTGGACTGTGTGAGTTAAACAATTACTCCCCTTCTTATTGGATTATATCTGTTCTCGTGTGTTCCTGCTCCTGCTGTGATTTCTACAGGACTCCTGCCAAATTCCAGAGGACATCTGTCTGTTAGACATCTCCCTTTTCGACCCTGTGGACCTTTGTATCTTCCAGCCTTCCCTTACTCTGATTAATAGCAAAGGGGGAAGGGGGAATTTTAATTTAGGAGATAGTAGAGGTAGCTGGGATTGGCAGATAGAGATTCAGTGTAGATAACATTGTTTAAACCTATTGGATTTTTTTAAAACCCTTACCTTCTGCCTTGGAGCCAATACTGTGTATTGGCTCCAAGGCAGAAGAGTGGTAAGGGTAGGCAATGGGGGGTCAAGTGACTTGCCCAGGGTCACACAGCTGGGAAGTATCTGAGGTCACATTTGAACCTAGGACCTCCCGCCTCTAGGCCTGGCTCTCAATCCACTGAGCTACCCAGCTGCCCCCTAAACCTATTGGATTTTGGTGGGAGGAATTAGTTTTCATACGTAGTCAGATTATCCCAATCCTCTTCCCCTACCTGTCCTAGTTTAAATAAACCCTGAGTTATATCAGTGTGGTAACTTGTTAGTTTCTTTCTGGAACCCTTCCCAAACCTAAGGACATCTAATTACTGGCTCTAAGACCCATGCCATCTAAATATCTAGAAATCCACCTAACCTTACATACTTATTTATTTTTTATTTCAGCTAGGAGAGAGAAGATTTGAAGCCAGTGGTGCTATCAATAGATATAGGGAAGTTGGGAGGAGTATTTGCCAGCTTCAGGAAGAGGTGATGACTTCAGTTTTGCATATGTTGAATTAAACATTCCAACAGAACAAGCAAATGAATATGCTTGATGAAAAATTAGAATAAAGAACTGGAGATTAGAAAAGAGAATGGGCTGAATACATAGATTTAGTAGTGAACCTATAAGTCCTTAGAGAATAGATACTGTTCCATTTTTTTGTCTTCATATGCCCAACATCTAGGATACTGCCTGGCATGTTTAGATAGGTGTTGAATAATTGCTTGTAGATTCGTTCTTTCTTCTGCACAGAAATGATTAAGGAAGCTTTGGGAGTGGATAATCTTGCCGAAGTAAAAAGTGCTTTGAG
This sequence comes from Gracilinanus agilis, assembly GCF_016433145.1. NCBI lineage: Eukaryota > Metazoa > Chordata > Mammalia > Didelphimorphia > Didelphidae > Gracilinanus > Gracilinanus agilis. The sequence continues at coordinate 245,329,722 of NC_058132.1, forward strand.
AAGAGAGAAGAATAAGCAAATCTGGGGAACATTCCCACTTGGGCAGCAGAAGAAAGAGGAGAAATCAGTAGAAACAAACAAACAAACAAAAAAGTAACCAGAGAAGTGAGAAAATAAGTAGAAGGGGCATTGGTGTCATGGAGCCCAGGGTGGAGAAAGTATTAAGAAAGGAGGGTGTAGTGTCAAATGCTATGATAAAGTCAAGGAGGCTGAAAACTGAGGAAAGGACATCAGATTTGTCAATAGATCACTGGTAATCTTTGAGCAGCTTCAATTCAGTTGGTGGGCATACAAATCAAATAGCAAAGGGTTGAAATATGAATAGATAGAGGTAGATGCAGTGAGGGTAGACTACTCTTTCTAGGAGCTGAGCAATGAAAAAGAAGAAGGAATATAATGTGATAGCTTAAGAGGTTGGCAGGCTGAAGGGGAAAGGTTTTAATGCTAGCGAGCTGAGCATATAGCAGGAAAGAAGCCAGTTCAGTAGATAAAGATTAAAAATGTATATGAGAGAGACAGAGAGAAAATGAATGAGAGAGAGAGAGAGAGAGAGAGAGAGAGAGAACAGAGAGACAGAGAGAGAAACAGAGAGACAGAGACAGAGAGAGACAGACAGAGACAGAGAGAGAATGATCAATGAGGCAAGCTCTTGAGAGAGACAGGAATGGACGGTGACCTCACCCTCTGATTCTGGCACAAAGGAGGAAAAAAAATAGATTAGTATCAGCATTGGAACTATCATGAAAAAACTGAGAGTTCTAACCCAAGTACCAACATTATTAATTCATTCTTCCTTGCCTCCATTTACAACCCAGCAATTTATTGCTAACTCCCCTTCACCCTAAAATTCTACCTGTCATCACCATTTAGTGTTCATCAAAGTCCTCCTAAAGCCCCACCCACCCATCTTTTGGCATCTTTTCCAAACCTGTACATTCCCTCTCTTATTCCTTGACACGTGGAGCCCTCTATGCTATCTTATTAGTGGCATGTGGTCTCATTAGCTTCCATGGATTCAATTACTATCTCATTGCAGATGATTCTCAGATCATTCATCCAGTTCTAACCTCCTTTGACCTTCATCCTCCTACTATCTATTAGTCATATCCAACTAGCTATTCCTTAGACATATTAAAGTCAACATGTCTAAAACTGAACTGTCTTTGCCCTCAAAACCACCCCTCTTCTCAACTTCCTTACAATTATTGAGGGTACCGCCATCATCCCAGTCACTCAAGCATGGTTCACAATAACAACACCAGTGTCATCTTCAACTCTTCACTCTTGCTCACCCCATATATCCAATCTGTTGCCAAGTCCTCTCAATTCTACCTTCTCCGTACCTGTCCTGTAGGTCCCCTTCTCTCCTCTGACACTGCCACCCCCATAATACAGACTTTCATTATCTCATACCTGGACTATAACAATGGCCTTTAGTTGGTCTCCTGGCCTCAAGTCTTGGCCCAATCCAGCCTATCCATTGCAGAACTTCCAAATAGATTCTCCTTAAGTGAAGGTCTGATCATGTCCTTCCTGTACTCAATGAACTTAGTGGTGCTCTATTACCCCAAGGATCAAATATCAAAATGCCTCAGTTTTTCTTTTAGAACTCTTCGCAACCTGGTTCCTTTCTATTTTCCAATCCCCTCACTCTCTGCTTCTCTCCATGTACTCCAGTGATTCTGACTTTCTTGCTGTTTCTGGAATAAGGCACTCAATCTCTGCTCTCCAGGCATTTTCTCTGGCTGACTCCCATGCCTGGAATTCTCTCCCTCATCTCTGACCCTTATTTTCCCTGACTTCTTTCCAGTCTCAAGTCAAATCCCATCTTCATTGAGAGGCCTTTCTCAGTTCCCCTCAGAGCTAATGTCTTCCCTTTCCAGCTACTTCCAGTTTACTCTTTAGAATTTGAACGCATAAAGTTGTTTATCTATTTGTCTCCCCCATTAGAATGTGAGCTCATTGAGGGTAGAGATTTGTTGCCTAACTTTGTAACTCTGGTGCTTAGCACAGTGCCTGGTACAGAGTAAGTCTTAATAAATGCTTATTGATATGACTCAGAACACAATTAGCGATAAGTACTGCAGCAGCAAGTCAAACAATTTATTTACATGCCAGCATGCTCTACATGTGGTCTCTTTTGAACCCACATGGCTCATGTCCCTTCCAGCACACTATTCTACCTCCATACCAACTACCTAGTCCCGGTAAGGAGGACTTCACTCTGACTAGTGAGGTCATCATTAAATTTCTTGAGGAGTTCCAGTCACATTGCTTGCCTATTTATTTCCTGCTCGGTCTGCTGCCCATCCCACCTTCACCCTAGCCACCTTGCCTCAATCACATTGGTCCAGATTTTTAGGCCAAAAGGTGTTATAAACTACATACTCAAACTGATGTATGACTAGAAAAGGAAGCCAATTTACAATATAGTGAGAATAAAGATACATAGGTTGACATGCTACATGATGTACCTCTCTCCATGAACTATGAAAAGACTCAGAGGAAGTCCTCCAGAACATTGAGTTGTTGCTTGTCCTTCATTTTTGAGAACCACTGAATGGCATCAAAGGTGACATCTTGATTTGGGCATGAATTGGATTTATGTGAGGAAGAGGTACACAAAGTCACAAGCCTTACTCTCTCTTCCAGAGTCATCAAAGTTCAGTGGCAAGACAAAGGTCAGGATGACTGCTAATGTTCTGGTTACCACCAGGATATTTAGCAGGTCCTTTATAAAGGATTTGTAGATGAAAATGGACAGAATGCACAGGTTAACAAGACATGGAGGGATTGCAGTCTAGGCTGATAAAAGGAATACCCATACACAAATGATACCAAAGGTCCACCAAAGTATTGATCTGAACATAGGCCATAGTGATAAAATGAGATCACTGAAAGGAAAATGGTACATTATTATACATTGGAAAAAAATTACCAGGGGGCAGATGGGTAACTCAGTGGATTGAGAGCCAGACCTAGAGACGAAAGGTCCTAGGTTTAAATCTGGCTTCAGACACTTCCCAGCTGTGTGACCCTGGGCAAGTCACTTAACCCCCCATTGCCTAGTCCTTACCACTCTTCTGCCTTGGAGTCAACACTTGACTCCAAGGCAGAAGGTAAGGGTTTAAAAAAAAAAGAAAAAGAAAATAATTACCATATGTAAAAAATTACTATGTATAGAAAATAATTATTGTGAAAAGTTTTCCTACATTTCTTTTAGTATAAAGATATTTAATTCATTTTTATCTTCACTGTTCTCTGTCTTCATCCTTCCATTGTCATTCTCTTACTAAAATTACTCAATCATGGTCCAAACTCAGGTTTTATACAAGCCAGATATGAGAAAAGAAGCAAGCTCTATATTTGGACTGAAATTCTCTGGATGATGGACAGTGTAGTCTACTGGGGAAAAGTACTGGGCCAGAAATCAGGAATTCTGGGCTCTATTCCTGCCTCTGCTAATATCTATCTGTACAATCTTTTAAAAATCACTTTATCTTCCTAAGCCTCACTGTCCTCAGCTATAAAATTAGGGGATAGTCAGTGATGGTGAACCTTTTAGAGGGGCGTGTGATGTCCTCATGCACATGTGGACAGGGGGAGGGGAGCAACCTGGTCCCACGTCCCTCTGGCTTTTTAGTAACAAACTCTGGCAAACTCTGTGCTGAAACAACAGCAGGAATGCCCACAGAGAGGGCTTTGAGTGCCCTGCTCGCACACATGCCATAGGTTTGCTACCAGAGGATTAGGTGATCTCTAATGTCCCTTTGATTTTAATATTTTATGGTCTATAACCAAGAAATTGAACACTTCTGAAGGGTATTTTTATTTTGAATGAGAAGCTTATTAATACAATCAATCCCTAACAGTGAAAAATGAGAGGGAAATATTTTTTCAGGAGAGAGGCTATCCAGATTCTCTTTGTCTACTTTGGGGCTCAGTCACTTCATTCTGTTGTTTCAGGCTTCCCAGCGTAGAATAATAGGGATGACGAGAAGTATGGATCTCCCTTTTCTCTTGAGCATCACTTTTAGAAAGGAATAGCTACTTTCTATACAGGTTCCAAGAGGAGAGGAAATGGGCAATGATAACTCTAGATTTCTCCTCCTTGCCTTTACCTTATCCACCACCCACTTCCTTATACCCCTTCTCCCTTTGCCTCCAAAGACTAAAAGTATTTCTGTGGAACTCATGTATATATGGATACTCATGACCAAGAAAATACTCAAATTTTATACTTCCAATGAAGTGATTTCAAGTTACTCAGGACATTTCAGAAACCCAAATTGAGGTTCAAATACACTTCTCTTAAGAGAAAGGAATTAGGTGGCACAATGAAAGACCTGAGTTCAAATCCAGCCTCAGACATTTACAAGCTATATTATCCAGGTCATCCTTGTGGTTGCTTAAACAACTCTCAACAATATTCTCCTTGAGAGAGGAAGTATGGAAACATGATCTTCCAGGCTTTGTAGTCTCCAACCCAATCAATATTTTTGCCTTGGGACAAAGGATTGTTAACTCTATGCTAGTTAGGGTTATGAAATGATGAAAAGAAAATCAAGTGATATTATAAAGGAGCAAATCGATCAAATGCCCACTACTATTTTAATAAGAAGAACAGCTTGCAAGTATATAATGCTTTAAGGTTTACAAAATACTTTATAAATATCTCATTATATCCTTACAACAATGCTGGGAGATAGATCCTATTATTATCTCTATTTAACAGATGAAGAAACTGAGGAAGACATCATTCAATCAACAAGGATTTATTAAAAACAAACTATGTGCCAGATACTGAGAAAAAAGGTATAGTACCTGCTTTCAAAGAGTTCACAATCTAATGGGGAAGAAAATTTGCAAAAGAAGAAATTGTTCAAACTACATACTAGATTAATGGAAAATAATCAGTGGAGAGAAAGGATTAATTTTTTTTAATTCAAAGATATTTTATTTTGTATTACATGTAATAATAACTTAGATATATGTTTTCTAAAATTATAAGATCCAATCCATCTCCCTTTCTCCCTTCCCTTCCCCAACTCAGAGATAGTCAGTAACTTGATCTGGGCCATACATGCATTATCATGTAAAACACACTTCCATATTGATCATTGTTATAAGAGCACATTTATACAAAATCAAAACCCCAAAATAAAACCTTAAACACGTTGATAAAAAAGATAACATGGAAGATACTAAAACTAAGGATCTGGAACATTTTCCTGTAGAAGGCAGAATTTTAACTGGGGCTTAGAGGAAGCCATGGAAGCAAGAGACAGAGATGAGAAGGAAGAGCATTCTAGGAATGAGGGATGGCCAGAGAAAATGCCTGTTTCAACAGCATAGGCAGAAAATAAAAACCAAGACAACCTTGCAGTTGATATTCCCTAAATCTATTGACCTATACATTGTCATTGGGTCACTGATTAATGCTGCTCTCTTTAGTTGCATGTATTCTTTACCATAATGAGTTAAGTGAATACCACTTTCGACCAATCTCGAAATTCCCTTGTATACAAGATTTGTCATATAAAACACACACACACGGGGGCAGCTGGGTAGCTCAGTGGATTGAGAGCCAGGCCTAGAGACGGGAGGTCCTAGGTTCAAATCCGGCCTCAGACACTTCCCAGCTGTGTGACCCTGGGCAAGTCACTTGACCCCCATTTCCTACCCTTACCACTCTTCCACCTATAAGTCAATACACAGAAGTTAAGGGTTTAAAAAAAAAAAAAAAACACACACACACACACACACACACACACACACACACAAGGAAATCAAAACATAAGATAAAATTATTTTCTTTAAACATTCCTTGAATAAATTCAAGATTTAAAGTCTGACCATGAGATAAATAAACTGAAAAATACTATTTTCAAGGCTACTCTAATTCAAAAACAAAGAAGGACTAAAGTGGTTTGATTCTCCTTCTGAATCTTTTCTCTTGATCAGTTGAAGAAGGCTCCTATTTGCACTAATTGATTTTGGCTCATTGGAACAAGCTGGGCCAGTTTTGTCAAAACATGTATACCTAGATACTTAACTCATTTTTTAAGGGTTTGAATGAAACACATCTCACCAATAATCATCAAAAATTATAAACACTTTCTGGGCAAGCGGCCAAGCTAACCCTCTTGGAGCAGGCTATGTGTTAGGTTTGCCAAGTCCTGTTCAATTCTGACCAGCTTCCACTGGTGTAGAAATGAATCCCTTCCTTATAAGAAGTGGGATGCAGATGCTTCACTGGAAAATTAAGTAAACATTCTTTTATGTCTGTAACTTTGTTAAATTTAAATTTAAATTTAGTTAGGAAACAGCGAAGCATAATGGATAGAGGACTAGACTTAGAGGATGGAAGATCAGGGGTCAAGTCTTTCCTTAGATATTTACTAGTTATGTGACAGTCTGGGCAAGTCAAGTAATCCCCCAAAACATCTCCACAAATTCACTCTCAGGGGTGGCTGTGAAGATTAAATGAGTTCTATCTGTCTATCTAGCCATCCATCCATCTATTTAGATATATAACATAAAATCTCATTTTGTATATAATATATACATGCATATTTTATATATGCACAAATACATACATGTGTATTTGTATGTAATGTAATTATATGTACTTATGTGTGTGTTTATGTAACACATCACATAAATGTCCTATTACACCTTTTGGTCAGATTTCCAAGATGTAGAGAAAGGAACACTGATTTTTCATTCTTCAAATTTAAGGTCAATAGCATGCCATCAGTTTCCTATAGAAAGTCAACACAAATCTTTTCCAAATTTTCAGTGAACAGTAGCCTAGGCTCCTCCCCAAAGGGCTATAAAATAGTGTATTAAATATGAAATGATTACTAGAATAACAAATAATTGCAACATTTTATATAGAATGTACTGTATAAATTCATAATAATTATGATTCAGAATTCTCAGGCAAGTCAGTTTGTTTCAACAAACAGTTATTAAGAAGCTACCAGGTGCAAAGCACTGGTATAGTGGACTGAATGTGGGACCTAGGATCAAATCCCACATCAAACACTTACTAGCTGTGTGATTATGGGAAAGTCACTTAGCTTTGAACCTTGTCTTCTATAAAATGGGAACCATAGTATATGTTCTACATACCTCTTAGAGTTGATGTGAGAAAAACACTATATAGATGTGAATTGTTCTAGTGATAGAAGGAAATAACTTCTGTCCTTAGTGAACTTAATTCAAGGGAATAAAGCACACAGTATGTGCATCAATAGTAAATAAGAGGAGACAGACAGACAGAGGCAGACACGGAAAAAAAGAGAGACATACAAAGAGAGAAAGTCAGAGCCAGAGAAAGCACGGGCGTGGAGGGAAATCAAAGAAAGGCATTCTACCTTTTTGTTATCATTATGGCAGTGTCCTTTATTTTTGAATTCACAACTTTGAGTGATATATTGTGATTAATTTCCTACTAGTGTGAATGTTCTAGTACCTCAGTGATGTCAAACTCCCCACGCAGTGGATCTGTGATCATATCTATGTGGGTACCTCCTTCAGCAATGCAAATCAAAGGGACAGCTAGGTGACTCAGTAGGAAGAAAACCAGGACTGGAGAAATAGGAGGTCTTGGGTTTAAATCTGGTCTCAGACACTTCCTAGCTATGTGTCACTGAGCAAGTCACTTAACCCCAATTGCCTAGTCCTTTCCACTCTTCTGTCTTGGAATTGATACTCAGTATTGATTCTAAGACAGAAGGTAGAGGTCAAAAAGTATGCTGATCAAAACCCATCCATGTCTGCCTATCCTAGGCAACTCTTGTTCATGTCATCCCAGCAGAGAATACCTGAATACACTGGAAAGTCACTGCCATATTACTGAGGATTCTTGCAGCAGAAAATTCAGGTCTATCTCCCATAAGTTCAAGGTTTCCTCAAATCTGGCTTGATGACTAATTAAATACTTTGTAAGCCATTGCTATGCTATATCCCTAAACTTCTGGCCACATATTTCTGTTATCCCAACACCTCACTATAGGCAAGCAGAAGCTTTTGTAGGGAAATCTCATGTATAAGGGACAACCACTCAGTCACCGATAGTCTTCGTTATGAAATGTTCCAGTGTAATACTTTTATTTACAAGACACATAAAGGATCTTTTTCCCCCTTCAGCAAGTTGTTGATCTTCTGTTGACCTCTGGCAAAAAATCAGATCATGGAATCATTTCTTCTCCACAGGAATCAGCAATGTTCTAGCTCCAAGTATCAACAGAAAAGCTAAGCTATGTGTTAAGGCAAAGATAACTCAAGTGAATTAGTACTTAGGTTCTCTGGAAATGTTTCTGACAGCTAGGATGGTGGCTGCTCACAGGGTTCCTATACTCTCTGTTAGGGATAGCTATGGCTCTCCAAATTCTTCTTCACCTACTCCTAGAAGGAATAGGGCACCTTGGGTCTCTGGTTTCCTATGGACCCTGGGCAGAAGTAGTGGTAACACAAGGATCCAGGAATTTTCCACCCCTAAAATAGACCCTTGTTTTGGATGAATGAGCAAATATATTATTGTGACTTTAGTCCTTGATCAAAATATCTTTGAATCCTTGGGTTGTGCAAAACCCTTTTATCAAATGGGGTGAGGAGGAGATGGGAATTACCAAGGGAAGAGGCAATAAAGAATAATGTAGAGGAAGGGGAAAGAAAGGAACACACTATAACTATTGAGTTAGTTCTTTTCACCTATACATAGGATTTTGCTGTAAAAATTGTAATTGCCCCAGACCTGGGAAGTCCAACTTTGTCTCAATGTGACTTTTCAACCTTCTGAGTGTAATGTTTTTAGGTGATGGACCGACTGACTAAATGAAGAATGAGTGAATGAATAAATGAATGTTAAGCATACAAATAGAAAAAAAAACAGTCTTTGTTCTAACATTCTAATGGGGGAGACAATACACTTGGAAAATTTCAACTTCAAGTCAGATGACAAGGTCCCATGACTGTTATAGGACACGGCTGCAAAGCAGATGGTAATGCTTCTTGAATGTCATTTCCACTGATCAAATTCTATCAGTTGTCAATGTTGAACCATTTGACAGTGCCAAATGGATTGGATATTTTTTAGGGCCTAAGGAATGGGACAGGGGGAAGGGAAGAAAGGAGAATAGAACCAAAAGGCAATAAGTGAGGAAAAAATAAGAATCGGAGAAGATAAAAAAAAAGAGAAAGGAAGAAAAAAAAAAGATTGAGGAGGACTAGCAATTTGTCACCAATTACTCTGTTGCCTCCTACTTAGGTGACTTTGGGAAAGTCTCTTAACTTCTCAGGACCTCATCTATAAAGTGGGAGGTGCAGACTAAATGATCTTTTAGGATTAGCCCTGTTTTATATCCTTTGATCATATGAATAACTGTCTCAGGTGCCACTCAAGGTCACCCACTGCCATCAATTTCCTCCTAGGAATCTAAAACATTTAGTGTCTCCACATCTAGCTCCAAAAACTAAAGTTTATCCCTGGAGAAAATCAGTGACCTACTCAGCTACATTCATCTCATTTCAGGTCAAGTAGTTTTCTCTGTATTTGTATGTATGTATTTGAAGAGAGTTACTTACTTGAATCGCCTCTACCCCCACCTGTTAGGGAGACATTACTCACTACTAAGCCCTACTTACTGCTTGAAACATGAGGTGGTTTAAACCTTGTAAGATGAGTGTGCCCCTGGAGTCACAGAGCTCTGCCCAGATGGTTTGTGTAATTGCCCCATATCTGGGAAGCCTAACTCTGTCTCAATGTGGCTGATTTTGCAGCTGGCTCTTCTGGCAGTCTGCAATTCAAAAAGTCTGCTCTAACCCTTCAAGCCAAAGGACACAACACATCCCCCCTCCAGCTGAGATTTTTTAAAAAAACCTCTTGAAAAAAAGCAGTTTGTCTGCTTTGGTTTTCTTTGCTTTCTTTCTTTCTTTCTTTTTTTTTTAACAATCGAAACATGGAAAGATCTTATTCAGCCACAAACCAAACAAATTGTTAAACTGTAGTTTATTTAGTCTCGGCTACATTAAATGGTTATTTTAGAGTCAGGGAGTTGACAGAAATGTATGAATTTCTAAATCTGGCGTATAGGTCTCCTGCCAAAAGGGCCTCATCCAGGCATTACAAGTATTAGAAGTGGTTGCAGAAGTAGTTATGTTAAATTTCCCATTGGTTTTCATATTGCACTGATAGTAGCTTTCAGTTGCCCCATAAACTGATGTGGTGATTAAAGAAATTGGAAGATGCAAGCTTCTTTGTTAAAATTTAGGTGAATAAAAAACAAATTAAAATCCAGACACTGACATTTTCCAGGTGACTAATATGTGAATGCCGTTGTAAGAAAGAGGTCAGTTCTCAGACTTCCCTCTAGCCAAGGATCCCAAGACATTTTGGCCACTACAAATGCATAGCAAATTCTTTTAACATTCATGGAAAACAGAGGATTCTAGTCTTTAAAGCTTGTCCTTCAGGTAGTAAACTACAGGAAGCCCCATTAATCTACTTTAGAAAGATAAAGAATGGAGTTAGCCCCACGGTGCTAGAGAATTTGTCCATCTCAAAGCTGACACTGTGATCTAGTGAATCAGGATGTGTAAGTATGTAGCTTGTCTTCCCAGAAGTAAAAAGTCATGAAATGTTCAAGGAATTCTCTTTTCTGGGTTTTTTTTTCCTTCCTGTGTCTATTGAAACAGAAGACTGACACTTTGAAAAGCTAAAAGGCATGTTCTCTTTCTGAAGCACTCACTGAACTTCCATTAACACTTAGGGGAATTATCTTCAGGCATCAGTAGGAGAATATATTTCTAATACTCTATTTTTAAATTTTTCGATTAACAATTATGTTTACTCAATCCCCAGCAGTATCCATCCAACGGTGAGATTGCTGGCCTCCTAATGCAGGCTTCTTCTCAGTTAGCTGAGCTAATGCTGATGGCATGTTTTCACTTGATCGTTCACTGTTAGATATACCTAATGTCTACCTAAATGCATTTGTGAATTAAATCTCGTCTGGAATGGCTTATTCATTCAACCTAGGGATTAGAAATTACCCTGGTTCAAGGAGCAAGACTTGCTATATTTAGTTCAGGCTCTGTGCCAAGAATGCAAAGCCAGACCAAAGGACCAGTGGAAGCCTGACAGTTCTACTACTTCAGTGTCTTATAAAGCATTAAGGCTAGCAATTACATTGTGCCATTTGAAAGATGTGCTATGATTCCCAAGTTTCGAATTATTTAAGAGTGTTTGTTTCTAACTTCATTTTCAGGCCAATGGCATTCACTGCTTGAAGGAAAATAGAAATGGACATGGAAGTAGATAGTTTCAATTATACAGTGGTTTCTGTCCTTCCTGGGAAGAGTAGTATGGCATTCTGTCCCATCCTTTCATCTTTGGGGGCTAAATAGTTTCCCTTTCTACTCTACTCCTTTCAGTTAAAGCCTCTCTTAGACTGAAATTTCCCCAAAATAATTAAGTCAGGAATATTTTACCATGAAATATATTGTTGAATGATTATTCCAAAGGTCTAGATGTAATGAATAGGATAAAGGAGGATAATAGGAGATAAAAGAGGAGGAGCAGGGAAATTTGGAGCAATATAGAGAAAAGAAGAGATGTTCTATTAAGAAAGACAAAGTCCTGTGTTTTGGACACAGAATGCAAGAAGGATATTTGGAGTATGTCGACCACACTATGTAATGGGGGGACCACTGGTGGTAACAGTATGTTTGTGTCTTTGAAAGTGAGAGAGAAGGGGGCAGCTGGGTGGCTCAGTGGATTGAGAGCCTGGCCTAGAGACGGGAGGCCCTAGGTTCAAATCTGGCCTCAGACACTTCCTAGCTGTGTGACCCTGGGCAAGTCACTTGACCCCCATTGCCTACCCTTACCACTCTTCTGCCTTGGAGCCAATACGGAAGGTAAGGGTTTAAAAAAGCCAGGGCAGAAGGTAAGGGTTTAAAAAAAAAAAAGAAAAAGAAAAAGAAAATGAAAGAGAAGATTTGAAAGGAGCTTGTGTTATGTGTGTGCCCCAGATCTGAGGTAGAAAAGGAGATAGAAGAAGATATGGGAGAAGCAATATCAGGTAGAGTGTGATAAGAGTCCATGGCATATGTCAGACACATGGCAGACAGATGTAATGATCTGACTTGATCTTATGGGATCATGATGGATTATGTATGTGATGGAAAGAAGGATGAAGGGCAAATGTGAGGTGTGAGGTAAGACAGGAGTCCGGGAGAAGGATGAAAATATTATGTAAAGGACAAAAGTAAGGGGATATATGAAGACCCAAAGATCCCTAATGGCTGTGGTTAATCATGAGGGAAGAATGGGGTTGAAATGTGAGGTGGCCTGGAACCAAACTGTAGTATGAGTGTAGCTCCACTGTATTGAGACCCCTCTGTTATGTACCAGGAAAGATAGGAAAACCCAAGGTCATAGGTTTGCCCGGAGACCTCTACAGTGGTGGTTCCAAAGGCCAAGATTGGTTCTTCTTAGTTCCCACATAACATATCACCACTTTGTTCCCTGTCCCTGAGACTTTACTAGTATCTGTTTTTCTCCCTTTTGCACATGAGTGGAACATCAGGTTCTACAGGACCCAGATAGGAAATGCTACAAAAGAGGGTTTGTTTTTTTCATAATGTCCACGTTTGGTGTAAACAGACATGTAAAGGAAATGTCAATAAGCATAGGTTTGGATTCATTATGCAAACTAATAGCTCAAACTTTAGATGGAGAGCTTTTTTAAAGCAAAGTATGAGGACTTTGAGATCTTTTTGCAACATAAAATATGTGTTGAAGTTTCTTAAAAGGTGGATAAACCTAATTGGTCCTTTGAGCTAAGACAGACGTATGTGAAGATGAAAAATGGCTGGGTGTTTGTTTGTCATCTATACTGCCGACAGCTTGACCAGAAGCCACACTTAGTCAAGATCTCCAGAGACAAGAGCAGTTCCAGCAAACAGTAGCTTGCCAAATATCATTGACAGAATGATAACTTTCTTTAAAGTTTCAGGCATGTTCTTTGGCTGCTTAAGTTCCCCAAAGGGAGAAATGGAAGGAAGGTACAAAATTCATTCTACTTCCTTAGTATTAAGGACAATATAATTAGTGTCACCAATAGACTTCTTAAAGTCCCATTTTCAGTTATTCAGAATGTTTCTGCCATATTCTCCTCACATATTTTAAATATACTTATAAATTCAGATTTTTCCTTCTGATAAATAGTAAAAAAAAAAAAAAAGAAACAACAAACTTAAAAACATGCCAAACAGTCATTTGGAAAACATAGGCTAACAACATCAACAAAATCATACAATCTTACTCACCAATCATGTAGCTTTAAAGCCACACAGAATATTATTAGCCTGATTGCAACCTGCCACTATCCACTTCATCTCATATTTCTTCCTCCTTAGTTAACCTCTCTCTAGTCCAGTGATGGTAAACCTTTTAGAGACAGAATGCTGTGCCCAACCTCCCCCCAACTGCATGCCATGCCCCTCCCCCCAAGAGTTGGGTGAGCCCTGCCCACCCTATTCACCCCACACAGGGGAGGGAGAAAGCACTTCCATTGGGCTGCTGGATGAAGTGAAAAAATGTTATCTGGCATAGTGGAGGGGGGAGGGGAGCAGCTACACCTGAGTCCCTCTGCCTTTCTAGGAATGAACTGGATGGGGGGGGGGGAGAGGCAAGGTGGCCACATGCCCACAAAGAACACTCTGTGTGCCATCTTTGGCACCCATGCCATAGGTTCACCATCTCTTCTCTAGACAATCTGGGCTATTCACTATTCCCTGAACACAGCCAATATTTCCTAACCTCCAAGTATTTGCTCATAATATTATTATATCTGGGATGTTTACTCTCTTCTGAACTAATGTTATATCTGCTTTATGAAAAAGTGGTGTTAAATTTAGAAAAATAGTAGCTAATATTTATATAGGACACCTACATTTGAATCCTATCTTTGGTGTTTAAAGCTATCTATCCATGGGCAATATCTTTATCTTTAAAATGGGAATAATAAATACTAACACCAGGATGGCTAGGTGTTCAGTGGATTGAGAGCTAGTCCTAGAGATGAGAAGTCCTAGGTTCAAATCTGACCACAAACACTTCCTAGCTGTATGGCCTTGGACAAGTCACTTGACCCCAATTACTGAAGACTTCCTATTCTTCTGCCTTGGAATCAATAATCAGTATTGATTCCAAGAGAGAAGGTAATGGTTCTTTTTTAATAAAATTAAATTTAAAAAATAAATACCAACACCATTTTGCAAAGTTGTTTCAAGGAAAGTCTTCGGAAAACTTTAAAGTACTACATAAATGTGAACTGTTGTTTTTTCAGATCTAGAGCTGGAAGGGATCTCAGAGGTCATGTAGTATAACTCTCTCATTTACAAGTGAGGAAACTGAAGTTAAGTGACTTACCCAAGGCTAATCAATGGATAAACATTTATTTAGCACTTACTATGTGCCAGACACTGTACTAAACTCTAGGGATACAAAAAAGAGGCAAAAGACAGTCTCTGCCCTCAAGGAGCTTATAATCTAATGGGGAGTCAACATGCAAATAAATGTATACAAAACAAGCTGCATATGGAATAAAATTGTTGTTGTTTAGTTGTTTCAGTTGTGTCTGACTCCTTGGGACCACATTTGAGGTTTTCTTGGCAAAGATATTGGAGTGGTTTGCCATCTCCTTCTCCAGCTCATTTTATAGATAAGAACACTGAGGCAGACAGGGTTAAGTGATTTATCCAGGATCACATAGCTAGTAAGTGTCTTAGGCTGGAATAGGAAATAATTAAGAAAGACAAAGCAATAGAATTAAGAGGAGTTGGGAAAGACTTCCTGTAGAAGGTGGGATTTAAGCTGAGACTTAAAGGAAGCCAGAGAAGTCAGCAGTTGATGCCCAGAGCCCACAACCAAGAAATAGAGTGTCTTTTTTTTAAACCCTTAACCTTCTGTCTTGGAACCAATAGTGTGTATTAGTTCCAAGGCAGAAGAGTGGTAAGAGCTAGGCAATGGGGGCTAAGTGACTTGCCCAGGGCAAGCTAGGAAATATCTGAGGCCTAGGATCTCCCATATCTAGACCTGGCTCTCAATCCACTGAGTTACCCAGCTGCCCCAAATAGAGAGTCTTATTAGTGGAACAGTCAGGAGGCCAGTGTCACTGGATCTAAGAATACAGATCAGAATGTAAGGTGTAAGAAGATTGACAAGGCAGGAAGGAGTTGGTTATGAAGGGCTTTCAATGCCAAATGGATCATTTTGTATTCGTCCCAGCAGGCAATAGGAAGCCACAGGGGTTTATTGAGTTAGGAGGTGAGGTAATCCAACCTGCTCTTTAGGAAAAAAAATTTTAGTGGCTGAATGGTAAATGGATTGAATCAGGGAGAGACTTGAGACAAGCAGATCCACTTACAGGATATCACAATAATCCAGGCATGAGGTGATGAGAGCCTCCACTAGCTAGAGTAGTGATGTGGCAGAGGAGAGAAGGGTACAAAGGTGAAATCGACAGGACTTGCCAACAGATTGGTTATAGGGTACATGAGAGAGGGAGGAAGCCAGAATGACTCCTAGATTGCAAGCCAGAGGGACTGGAAGAATGGTCTTGCCCTTATCAGTAGTAAGGAGATTTGGAAGGGGGAAGAGTTTACAGGGAATAATAATAAATTGTGTTTTGAATTTATTGAGCTTAAGATGTCTTCTGGCCAGCTAATTAAAGATGTCAGAAAAGCAGTTAGAGATGCAAGACTGGAAGTCAGCAGAGAGACTGGGCAGCCAAGGAGATTTGAGGATCGTGGGCACAGAGATGGTAATTTAACCATGGTGGCTGATGAGCTCACCAAGTGAAGTAGCATCCACTGCACTACTTAGCTGCCCCTTGTAGGGAACTTCTAATGTGGAAACTCTGCTGGTCTTCGTCCCCTCCAACTTCTTAGTGAATTGCCTTAGAGGTTAAGTAATTTTTTCATGGCCACAGGACTAGTACATATTAAAGACAGGGCTTGAACCCAGATCTTAATAACTGAGTAAATCTCTATATTCACTCTTCTGTGCTGCCTCTCCAGAAATGAGTTATTATTAATGTTATATCAGCTAATTAATATTAATACAATGTGTGCTCTCTGGGGCAGCTATTCCAACTTCCACTCCCACTGATGAGTTAGGTCACTACATACCCTCTCAGGGTTCTAGGGCAAACCCCAATGGGCTGGGGTTTGTTTTTCTAATGCTATAGTTCACAAGCCTCCACAAAGGAATTTATTTCAGCAAGTCACAATTACAGCTGTTCACTATGACTATCAGTTGATATCAAGCATTTAGCCAGACTTAATTAGTTGTGTTTTTTTTAAGAAACAAGTATTTACTCATGTAGTGTAGTAAGAATAGCTGATACAAATATCACCCTAGGCGGCTAAGTGGCACACTGTATAGAACACTTGGCTTGAAATTAGGAAGGCCTGCATTCAAATTTGCTCCAGAAATTTAATAGCTGCATGGCCCTAGGTAAGTCACTTAACCTTTGCCTGCCTCAGTTTATACATACTTTAAGTTTAATTTGCATTATTAACATTTTCTACATCACTTTCAAAAATCTCTCTAAATGGGGATAATACTACTACCTACTTCCTACAGTCATTGTGAAAATCAAATGAAATAATATTCATGTAGCATTTAACACAGTACCTGGTACTAGTAGAGGCTTTATAAATGCTTGTTCCCTCCCTTTCCCAATTTATGCATAATAAAAATATTATAAAGACAAAAAAAATGAGAAGCTTAGAAGCTGATCAATGGAATCACCAGTAACAATTCTAGAGGACTCAGTGAAATGAATTACCTACCTTTTTGACAGAGAGGTAATATTCCCAGAGTACATATTCTTATACCCATTCATATATATTTTATTATGGCCAATGTAGAACTTTATTTTATTTATCTAAACATAGGAGTTTTTGTTTTCTCTTTCAAGGGAAGTAGAACAAAGGAGGTAGGACAGAAAGAAGGTTTTTATTAATTGAAACAAGAAAATTTTATTTAAAAAAGAAAAAAGCTACTTATTTCTTTAGGATTCTATGGTAAATCTGAGGTAGTGGGGTTTCTTTACTATTTAGCAGTTCCCAAATATCTCTTGGCAAGTTAACTTCTCCCCAATACCAATCAACCAGTTGACATCAGTTAGCTTTTACAGAGAGATATTTATGAGGTATAAGGAAAATCAAAGTACAGAAGCATTCCCCCAAATCTAGAGGCATGGTCTTCTCCCTGTATACATTTGGTCATGGAGGAGAGTGACCACAAACTTGAAATAGTACAAATGTAAAATCTATATCAGATTGCTTACTGTCTCAGCAAGTGGGGAGGGGAGGGAAGAAGGTGGAGACAGAACTTGAGACTCAAAAAATTTTCAACGAATGTTAAGAATTATTTTTGCATATAATTGGTGAAAGAATAAAATAATATGAAATTCTTCCCACAATCCACCATACACATGCTTAAGGTCCCAGGGGAGAATAGGCTCAAATTTGAGACGCAGAAGTACAGAAACGCACATAAGGAGAACACATATGAGGTTTGAGGGAATGGTACTTCTGGACCCTGGACATCTTTTTCCTTCATGTTGTCCCCATCCTGTTGCTTATAAGTGTGGCAAAGCTGATAGACAAGCCACTCCTTGGCTTCCAGCATGAGGGATCTTTCTCCATCCTTTCTAAGGCTAACTACTCTTTCTCTCACATTTTCTGATACACTGAGCCAGGAGGAAGAATGGAAATATTCCCTACCCACCAGGGTTATGCTGGCAAATATTTAACAACCAGTTCTCTGGAGGCAGGGGAAGGAGGGAAAACAGGCAGCAAGTCAGAGAGGGAATGTATGCATGATGCACATTTAAGTTTAATGTGCATTATTAACATTTTCTCCATCACTTTCTTAAGTCTGTACAATCCATAAAACAATAAATCAAGTCCTGACTTGTAACATTTGCCAATTTCCAAGGCATAATACTCACACTGAAAATTTAACAATTGGCTCTCTCCATTTATAGCTGGTTCCAGGATATTCTTGCTTCCCATCAACATTTTCAGATTCTTTCTCTGCCACCACCATTCCACAACCATTCCTCTTCCTTTAAAGTTCACTTCATCTTTTTCATATTCTTTTTGCTGTCATCTGTGGTCCTCTAGGTTAGTGTCCCTCCTCCTCATCCCAAACCTTGGCCCCTTTGAACGTCCAAATTCCCCAATCTCCTCTTTTCCTTGGACCTTTGACTTCAGTCTACTTCAACCACATAAGAGTATCCACAGACACCCTTTCCTCCTAGATACAGCTCTGAGGTATACCCTCATATATAGGACAGCTATAATGCCCAACAAACCTCCCTAAAGCAACAGGTCAAGTCCCTGACAGATAGTCTCACTCATACAGATGGAATGCCCAGAAATAATAGCATATATCAAGTCTTATTTTATTTGAAAACTAATTTCATTATGCTAACTACTAATGAATAAGTTTAAATTTCAAATAATTTAAATTTTAAAAATTTAAATAAATAAATGTAAATTTAAAAAATTCTGAGTCAGAAGATTCTTTACCAAGTCACTGAAAACTCCAGCTTTTGAAAAAGATGAGGCACAGCATTAAGGGTTCTGTCCAACAGTGGAAGCAAGGGAATATCACACCTACCAAAAGAAAACCTATATAACATGAACCCATTAGCAAACACTAAATAGCCTGAATTTTAGCTCCATCTTTTTAGCTACCAAGAATTCCAGACGAAGAATTTAAGAATCCCTAGATCAATCAGAACCTTTGCATATGGACCCTAATTCAAAATTTAATTCTTTGCATTTTTTCTTAGAAGAATGCTAAGCACATATGTAGGTCATCAGTTCCAGTCAACTATCTATCTACTCAGTGAACACTGAATTCCAAGATTTCTCTAAGATCTTGGCTTGGAGCAGCAATGGAGAGCAGAATCAGGTCTCAGTCCTAATTCAACCACCCTGTGAAATAATACTCTTGGATCACTGAATCAAAATCATTACAAACTTTTTAATGTAGTTGAAAGAATAGAAAGCTTCTTAGTTATTAGGAGAAGTGTTTCTGGGTATGTATCTATCTGTTTTCAAATGTCACTTTAAAATACAAAAACTGGTCCACAAAAGCAGCTTATAAATTCAAATAAATTCCTTTACCCAGGGCCATGAATATTGTTCTTTGAGTAATCGATTTCCCCCAAGCATAGGGTTTTGTGGTCCAGTGTCACAGTAGATAACATAGAATCAGGTTAGCTTCAAAAAAGTGGGAGTGGCTCCAAGAGCAATGTGTCACACTAGGAAACAGATTAGCTCCTGGATGTCCCCAGAATGCTCTGTAGTGAAACTTCAGGACCCAATTCAGAACAGCTCCTGGGATTCTCCGGTGGGAGCATAGTCCCAGAAACTGATATTAACTAATAGTCTCTGCAGGAGTTATCAGGCAAAAACATTTTTGAAAAACCAGAAAGCCCCAAGAAGAGTAGAATATTTTTAGATCCACCTCCCAGGAGTTCGGAGTCACCTCTAAAAGAATCCCACATAAGCCTCTAAGAGCTAGCCTGACCCCTAACAATCTTTTAGAAACCAAAAGGTTAAGTCAAGGAAAGTTCCAATACCATAAGCTAAGATCCTCCTCTACCACCACCCCAAAACACTGATCAAAAAATGTTGGGACAATTTTTAAGTGAGAAGTGCATAAATGGGTTTTGCTTTTCTTTGCTGTAACTCCAGTAAATACAGTCATTGCAATTAACAAAAATTTTGCAGTTCATTAGCTAGTAATGGATGAAGCTTTAGGGTATTTCTGAAAACTAAAATTAAAAGAAAAATGAACAAACGAATTTATTTATTAATGCAGCTGTATGAATTTGTGTACTATTCTTTAAGCAAACTATTAAAAGATTTTAAGGCAAAATAGTAACAGCAAAAATAAATATCTGTGAATTTATGCATCAGCCTTCTTCAATATATTTATTATCTCCATATCTAAGAAAAACTGAGGAAGAAAGTTCCAACCAGTGCAGTTCACCATTGGATGAAGAGCAGAGACAATACATAGGTTCACAGAGTTAGAATTGAAAAGGATTTTAGAGGTCATCATGGTCAACTTCCTCATTTTGTGGCTGAGGAAACTAAGACTTAATGATGTGAGGTGACTTGCCTGGAGTCTCAAAGGTAATAAATGTCTAAGGGAGAAATTTGAACCCTACTCTTCCCTATTCTTACTCTAACTCTTTATTCTCTACACCATACTGCCTCTCATACTTTCGTGCTAGTAGCTAATAAGCCCTTAGGGCAGGACCATCTATTTGATGATGATACTGGAAATTTTCCAGGACTTTCAGGGTTGCACCTAATTTACACCAAAGAATTATAGCAGTTCTATTATCCTTCAGGCCCTAGTATAAATGTGGGATTTCCAGGATGAATCAGAAAATGTTCCAAGATTGACTCAAACAACCTGATGAAATGCTCTTTTAGCCAGATGTAATGGCCTCTCAACAAAATTGTGAAATAGGCTTAGCTTGCCTGCAGTACCATTCTGCTCCTAGCTTCTGCTCTTTTTCTTCTTCCTTTAAGTATCTGCTCTACAGTCCATTTAAGAGTTCCATCATGGGTAAGGGTTGAAAGTGTGATGACTCCCTCTTCCTAGGGACATTTGTATTTTTACTTAGAGCTCAAGGCTCAAACGAATGAAGCTTTATTTGTGAAATGACACTAGGAGAAATAGTTGGGTTGAAAAAAACAGCTGCAGGCATGCCTTCAAATTGCATGACACAGGCAAATGACTCATTTTATTTACATGTCAGACTAGTCTGTTCTCTATTACATGGAAATAAACTAGAAAGTCTTGTTTTCCTTAACTGAGCTATTTTCTTCTCCTCAGGCCCTGGCTGAGAGGGACTTCACTTGTAATCTCAACCTGAACTTCTCCTCTACTGGAAAATTGTAACAGAGAGCAAAGGCTCATGTTCTCCTGGGCAGCAGCATCCAACAGGCACAGCTGGTCCATAATCTTGGAAGCCTGAACTCCACCCTAGTTAGGTCCATGGGGAATCCTATGAGCTGAGTTTCAGATTCAGACATGCAGTCTGGCCTAGAAAAACTGCTGACTCTAACTATGAACTATAAGGTTTGAAGAGGAGCAGGGAATCACTGGTGAGGAAGGGAGTGATCCAGTTGCTTTAGTATATAGAGCAGGGGTCGGCAACCTTTTTGGCCATGAGAGCCATAAACGCCACATTTTTTAAAATGTAATTTCGTGAGAGCCGTACAGTGCTCACAGTGGGCGCTCCTGTAACAGCACCTGAAAAAGAAATTGACTTTATGGCTCCTGCAGAAAGAGCCATATCTGGCCCTCAAAAGAGCCAGATATGCCTCGAGAGCCATACGTTGCTGCCCCTGGTATAGGGGATTTCCTCATCCTTCATTGTTGCTATCTGCAACCCACACACACCCTGCAAAGGCTGGCATTTTCTACTCCTGCCAGCTCCTTTGGGCCTACAGCAGGGTAGTATACTCAGGATCACTGTGTCTTCTCACTTTCTATATTTCCCATGCCTGGATTGGTCCCCTCCATATTAAAGGTTAGCCCAGTAGAAAAAAGTGGGAAGGTTGTCAACAATTCTTATATTTACTGGGACAAAAATAGTTTAGAATAAAAGGTAAATTAAAGGACAATACTATCACATATGTGTAATTGTGCCAAGAAAGTAGTGGTCTGACCCTTGCCCCTGCAGAGATTGGGGACAAAAGATGAATTCTATGAGAGGATTGCCAGGATAATAAAACTGGAGAGAGTGGTGGCCTGAATCCATTGTTCCATGCTTTGACTGGCATAGGAGTACATAGGGAAGGCATTTGCCACAGGAAGGAAGCCTGGTTTCATCATATAGAGGTTTGGGATGGCAAGGATTAGAAGGCTATGGGAGGAAACTAGTCCCCTTGGATGTGATCATGGCAGGGCAAAGGCCCATTAACCCTATGCCAGTTATTATTCTGTTTGTTATGGTTGAGCAAACAAGATGCTGGGGTAGGTAGAAGTTAATAATCAAGGTTATGTCCACACAGGTCTGTGGTTAATAGGGAGGTTTGAAGTGGAGGAAGCAAGAAAGAAGCAGTCTTTAACAGAGAGACTGAAGGGCAAATCCCAAGACAGAGATCCAACTAGAAATTCAAGAAAAATGTCACACACACACACACACACACACACACACACACACACATCCACTCTCAAAGAAGAATCAAGAATAAGAACCTACAGACCCCGTAAAGCAGTCATGCTGGAAGTGTTTATGCTTCAAACCTACTTTTAAAAATACCTGCTCACTCTTTTTGTTGTAACAAAGAACTAAGAACTAAGGAGATGCCATCATTGGAGAATGGCTGAACAAATTCTAGTATACAAATATAATGGAATACTATAGCGCTATAAGAAATTATAAAAGGTATATGACCTATATCTAATTGCTTGCTGTCTTAGAGAGGGAGAAGAGAAAGGAAGGAAGAAGAAAATTTAGAGTATGAAAAAATTTTAAATGAATGTTTAAAAAATTGTATGTAATTGGAGAAAAATATTTTTTAAATATTTTTAAAAGGAATTATGAAACGGACAATTTGAAAGAAACCTGTGAAAACTTGTATAAACTGATGAAGAGTGAAGTGAGCAGAATAAAGAGAACCATTTACACAATAATGACAACAATGTATAGACAATTTTGAAAGACTTAGAAATTGTGATCCACACAATGATTAACCATTGTTCCAGAGGACTGATGATGAATACGTTACCCATCTCCTATGAGAAAAGTGCTAGACTTAGGATGCAAACTGAGACATTTTGGGAGCATAGTCAACATGAAAATTTGTTTCACTTGACCATGTATATTTGTCACAAGTTTTCTTTTTTTCTTTTTCCAATAAGGAGGGAATCAGGAAGGAAAGAATATTAATTTTCATCAGTTAAAAGAAATAAAATTCAAATAAAGACCCTATTTACACTGAGGGCACTGCAGTAGGAGAGAAAGTCCACATAAATGAAGCCTTATAACAGACAAGGACCTTTGCTTTCATGGAAAGGTTGCAGTTAGTAAAAGAGTTTTTTAATTTCTCCCTTCCCATCCGACTCTGGATTCTGCTCATCATTGTAGTATACATATTGTAGTATATATATAATTCAAAATGGGCTAGAAATAATAAATCAAATAGATATAATCAAGAAAAACATGCGGATACTTGCTGCAATCACACATGCAAAAAGTACAAACACATTCGTTAGATGATATGGAGAGATATATACAAATGGGCACGAAACCGAAAAAATCATTATGAATTGAGATTTCTAATTTAAAACCTATCAATCAGTGTAATTTGGGTGTGGCAGAGTCTAAGAGAATTGAGGGAAGCAAAATGAGAAATCGAGGCAAAATAGAAAAGGTGTCTAAAGTAATCTACGCAGAGGATACACATAGGTCTGTGGTAGATAATGAGCAATGGGAAGACATAATGCAAATGCGCAAAGAAATCTTTGGCATTAAGGAGGATGATTATATAACGGATCAGCTTTCTCATTCCATATCACACACATTGGGTGGGAAGCATGAATCAAACCATTGCAAAGAATCACATCAAGAAAATTTGCAAACGGGTTTAGAATTAGATGCAACAGTTCTTTCCCATGCAATTGCTTTAGACACAAGGTCACAGTTAGAGGTTAAAGAGCAAAAAAGTCTAGAGGTTGGCAAGAACTTGATTTTAAAGAAACGACCCACTGATTTAAAAGATGATAGCAGCTGTGTAGGAAAGTCAAAATCCACCTTTCTCAACCCCTTAGCTACAGAATTTCATCCTAAACTTTGGGGAAGAGATAGGGAACAGTTGCCTTCTTCTACAATCAGTATGGCTAAATATAACATCGAGACTGTTACTGTGATTGATAAAAATAAAAATCATCTAATGTCAGTCATAAAAACAGTAGGGCAAAATAGGGAACAACAGTCAGCTTTTGAATCAGTAATTGAACCTGAAGTGTTGAAGGGAACACAATCTAACTATCATACAATCCCGGAGACTACTGAAGGAGAGATTGCTGATTTGAGGCTTGACAATTCTTTAAAGAGCAGAGTGGAAGATAGAACAAATCAAACTTCCATTTCTGAAGCCCTTAATGAAAGCCAACATGGAATCTGCAATAGTGACAATGACTTACAAGCTCTCAATGAGAGTATGCTCTTTAAGCCTGCTTTCTGTAATCCAGATTCTAAACTGAACTTGCCTAATGGTGCTATAGGAAGTTTGGGTTTAGAAACAAAAGACCATACGCAACAAAGAATCAATGACAAGTGTACACAAAATACTGAGGATTCTTTATTACCCTTAGTGCCAGTGAAGTCCAATGACAGTGGAGAACTCTTAGTTACTTTAGAAATCGGGGGAGTACACTATGAGGGATTACTGAACACGGGGGCAACTTGTTCCGTACTACGAGAACCACCTGAAGGATGTCAATTTCAAGGCAGTTTAAGAGTAAGAGGAGCTTCTGGGGTAGCACAACAAGTCCCAAAGCTAAAAGTTAAAATGTTAAAATTTGGACCTCTGACTCTTGAACACACCTTCCTATTGTTGCCATCATGTCCTTCAAACCTCGTGGGAAGAGATCTTCTATGCAAATTGGCTGCAACCATCCAATGTCAACCGGATGGGCAAATTTATTTACACATACCTAAGAGATCTCTGAAACACCATCCCATTTTATTTTTAGACACATGTAGTGAGGAACCATCATACCAATCAATTGATAACATCTATGAGGTTCCAGATGATATTCCAGATTATGCGTGGGCTAAAAATTCAAATGAGGTGGGCAGGATATTGTCTGCGGAACCAGTAAAGATAGAGGTGAAAGAAGGTTTACCTCCAAGAATTTCTCAGTTCAGACTTAGTCAAGAAGCGATAGAAGGAGTGAAACCCATCATAGAGAGTTTATTGGAGCAAGGGATATTAAAATATGGATTTTCACAATACAATACACCAATCATGCCAATAAAGAAAGCAAAATTATCTCCTGATGGAAAGACTCAATGGCGTTTAGTTCAAGATCTAAGAGCAATAAACGACCATGTGCAAAAGACCTATGCCATGGTACCAAGTCCATCACAAATCATTGCAGCAATTCCACCTGAAGCTGCTTGGTTTACTGTTCTGGACTTGAGCTCTGCGTACTTCTCTGTTCCCCTGCACAGAGACAGCCAGAAGCTGTTCGCTTTCTCCTGGGAGGGTAAATCTGTTTTCTGGATGCGTTTGCCCCAGGGATTTGCAGATTCAGCTTCACTCTTTTGCCAAATTCTGCAGAGAGACCTTGAGTCGATAACATTCCTTGACAGCAAAATGGTACATTATGTTGATGACATCCTGCTAATGTCACCATCTGCTGAAGTCTGTTACACTGATAGCGTACACTTGATCAAAGAGCTAGGCAAAAGGGGCCATAAAATTTCCAAATCGAAACTTCAATTCGTGAAGGAAAAAGTAAATTATTTAGGATTCATCCTAGAGAAAGGCTCCAGAAGAATTTCCAAAAAGAGAACACAAGATATACAAAATTTGAGTTTGCCTAAGACCAAAAAGCAACTCAGGGCAATCATAGGAATAACGAGCTTCTGTAGAAACTGGACTCCAGGTTATGCTTACATCGCAAGACCTCTGATAGAGCTAACCAAGAAGGAAGTTCCAGAACGGTTAAAGCTGAATAAAGAACATATCCATGCATTAGAGAAATTGAAATCACTTACTCTATCAGCTCCAGCCCTAGGTATCCCTGATCATGACAAACCATTCCTACTATATGTGCATGAAGACAAAGGGATAGCCTCCAGTGTTCTCAAACAAACATTTGGAAATAGACTTAGACCAGTTGCTTACTACAGCTCTAAGTTAGATCCAGTGATTTGTGGTATGCCTAGTTGTTTAAAAGCCATAGCTGCTGTAGCCATCATGATTAGAAAATCTTCATCCTTGGTATTAGGGAGTGAACTGAAAGTATTTTCCCAACACCAAGTGGAATCTACTTTAAGAAACACCAATTTACAGGCATTCACTTCTCAGAGATTATCAAGATACCCAGCGATTCTGTTGGCTAGTGAAAATATAACTTTTCACCGGTGCAGAAACATAAATCCTGCAACTCTGATTCCAGATTTACCTCTGGAAGGAGAAAGTCTACACATCTGTGAAGATGCACTTAACATCATGCATAAAACAAGACCTGATTTAGACGATAAGCCAATGAAAGACTCTGATATTACCTTATTCACAGATGGATCATCATATGTAGTAAGCAATCAGAGATATACCGGAGCAGCCGTAGTGACAGCCTCTGAAACCCTTTGGTACTCATCGTTACCATCTACCATGAGTGCTCAAGGAGCAGAATTAATGGGCCTAATCTACGCTCTAAAAATTGCAGAAAATCTAAAAGCTAACATTTTTACTGATTCTCGTTATGCTTTTTCGAGCATCCATCATTCTGCCATAATTTGGAAAAATCGAGGTTTCATTACATCAAATGACAAACAAATAGCGTATGGCAATTTAATTAATCAGTTGTTGGATGCAATCCAATTACCAGCCCAAGTGTTAGTCATCCATTGCAAAGCTCATACAAAAACCCAAGGACCAATCGAATTAGGGAACAAACGAGCTGACGTGACTGCCAGATATGCAGCAAGATATGGACCTCTGACAATTCTGAACTTATCTTTGGTGGAGGAAGAAGATCTAAAAAATGCATACTCCCCAAAGGAAGTGAAGGATTGGAAGAAACATCACGGTGCATATCTTGTTAACGGAGTTTGGTTAGGAGCAAACGGAAAACTGATGTTACCTAAATCCTTATATTACACATTTTGCAATGCACTACACCAGAAAGGGCATTATGGAACTCTGGGCATGGCAGATTCTATAAATAGGTATTGGAATGCAAGGGGCATATATGAAGTTGCTATGAGAATTTCACAGAGGTGCAAAATTTGTATGCATTACAACCAGACAATCACAAAAGTTCATAGTCTGGGAGGAAAACCTTTAGCTTACACACCATTTGAATGCTTACAAATTGATTACATCACAATGCCAAGGAGTAATGGTTATAGATATGCTTTAGTAATAGTGGATAGATTAACTAAATGGCCAGAAGCTTTTCCAGCAAAGTGTAACACCTCAGCTTTTGTTGTGAAAATCTTACTAAGAGAATTAATACCTAGATTCTCTATACCATTACATATTGCATCAGATTCTGGGTCCCATTTCGCAAATAAGATTCTAGCTACAGTTTATGAAACATTAGGAATTAAGAGACATCTACACTCAATATTTAGGGTGCAATCTCGTGGGCAGATTGAACGAGTGAATAAAAGTCTAAAAAATCTTATAGCAAAATTATGTGCAGAATCTCATATGAAATGGCTTGATGCATTGCCATTAGCACTATTCCACCTAAGAAGCCAACCCAACAGCATCACACATATTTCACCATTTGAAATGCTGTATGGACATTCACCATTCCATGGCAAAGCACCTCAAAGCATTCACAAATTATCACACCTAGGTATGGAATGCAAGCTATATGAATATATCAAATTGCTCAAGCAACGACTAAATCAACTTCACAAATTAGGCTTGATACATCAAAGAGTACCTTTTGATTTTGATCTACACAATTTCCAACCCGGAGATTATGTTTACACCAGAAACTTCGCTAGGAAGACTGTGTTAGAACCCAAATGGATTGGACCTTTCCAAATAATATTAACAACTCCAAGTGCAATCAAAATTGAAGGAAAAGATCCATGATTCCATGTCACCCATGTCAAGCCAGCTAAAGACATGTCCCTACAACAACGACCACAAGACCCAGAAACTATGCAAAACAAAGATCAATTAGCACCAACTGAACAATCAAGCAAGTCCTCAGTAAATCCAAAATTTATTCATAAGACCATAGAAACAGAGCAACAAACAGAACAACAATCAGAGCATGAATCAGAAGCAGAAGTAGACCAAGAACCAGTAAACAATCAGATTTTACACCCAAATGATTATCCCAATCTCAATCACTTAGAAGAATCATCTGTAAATAATTATGACAATGGAAGAGAATCAATGAAGGAAGAAGACACAACATTTGATTTGCAATCAATACCAGATCTAGAAACTGATGACGACAAATGAATGAAAGCACAAAGACTTAATCACGAACTTTTATTTTTTGGTTACCTATAATAATCATCTTTATTAAAATCAGAAAAGAAAAGAAGAAAAAAATAATCATATATGATAGACATTTAAAAATTTGTTCCTGACACAAGTCAGAAGGTGACAAGCGCTGGTGCATCAAGCAACACAAATCAGAAGTTGACAAGCGCGGGTACATCGAACATCTCACTTGTTGCTGACTACGCAGATCTTCACGAGGACAGCAAACCTGAGAACTACAAAGACATCCATGACCAAATACATCTATCGTAAAGAGGACATCCACACTGTGAAGAGGAACATCGAATCAGCTTGGGACACATGTATTTGGAAAAGAGATAACTTACACCCAACAGAATTCTCACTACACACAACACTAGATTCCATCCAAGCAGTACATGCTAATTACAAAAGAATTCCGGTGGAGTAAGTATGTAACATGTCATTACACGGATAAGTCAATATACAACACATAAAACATTTTCCTGACTTCACATTTACATGTGAAACATAAACTTTCACTTAAGAGAGAAGGGTATATCTGCCTTAGTAAAAGAAAGTCTCTTACTATGGTACAGACACCGTTCTACTCAAATCACCTGACATGTCATGTACATATGTAATTTTGATTACTAACCATTAGCAATAAGTTTTACTAACACACAGGGACAGTTTAGTTAGTTTAGTAAGTTAGTACAGGGACAGATCTTTCTAAAATTTTCTTTGTAAATATTGTACATAACAAAGGTCTATGGTTTAACCAATAGACTTACAAAAGATATAGGCTTGCTTATTATTACTAACATTTCTAACATAGGCATAAGTGTACTAACCTATTAATACACTAACTTTAGCAAGAGAACTACAATTTAGAAGCATATTTGGAAAAAATTTGCAAAACTTTTCTTAGTTAATATTATCTGAGTAGTTCATAAAATTAGGTAATGCATAGATAGGATTCATTACTTTGTTCTAGTTAGCATAAATTAGCCTTAAAAATCTGTGAATGTTTAAAATGTAATTTGTTTTCCTTTCTGTTCAAATTTTTTTTTTTTTAAAAAATGAAATCCCCATTCCTCTCCTATACTTTTACCTTATCCCATCTTAGTTTTAGCTTATTTAGTTGTAGCATAGTTTAGGAGATAGCAACCTTTTATTATTTTGCAAACTTAGTTAGGGATAAGAGCTTAGTAAGAATTTAGCTTAGTATAAGAGTAGTAATCCCTTAGACTTTAGTAACTATTAAAATGGTGCTAGTTGCACATTTTGAAAAGAAAAGGGGCATTTGTAGTATACAGAATTGGGGTGATATAGTTTTTTCTAGCTTTGGCTGAGTTCCAAAAGCTGTTAGAGGTTTGGAATCTTGAGGAAAAGGCAATTGGGTGGATCTTTTGTGGAGGGAGGTTGTCAATGAGCCAAGCTGCTTGATTACCTAGCTTTAATATTGAAATTTAGCCTAGCTTTTACATATTTATTTAAGAAATTATTATTTTAGATAAACCCTTTATATCTTCCTTTCCTAATATCATCTCTGCCTTCCCTCCCTTACCTTATATGTCTGTGGAGTTAATAAGGAGAGTAATTAGAGAGGAGTTAAATCTGTGAAGAGTTACCTAATTGACAGCATTAGTTATAGTTAGTCAGTCATCATTTATTCCCTTTAGATAGCAATAGCACTTTGTAAAGCTGAGTTTAAAGGCAGGTCCTTACTCAGACTCCATTTTTGCTTCCCTTTCCCCACCTGAGGTTCCTAAGACAACTGATAGGGCTTTCCTTTGATCCACCTTCCTAACAAACATCCTTCAAACAAAATAAACCCTTTTGTGTTTCAACAGCCCTTGTAGTGTAATTTGTCTGTTAGTTATCAAGAGGGAAGAAGAGGGAAAGAGACAACATACTCTGGGCTTAGAGGGAAGCTGGGGCATCCATCTTGAAGGAAGGTGTTACTTCAAAATAGGTCCCTTCCTGTGAAATTAACTAAAGCCTGTTTGTTAATTTCAGTCTAGTCTATTTCCCTCAGCTTGTGTTTGAGTCTAAGTCCCAGTCTGTAAGCCTGCTGTGTTTGTCTGTTTAGTTTAATTTCTCTTCTCCCTGAAGATCTGTTTTCCTTCTGTGTTATACTCCTAACTTCAGTCCTATTATACCCTGAATCTCCTTTAATCCCAGCCTACCTGTAACTGAGATTACCCACTTAGCAAGTCTCCAACATCCTCCTTTCAACTTCCTTGTATCCCACCTTTCCTCAAATTATCCCCATAACATCATTTATCTGTACTATGTGTTTCTGATATAAAGATTAATAGTTGAGCTCTATATGGTGTCCATTCAGATGCATGTTGAAACATGGACAGTATGATAGTCTTCATCCACTTGGTCTTTCCTGTGTGAATGTACAGGCCAAACTCTTTTTAGAGATTCTAAATCTCTTCTAGGAAGCTCTGTGGTGAAAGTTACTTCTTTGGTCACATGTGTGCAATGTTATTAAAACTGATGTTAGAGAATATTTCTTGCTTTGCAAGCCTATTGATTAAAAGAACGTTTCAATATAATTAATGGATTTTTGATGAAAATAATGTAATGAGAAAAAATTGTGAGAAAATAATGTGAGAAAAAAAAACAGAGCTCAATCAATGTTGAAAGGAAATGAAGGTCTATAGACATTAGTTTAAACTGTGACTTCTTACACAATTTGGACAACTTGAAAGATTTTTAGAAAATCACTTGTGTTGGGAAATATGAAGAATTACACAGTTTTTTCAAGGTATCATAAAATAACCATAAAAAACCAGTCCATTAAATAAAAACTATTTATAAATTCTATGACTATGAGAAGAGAGCATAGAAAAATTCTATGTTATAAAATATAATGACTTTCTTATCTCAAAGTATTCTGGAGAATGTCTGAGTTAAGAAAATAAATTGCTGTCCTTAGTGATAATAATAAAGATGAAACAAATGCATTTGATGGCAAAAAATTCCCTTCCCAAATATGCATTTTCAGGATACTTTTGAAAAAATTAAATAAATGGATACAAGATTTTCAAATTCATATAATGATTTTTAAAAGACAGTGAATGAATTTTCTAAGCAAGCAATGTGGATTATAAATTTATAAAAAATTATATCTTTTTAGTTCCCATCACAAATAAAATAGAAGAAAGACTTGCTTCTTAACTCACTTGATTAATCAATAAAAGTAATTCTTATTTACTTTAAAGACCTATATAGTTTGAAATATGAATGGATAAGGAATCCATTTGTCATTAGCAATATGATACATTTGATTTTATTCAATGTTTGAACCTAAAAGTCTCGTTTTGTTAGTTTTTGCTGATGGGAGATAGTTAACTGCTTTATCAAAGAAAGTCATTTAATTTTACCTCTATCATATTCTGTTTAAATTCAAATATATACCTTAAACTAGCCACATCTATTAAGACATTTGTTAAATTTTCTAATGCTAAACCTTTTCTTTTTCTGTACCAGTGTTCTTATTGTCTTTACTCTCCCATATATTTACTTGTTATAAATAAATATAATCAAGCAAAGCAAACATATTGGCCATTTCTGAAAATGCCTGCTTCATTCTATGTACCATACAGAGTCTACCTTGTGTCTTCTGAATTACCACTATATTGAGAGAGTTCCAACAACTTTCTTTATTGTTTTCTTTATTTATTTTATTTATGTGATAATTGTCTATACCAGTGATGGGCAAACTTTTTAAAGAGGGAGCCAAAGGAAAGGAAATGCTCATCTGTCCATCTGTTTCTAAGGCAACTCTTTCAAAGTTTCATTGTACTGTATCCTATTCATTGTATTCGTCAGATTAGGAATAATGTCACACATGGGGATAGAACATTTCAGGGGCCAAATCTGGTCCCCAGGCCAAAGTTTGCCCATCACTGGTTTATACTGTTTTCCTGGCTCAGTTTACTTAGCTCTGCATCTTTCTAAGTTTCTCTGAATTATTCATATTTTTCATTTCTAATGTATGATAATATTTCATTACATTAATATGCCAGAATTTGTTTAGCCATTCCCCAGGCAAAGGGCAGCCACTTGCCTTCTATTTCTTTGCTACTAAAAAAGAAAAAAATGCTAAAAATATTTTTTTTTACATATGAGTTCTTGCCCTCTGTCTTAGACCCCCACTTTGGGGCCTATCCTAGTGGTGATATTACTGGGTCAAAGGACCATAATCACTCTCTCAGAGGACAATGAACTGAAGGATTGGAAAACAGAAGAGTTGAGTTCTATATAGGAGAGGAAGGTTTGAGAAATATCAGAAAAAGGGAATGAATTGTACAGCCAAGGAATGGTTTAAGGGCACTAGGAAGCAAGAGGCAGTGTGGCAAAACTGAAAGAACATTGAACTTAGAATGAGAAGAATTCTGGATTCTGACAACTAATTGTATGGCCTTAGACAAGACAGAACTTCTTTGTCTCCATTTTCTTTTCTATAAAATTGGAATATTAATAATTATCTGTTATGAGGATCAAATTATATAATGGTATAAAGTACTTTGTAAGCCTCAAATTACTTTCTAAATGACAGCTATTTCATGATGATATCCTTACCAAATTTGTAGTACTTAAAAAAAGATTTTATTTTTATAATTGAATTCACTTTTTCATTAAAGTCATTTATTATCATTATTTATTTATTTATTGAAGTCATGATTGTTAAGAATTTATCTCTTCCAGTTGTGAAAGACATACTAATACCTTATCTTCTGGTTTTTCTATTTGATGTTCAGAGAATTGATTCACTTGCTATTTATTATGATATGTTTGTCTATTTTTACTTTTCGCCAAGCACCAATCCAGTTTTTCCAACAAATTTGTTGAATAATTAAAATACTGTAGTGTTTTGTGATCTAAGGACTGCATTTTATTCTAGTTCATCATTATTTAAACTGTTCTACTGATCTACTTCTCTATTTTTTTATCCAGGTAGGTGGCACAGTAGATAAGAGCAGTGAACTTCAAGTCAAAAATACCAGGAAGAACACAGTTTGCATCTGATGTCAGATTTTACTGTGTGACCCTGGCCAAGTCACTTAAAACTGGCCTGCATAAAACTGAAGGAAGGCAGAAAGGGCAAACCATTCCACTACCTTTGCCAAGAAACCCTTATAGACTGTTGGCCCATGGGGTCGTGAAGTGTTAGACATGATTGAAGAACATTTAATAATTTTAAAAATGATTGTTTTGTTATATAATTTGAGCTCTGGGAGTAAAAGTCTCCTTTCCTCCTTTTTTTTTCCATCATTTCCCTTGATAGTCTTTTCTTCTTCCATACAAATTTGTTATTATTTTGTCTAATTCTATAAAAGCTCATATTGGAAATTTGATTGGTATAGCATAAAATCTATAGATTAATATAGGAACTGTCAAATGAATTCTGACTATATTATCTTCACCTAACCAAGAATATTAAATTGTTTTCTAATTATTTCAGTTGGATTTTTTTATATGACATGAAGCATGTACACTGGAAAACAGAATCAGAATTCAAAAGATCTGAATAAACTAGGCCAGTGATGGGCAAACTACTGCCCGGAAGCCAGATGCGGTCCCCTGAAATGTTCTATCCTGCTGTGCGACATTATTCCTAATCTGACAAATACAATGAGTAGGATACATTTCAATGAAACTTCGAAAGAGTTGCCTTAGAAACAGGCTGACAGATGAGCATTTCTTTCCTTTGGCCCCCTCTTTAAAAAGTTTACCCATCACTGAACTAGGGAAATGTAACAGATAAAAGTTTAAAATTTTTTTAAATGTATTGAACTTTTAGGTTACATCACGAGAAGCATGGTATCTAGAATAAGTGAGATGAGAGTCTGCTTTACTCTGCCTTAATCAGACCACTTCTAGAGTGTTGAATCCAGTTCTTGGACAAAGTGGAATGTATCCAAAGGAGGTTGATCAAAGTGGTTAAGATTCTGGATGCCATGAAATTGGAGGGTGTTAGTTAAAGGAAAAGTGAATACTAAGTTCAGAGAAGAGGAAGCTCAGGCGGGGAACGTGGCAAATTGTCTTTAAGTGTTTGATAGACTCTTTCATGGAAAAAGGATTAGACTTCTGACTCACATACTAATTCACTAGGGCAGAACTAGGAGCAATGCATAGAATTTGCAGAGAGGTATATTTTTGGGCTTGATAAAAGAACTTCATGAACCTTCTAGATAATCAGCACGGCTAAATCAAGAGGTATTGGGTCAGTGTAGTTCCTCCTAAGGTTGGCATGTTAACAGGAGATGGAAAGGAAGAGAGGAGTACCAGAAGGGTCTAAAAATATATTGAGGCTGTGAAGAAATAAGTTGACCAAGACATATAGCTCTCCCACACACTTGACTTTTTGCCTCCTAAATGATCACTGACCTCTGAATGCTTCCTCTAATTATCATTCCCACCTCCCTTGTTTCAGTCACTCTCATTTCAACATAATGCATATGGTTTGGTCACCTCCAGGCCTGGACTTTTGATGTATTCTTATCTTCCTATCCAAATATGGTCCCCTCTTTCTGTAGGCATAGGTGGTCCACAAGTGGGTAGATTAAGAGGCAGTAGTTCTTAGTAAAACAAACTATGTACAAAATACATATAGGAGATCTTTTATAGTAGCAAAAAATTTGAACCCATGAAGGTGCTCACCAATTGGGGGATAGCTGAATAAATTGTGATATAAAAATGTGATGGAAAACTACTATGCTGTGAGAAATGACAAATGGAAGGATATTGGAGAAACCTGAAATGATCTATATGAACAGATGCAGCTTGAGGTGAGCAGAACCAAGAGAATATTTGATACTGATGGAGAAAACAACATTTGTAAAGATAAACAACTCTGAAAATTTTAGGGTTTCTGATCAATAGAATGACAAGCCATGATTCCAGAGGACTCCTAATAAAACATGTTTCCCATCCCCATTCTCACCTCTGAGACAGAGAGATGATAGACTCAGATGGAAATTGAGACATTTTTTCCCTTTTGGACATGACTAATATGAGACTTGTTTTATTTGACTATATATGTTTACAATATGAATTTTGTTTTTCTTTCTCAATTGAGTGAGGGAGAATTGGAAAAAAATTTTTTTATTTAAAAAATGTAAGAAATTCCAATGCTATACCATCCACTTTACATGAAGCAACTAGAAGTGGTTGGCCAGTTGGAGTTATGGAATTCTCTCCTCTAGAGATCTGGCAATTGATATTCGAGCCTAAAGTACCCAAGTTGGCTGCCAAATTTGGGGGTGGGGGTGGAAATCTCTGGATTCTTGCCAAATCTCTGCTTCACTTTGTGCTATGCCAACAAAGATATAGGCAAGTACTCATGTAGCCCTTATCACCTTTTCTATTTTTGTAACTTTGTATTACAGTTTTTTGTATATTTGTTTCATATCCTCTACTAGAATATTTTAAACTCCTTAATAGCAAAGGCAATAGTTTATTTATCTTTGTATCCTACACAACATCTAATATGATGCCATATTGGTAGAAGAGTGAGGGGATTAGAGGACAGATGAGTGAATGTGAAGTTAGCACTCAATTCAGATCATATGTATAATGTAACTATAAGTGCAAAATCCCTGTATAGCAGAACATGAATAAGGACAGAAATATTTGTTTTAAATAGAGACAAAAATTTACTTGGATGGATGGTTGATAAGTTACAAAGATAGATAGATAGATAGATAGATAGATAGATAGATAGATAGATAGATAGTCAGTGAGACAGACAGATCAACATAGAAGAAGGAAGAGAAAGAGAGACAGAGATAGACAGAGACAGACAGAGAGAGAGAACGAAGGAGGGAAGGAGGGAAGGAAGGAGTAAGGAAGGAAGGAGTAAGGAAGGAAGGAGGAAGGAAGGAAGGAAGGAAGGAAGGAAGGAAGGAAGGAAGGAAGGAAGGAAGGAAGGAAGGA
>NC_058132.1:245375757-245445814 GCF_016433145.1 Gracilinanus agilis
AAGGAAAGGAAAGGAAAGGAAAGGAAAGGAAAGGAAAGGAAAGGAAAGGAAAGGAAAGGAAAGGAAAGGAAAGGAAAAGATGGAAAAAGAAAGAAAATCAATGCTGTCTAATGTATCTCCTGCTATAAAGTTGTTTGCAAGCAACTAATGAGAAACATTTTGGATTTTCTTATCAAATGTGTAAATTCCTGATATCTAAGATGTAAGCCAGAACACATAATCTTAAAGGTAAGAAACCTCCAATAATCTTCCAGTAGCTTCACCATTTGATAAATTCCATAGTGTCTTTGAAGATATAAACACAGCTGGTTCAGAAGTTTGCAAAGAGGCCATATGCTGGAGAAATAGATTATTCCAGTGGCATGTGTTCTTTTATTTGCAGTCAAAACAGATAAATGAATTGTGTGATTTGGAGGAATTACCCAAGACAACATAAATTGTTTTTAAAGTCACTTCAGAACATTTAGAGAAAAAATACTTTCCTCCCTTTACTTGAAATAAAAAATAATACACTTTCATTTGTCTTTCAAAGCTTATTTTAGATGTTATTTTTGTACTTTTCTGCTCTATAATTCTTTCATGAACTATAGGTATCTGTTTCTCTATGGTTATAGTGAACACAGCAGTCTGGGCATTTAAAATATGACTTGTCTCCAATGTAAAAGGAGATGTAAATAATTTATTTACAAAAGAGTGATTATAGTCATGCAATTAATTATGGCAAGATTCTAACTACTATATAAGTGGCCATTTAGGAAAAATTCAAATATGACTCAATTTTAAAAGCTTTTACTAAGGGTCTGGTATGTACCAGAAACTATACATAGACAAAAAGATACAGAATCAAACAGAAATGGGTTCTGGGAATTTACAACATATAATACTAACTAATTATAACAAGTCTTCCTATAGTCATTCATTAAAATCTCAATGAGGAGCAGCTAGGTAGCTCATTGGATAGAAAGCCAGGCTTAGAAACAGGAGGTCCTGGATTCAAATTTGACCTCAGACACTTTTTAGCTGTATGATCCTGGGCAAGTCACTTAACACCAACTGCCTAGCCTTTACCTATCTTCTGAATTGATAGGATTCTAAGGCAAACAGTAAGGGTTTATTTTTTTTAAATCAATGAATCTTTTTGGGGTAAATGTAGTACTAAGTCTAGGTGGCACAGAATCAAGTTCTACACCTGGATTCAGGAAGACCCGAGTTCAAATGTGTTCCCAGATACTTACTAGCTGAGTAACCCTAGACAAGTCACTTCCCTCTGTCTCAGTTACTTCCTCGTAAATTGGCAAACCACTACAGTATCTCTGCCAAGAAAACCCCAAATGGGGTCACAAAGAATCAGAAATTACTGAAATTACTAACTCACAATAAGAAAGGTAATGACTGAAAGAATGGAGAGGAAAGGAGAGTTGGGAAAAGAAACACAATATAGGGGAAGGAGCACTCAATTTGCTGCAAAGGAAAATAGTCTTAAATCCCAGCTGTCTGTTTTACTATTTGGGGGATCTAGAGCAAAACATTTCACTTTGGGGCCTCAGTTTCCTCAATTATAAAGTCATATATCAGTGTTCACAGTCTCTAAGATTCCCTCCAGTTCTATATACTATTATCCTCATCTCTAGACTTCGCTCTCAATCCACTGACTCATCTAACTGATCCCACACTATCCAAATATTTTTAAATGGAGATTCATTGTTTCATGTATCATCCCCTTTTTGTATTCTGTTGTATATAAGGAAAAGCTCTTTTTTGTGTTTAAATTTTAAAAAATTAGTAACTTAGGTCCTTTGAATGCATAATCTGAATGTATAGATAGACCTTATATATAGGGGACAGAGATTTGTGCTTGAAAAGTTGTCTATAAATACAATTTTTGGAAAGTGAATCATATTTATTTGTAAGGCAAAAAAGAACTTTCTGTAAGTAAAAATCACTCCCTAACACACACACACACACACACACACACACATTATTCAATTATCCTCGACTCTAACTGTAAGACCATTCAATCTTTTCCCAACACATATTCTAATAATATCCTTCATACCCCCTCTCCCAAACTCTTCTTTGTTGAAGATATGGTACACCATATACCCAACACACCACATTCCCCATTGTCTTTTGGGTGTCCTTCAACTTTAGTTTCTTAGAGACCACAGCCATACTGCATTATCAGAAGAACTCTCATATTAAAAATACTAGCCTTTGTTACAGGGGAAAAACTTGGCATCTTAAGGCACAATTTCCCAAAGATAATCATGACCACTGTCTTCCTACTATTCATTTCTATGACCATACTACTGCTTATCCATATTATCAACCTCAGATAAATATTGAGTAGCTTTAAACATTGTCCATTGGGACGGGTAACGGTCTTGGCAGTCAGTTTTCTTTATCCATTTGTGTTTTTTTCTGAGTAGTTAGAAAAAAATTTCTTTTGAGTAAATTTGTATCTAATTTAGAAAGTTCTGCAATGCTTCTACTTGCAAAATCATCTGCAAATAGGAGTAGCTGAAAGACCTGAGTGTCTATAAAGAACTCCTCTTGGTCTTAGAATGTACTTTAGACTTCCTCCATGACGGTGGCAAATACCATTTATAAAGATGTACCTCCCTGTTTTTTTATCTCATTTTATGTTAATAACCAGTCACCAGAAAAAATTATCTCTGTTATTTATTCTTTCAAGTAATTTTGTATGATTCTAGGAAAGGTCCTTAGTTGAACCTTTCACCAAGCCTTTCTATTAACTTGCTTTTTCTGCCCATGCTTCTTACAGTTTTTTTCTTTGCGCCACTTCTTTTTTAAAAATTTATTTATAATATTTTTCCATGGTTACATGATTCATTATTTTTCCCACACCTCTTCCTTCCCCTCTCCCAGAGCTGACAAGCATTTCCACTGGGTTATACATGTATCATTGTTCAAAATCTATTTCCATGTTATTCATATTTGCAATAGAGTGATCTTTTGACATCAAAAGCCCAATCACATCCTCATCGAACCACACAATCAGTCGTATGTTTTTCTTCTGCACTTCTGTTCCCACGGTTCTTTCTCTGGATGTGGATAGTGTTCTTTCTCATAAGTTCCTCTGGATTGTCCTGGGTCATTGCATTGTTGCTAGTAGAAAAGTCTATTATATCCAGTTGTGCCACAGTGTATCAGTCTCTGTGTACAATGTTCTCCTAGTTCTCATTTTGCTCTGCATCAATTCCTGGAGGTCTTTCCAGTTCACATGGAATTCCTCCAGTTTATCATTCCTTTCAGCACAATAGTACTCCATCATCATCAGACACAACAATTTATTCAGCCATTCTCCAATGGATGGACACCCCCTCATTTTCCAATTTTTTGCCACCACAAAGAGCACAGCTCTAAATATTTTTGTGCAAGTATTTTTCCTTATTATCTCTTTGGGGGTCCTCTTACAGTTTTGTAAAATGAACTGCTTGGAATATTCTGCCATTCTTTCTACCATTTCCTCAACAATATACAAAGAGTTTGCCTTCTAAATTGAATTTGCCCTTGATTGACATAGCTCTCTATTTAGCAAGTGTGTGCTACTTGCTATAGTTTTCAAGTTCTTTGGTACCCTTGGTCTCATGATCTATTTACCCCAGTTAAATTCCCTTAGGAAATGATAATAATCTGTATTAATATCTGTTTCTTTTATCTACTTCCCACTTTTTGTCATCAATAGTTTGTTTAAACAAGTTATGTTGGAATTCCCTCATTTGCATGCCACATCTTCCTATGTTTATTCTTTCTCTTAGTATGATGTTAATCTTTGCTCTGACGAATTAGTGGTCTGACTAGAAGATTTGGAAATTACTCTTACAATGACAACCAGCCATTTCCTATCTGCTAAGATATAATCAAATGGTAGCAAAGAAATGGAAACAAAGTGGGTGTGCCATTGATTGGAGATCAGCTTTAAAAATACTATGGCATAAATGTCATTGAGTATTATTGTACAATATGAAATAACAAATATAAGATATTCAGAGAAACATGGGAATATTTGTATGAAGTGGCATAAAGAAAATAAAGAACCAAGAGAGTAACATATAAAATACAACATTGTAAACAAAAAGACTCAGTAAGCTGAATTCTGAGAAAATGAAAAGTCATTAATAAAAAAAATTGTGGTCCAGAAAAATAGAAAATGAAATATACTGCTCTCATCATGATAGAAATGCAGAGAGATAATGTCACATACATGATTAGAAATGATCACCATATTGGATGTTTTTTCTTTGTTACAAATGGATAATTTAATCTAATGGGGAGAGGAAGGGTTTTTTTCTTTTTCTTTTCCAGAAATGATTGAGATATCAAGAAAGATACACTAATAAAATGTGTTTTGAAAATATCTAACCAGTTACTTTAATTTAATGCAGTGTTCACCATGTTCAACTCCTAACACTCTCCTTAAAAACTTGTGTATGATATTTGGGGTGTCTATATGTCTGTGTACAGTATAGTCTATAACCCTTTGGTCTCCTACATTTCTTATTCCTGAAACTTTTTTTTTCAACAACTTTTTTTTTTCTTCACTTGTCTCTCATTTCCATCTTTGCATTGAAGTTGCAAGCTCTAAAACATGTTGATTTTTATTTGGAGGGTGTTAAGATTTTCATAGAATTTTTCTACCTCTTCATCCTTTGAAACAGATGTTGGCCCATAAACTGAAGTTATCTTCATGATGATTTTTTGGCAAAGTCTTATCATCAACTCTGAATTGTTAGATGATCACGTATTTTATGAAATGAGACTTGTTGCTACCTTTGACGTTATTATAAAACCAACTCTTTTAGGTACTTCTCCTAGGACAACCAATGAATCATCTTTCTGTTTAATAATAACTTCCTTTTAAAGGAATGAGTAAATGAATAAATTGTTTATTAAACACTATATAACTGTGCCAAATGCTAGGGATACAAATAGAAAGGTGAGAAGGGTAAGAATCTCTGCTCTCAGGGAATTCTTATAAAATAAGAATATAAAAATTCATGTAATTTTGTCCCTTAGCAGAGTGTCCACTATTTAAAGTACCAAGACCTAATGTTTATGGATGGCATAAAAATTAATTATTTGTACCCGATGCTATACAGAACCAATGGGCATTTGTATTCATTGTTTTATGAGTAGCCATAGCCAAAGAATTCACTATCAAATAGCCAGTCTACCTGTGATGAGCCTCTCTGTATTTAAGACTGGTTCTTCACAAAACAAATATAATCTGGTCGGTATAGAATTATTTTATTAAAGGATCTTTTGACTTCACAATAATTTCCCTACTTACAATTCTTACCCACAATCATAGAACACTCCCCACAGCAAAATAGTCAAGTAAAATTAACCAACACGGCAACTGTGTTTGTTTTTGTTACATTTGGCATAATAGTCAACTCATCTTCAATATTTGTTATTGCACTTATTATGAGCTCAGATGTTTTTTATGTAATTTTAACTTACAACATTATATTCATTATGTATATGATCTTCTCTGGTTATGCCTACACCAACCTGTATCAGTTCACAAAAGTTTACTTATGTTTCTCTGAATTCCTCATTTTCATAGTTTCTTACAGTATAAAATATGCAGTTATTAAACAATTCCCCAGTTTATGGGTAATCACTTCATTTGCATTTTGTGGTGTTGATTTTGTTATCAAAAATACTGCTATGAATAATTTTATTTATGTTATAGCTTTCTTTTCTATCTTTACTTTTCTTAGAGCATATGCCCAATAGTGGGATTACTGGATCACAAGGTATGAATAATAAAAGCAGCTTTTTTTCACAAAATTCCAACTTGCATGATAAAATAGTTAGAACATTTGACATTTCTACCAACAGTACCTTAATGTGTCTAATTTCCAATAGCAACTCCAATTTTGACCGTTTTGTACTTTTATCTAGATTTAGTCCATTGCTAATTTTATACCTTTCTGACAAGGTCAACTATTTTGAAGCTTGCATTGTTCTGGCAAAGCCTTTGAGAACTCAGGTTCATTCCCATGCCTGAGAACTTTGTGGGACTTTATATATAGTAGGTCAATAAGTATTAAATAGAATTACTAGGTGATTTATTTGCAACCATTTAGCAAACATAAAATGAAAATATATTTTCTCAGGGTTGTTTGCCAGGTTCTTTTATTCCTTTTAGGAAGTATGTTTAGGCTAACAGTGTTAGCTTGTTCATTCGTGATGTATCAGCCTGGCATAGAAGAGAAATAGTATTAGAGTTTGGAAATACTAGAGTTTGAATCTTGGGCCTTTCACTTAGTCAACTGTGCAATCATGGGAAATACCATAGTTTCACCAAACCTCAGTTGTCTATCTATAAAACAGTAATAACTTGCATAGTACTCCTTCACAAGAGAACTAAGAGGCTCACAGCAGATAAAGCATTTTGCTTAAAGCACAACATAAATATCAGTGATGATGATGATGATGATGATGATGATGACAATGATGACAATGATGATAAAGGTGATGACTGTGTTAGTGGTATATTTTTCCTATACTTGTAACTCATAGAATAAACTGTGGGTAAAAAAGGAGTCTTAACCAATCCTAAATCCTATACAGTTTTTATGCCAGACTATCTTCATCATGACTTTTTTTTTTAA
The DNA here is from genome assembly GCF_016433145.1 of Gracilinanus agilis. Classification (NCBI taxonomy): domain Eukaryota; kingdom Metazoa; phylum Chordata; class Mammalia; order Didelphimorphia; family Didelphidae; genus Gracilinanus; species Gracilinanus agilis. The sequence goes on from NC_058132.1 coordinate 245,382,405, forward strand.
ACCCTTGTACTTCGGTTTATTGTCTCATAGGTGGAAGATTGGTAAGGGTGGGCAATGGGGGTCAAGTGACTTGCCCAGGGTCACACAGCTGGGAAGTGGCTGAGGCCGGGTTTGAACCTAGGACCTCCTGTCTCTAGGCCTGACTCTCACTCCACTGAGCTACCCAGCTGCCCCTCCTCATGACTTTTTTAGAATTTGTCCTGTTCCATTTTGCTTATATTTCTTGCCCTTTTCATTTACCTTTCCGTACTGCTTTAAACTTTATAGCATGAAGCAGGAACTTTCTTAGCATAAAAGGAGCAGGAAAATGGATTAGTAGGCTCACACCAAACATTTTTTTCATGTTCATATCTAAGTTGTATTTGTAGAATTCAAAATCAAGAAAATCCTGACATTAACTTAGATGAACATTAGGAATTTCTTGGACTCATGTCTGCTATGCTTTCATTTTAAAACCACAAATAAAGATTCAGCATTGGGTACTTTTCTGATGGAGAGGTCTGTGGTCAGACCAAGCATTTCTCTCAACTTGATCAGATCCTGAGGTTTTCAAATCCAATACTCTGCAAATATAGATTTATTTGACCATGAGAAATAATTAAAAACTCCAGAGCTAATGCAGCTCTTCAGAGTCTTCTTCTATTGGAGATGATAAGATAACCCAGTATAACCTTTTCTAATCTTAGGCTATACCACATTGAGGTTGAGGAAGAATAAATCCATATTTTGTGAATGTTAAGTTATATTGGTTTGGGTTTTTAAATTAACAAGCCTTCATTTGCCATTATTCAAATCATGTATTTTTGATTTGCAGTTAAATGCTTTATTTCTTCATTCTCACTACAACTGTCCAGTCTGGACACACAATCATTCTGTGAAGACAAAGGGGCATTGAAAAGGTCAATCGTACATAGTTATAAATGTCCATTGTGTATTCATTCCAGCAAGGGGTTTCTGGGGATTATATTCACATTCATGTTAGGCCTTGTGAAATAAAAAATGAAGTTGTTTCCAGCAGTGTTACTCTTCCAGTGATAAGCACCCTACTACAGGGGAAATTCTGATTTTAAACAGCATTGGGTTCATCCTATAAATGCAATGTCGAATTGAGGCAATGACCTCAATTGTGGGAAGTATAAGGTTGCCTAAATTATCCACTTGGCCTTTTAACACTGACCAAATCCGTAGGATAATTGCTTAATTCCCCCACTTCGCTTTTCCTGTGTAGTTTTAGCAATACAGTTCTCCTTTCCTTTTGTTTGAACTCAACTTCCTGTTTCACTTTGTAGAGCCTAAAACACAATACCTACAAGTCTATCATTTGTTTCTATATATTCTTATTGCTCCAAGGGACTTTGAGAAGCTACTTATTTCATACCCATCTCCAGTCAGTACTCTCCCCAGTGCTGAATATAGATATATAGAGATTTATTCCCATTAAGAACCTTTTAAGGATTCCCTGGGGCTAGTTAAAAAAAAAAAAAGCTAATTATGGTCTGATTCAGAGAGCAATGTTATACTTACATGAAAATAACCATAGAAGAAAAGTCTATCTGCGAATTTTAGAACTATGACTATTTTTGTGGTTGTGTTTGGGGTTTCCCAAAATGTAATGTATTTTCTCATGGAGGGTGGGGGGTGGTAGGTTTAGGAAATAGTCAAGCATGTTGGTATTTTTTGTTTTGTTTTGTTTAGGTATAGATCTGAATGCTTATCAAAGAACAGAACATTGTAATGTCAAAGACCACCGTGGAGAAGACCGGAGGTGGCTGTAATCTAGCATTTCACAACCCTTTTGAAAAAGCAAGAGTTCACAGGAGGGGTAGCTGTTGTTTTAACCAAGACTTCATTAGCATCAAGTTATTGAGAGGCAGATGGTTAAACATAAGAATAATATTGACAGATTTTTTTTAATGACACCTTCCCACCTTTAATGAATCCCTGCTAAAAAGCCAGCTTTTTGTGGTTGTGGTTGTTGTTGTTGTTGTTAAAATAATTAATTTCACTTTGTTTTTCCTCTCTTACCTCCAGCAATTGTGGTTGCCTGTAGTAAGCAAAGAGCTTTAGGTAAATTCATTTTCGAAGATGATCAGTGATTTTGGCCATTTATCTTTAGTGTTTATTTTATCCCCCTGTCTATAGAAAACACAAGACTCCACAGTCTTCATTTTTTAGGCTTCTAAAAGACTTGGAATAAACATTTGACCAAACACACTAAAATCCTGACATTTAGACCTTAACACATACAAGAATCGAATAACTTATCTGGATGAGTCATTCACCAAAACTTTCAGTCAAGAATATCCAGATAATTGAGGTTTAAGGAAAGGGAGAAGCAGAAAGGTAAGGTTTCTTGAATCAGCAAAGTAATTATTTCCATTCTCCACCCAAGCTCAATAAAAAGTTAGCAAGTTACCCTAGTTTCCTCCCTACCTAGCCACTCTGTTTGGGTAGGAGGGAACTTAAAGTTCTGATTGTTGGGCTTTTCCCATTCTCTTTTGTAATGCTTGACTTTGGAAATGTGAATTCATATGCTCAATCCTTTTTGATGTGCAGCTGCCTTTCTCAGAGACCCTATCCAACTAAAGAACTCTTCCTGTCATTCTTTCTTTTCCTTTTGTAAAGACCTGAGAAAAGGGGGAAAGGAGATGGTCCTATTTTAAGGGCCTCATTGCTTTAAAACATTACCATGTCAAGTCACTTATCTCTTTAGTTAAGGTGGTGCCTACAAGCCTACCATGAAACATATTAAGTTTAATAATTCCGATAAATTGTAAAATAAACTTTTCTAATTAAGTTATTAAGCTCTTTCTAGCTAATGCATTTCTTTCTTTTGAGATATCCAAATAATTGTCCTCCAGTCCTCTGCTTGACTTTGTATGTGTACATAGTTTGTTTTGAAAACAATGCAATGTTAAGAAAAACATCAAAAGTAATTGAATATAGAAGTAGTAGTAAGGGAGGCAGAAAAGAAGGAATAAGGAAATGCCATGAATAAAGTGTTCTATAAGTTTTATTACAAAAAAAAGTCCCAATTCACTTAACATGCTATTCTGGTAAGTTATTTGACCCAAGTTCATTGCAGGCAAATCCCATTTAAAAATATACATACTGTATATTTACACACAAGTCCAAGTAACTAAAGGCTAAAGTGAAGGTGTAAGTCAATTTCTAAATTACACCTAAGAAGATGAATAAGTCCTTACAAATTCAGCAAAACTAAACACAGGATTGTATTTTCACTCAGGCACGTGAAGAGGTAGGAATAGCTTTAAAAGAAGAGACCTGTAGTGCAAATGTTGAGGATTTCATTGAAGCAGCTCAGCTCTTACCAATGAGATCCTCACTATCTTTGGTCAACCTATGAGGCTGAGGTTGCTGCCTTGTCACTTAAAACAACAACAAAAACGTTGTTTGCATATACAGAGGAAATGCAGCTCTGGGATCATACGGAAGACTGGGGAAATTCTGACAGTATTTTGTGTCACCCCTTAAAACCCAGAATTGTATAAGGCCGGTTAGGAAAGGTAGCAGCAAGGTTGGACGGGCAGCTGGGAGCCAGTTTCCCTGATAAGACACATAAATAAGAGGTAAACAAGTTGCTTAAAAGGCATCAAATTAAGACCGGTATGCACACAACTTTGAGCACAAAGAAATTAATATACTGTACTTTCTTTTAAAAAGTAACCCTCTCCCCCCCCCCCCCCCCCCCCCGTGCAACCTTCTAGTCCACTCCCAAAGGAGCCTGTAAGTCCAAAGGTGCGTAGGATTAGCAGTAAAGTCTGAGAGGTTTTCTGCAGCACTCAGAAACTTGCTTGTGAGGTAAGGTCAAGTCTGTGCTGAAAGGCTTCAGAGTTAACTTATGAAGAAGAGTCTTTGGAGGGAGCAGGGCTCTCAGCATTTTTGCCAGACTTTGCAGGGCTCATACCCGACATAGAAAGCTGAAGAGGCGTTGCAGGTGAAGTGCTGGCCAACAATCCCTCTCTTTCCCTTTTCTTCTGTTTCATTCTTCGGTTCTGGAACCAAATTTTGACTTGAGTGTCATTCAGCTGTAGGGAATGGGCTATTTCTATGCGGCGGGCCCTGGTTAAGTACTTATTGAAATGAAACTCTTTTTCCAGTTCAGTAAGTTGCTTGGTGCTGAAATTTGTTCGTATCGTACTTGAGGGGCTGTGTACGCCATACTCGGAGAGTTTGCCTGGAACGTAGACAGTGAATGAGTGAAGGAAAGATTAGGAAGGGGACTTAAATGAAGGCAGAAAGAAAACAAGAACAAAGATCCAAAGTCAATTCTCAATCTGGGACCCCGAATCAGAGCCCTCACTCAAGGTGAACAAATGTGTGGATGTAAATGGGACCCTTATCTATAGGGAGTTCCCTCACTTCAATTTACTGAGAGCACTGGATTCGTTCTTAGTTTGAAGTTTAACTGCAAGGGTCTACATCGAACTCAGAGGCATATGTATGGGATGAAATGATCGTCTTTGGATGGCCTTGAAGGAATGAGACCTCTACATAGAGCCTCGGTTTCAGAAAGAAGTGGGTGTTTAAAGTAAGTGAACGCTAATAGACAACTCATTGACTGGAGGGGGCAGGGAAGGAGTTGTGAGAAGCATCAACTCCCAAGGTTAAGGTTTACTTACTTTTCTTGGGGGCGTTCCTTTTCACTTTCATCCATTCAAAAGTGCTGAGGGCTGTGGGAAGCCCGGAGGCGGGAGAGATGGACTTGGGGTAGGATCCTGGAGCTGGGGAGACCGCCTGGAAGACCCCGGCTGGGCCATCGCCTTGCTCTTTGAGACCCTGGGGGAAGGGGCTGGGCTCGCCAAAGGCGCTGTAGTCCACTTGGCCGCTGAGAATGAAAGAGCCGCCGCCTGAAAAGACGGCAGAAGTGGCGTAGTGAACTTGGCCGGCCACGCCGTCTTCGGCCGCGGGCCCGAGGCCGCCAGAGAAGTCGTACGCGGAGCCCTGTGGCAGGAAGCCGTAGTCTGCGGCAGGTGCGGCGCCCGCCTCGTAGGTGCCCTCGAGGGTGCACTGCGCGAACGGAGGAGCGCCAGGGGCCCGGGCAGGGGCTGGGGGCGGCGGCAGCTGTGGCGAGGGCGGCGTCGTCGGCGGAGGCTGCGGCTGGGGCTGGGGCTGCACTAGGGCAGGAGGCACCGGCCGAGCCCCAGCCGCGGCTACGGGTAGGCAGCTCACAAAGGCGCCCTCCCCGCCGAGGGGGAAGGCAGGCTGTAGCGCCACGGGCCGGGGATCCGAGCGGCAGAACTTAGGGGAGAAGGTGAGCACTTCTCCGCACGAGATGTATTCCAAGTACGAATTCATGGTCCAGTCCGACGGCTCAAGGGTAGCAGGTGGTGCAAGAGGGGCGACAAGGCGCCCCCGGAGGTAGCTGGGCTGTCCGGGATCCACTGCTTTACCTTGCCTTGCCCTGCTTTGCCTCGCCTCCGCTACACCAGCTCCTCTCGCCGTGCCATTGCAAGCGGTTTGGGAGGTAAATATTGCCCTAATATACAGCCAGGGGCGGCCACGTGCTACCGACAGGCCAATGGCTGCCTTCTCCGCAGAGCACACCGCACCAAGCTTGGGAGCTGCTCGCACGCGCTGCTGCCAGCCCTGGAGGCACAAACTTTGCCACCCGAGAAAGAAAGCCCTAGGTCAGCCAGCGCTCGAAGGGGATTCTGGCGACCCCCAAGGCTACTTGGGAGATCGAGCTCCGCCTGAGTTCTGAGAATTAGGAGGGGAGGGGAGAAGAAAGCAAATGCTTGCTGCAAGCTGCGCCCAGGACAGGTAAGAGAGTGGGGAGGAGGGGAGCAGGGTAGTGTTGGGGACAGGGGGAGGGCATGGGAAGAGACGAGATGCTGGCTAGGTGGCTAGCTTAGTCACTAGGGAAGGACCAGGGTTCCTTAGTTCTCACTAGACTGTTTTGGATTGTGTAATAGCTGGGGTGTGTGTAATCCCTGGAGTGTGCGAGGTTTTAACTCCAGCAAGGGACTGGAGCCTAGAAGGCTATTCCCTGACATATCCATAGTGAAAAGAAAATCACTTCTCTCTCTCTCTCTCTCTCTCTCTCTCTCTCTCTCTCTCTCTCTCTCTCTCTCTCTCTCTCTCTCTCTCTCTCTCTCTCTCCTTTTCTCTCCTATAGCTTCTTCGCTTACGGTTTTATTGGCACCGATGTTTTTATTCCTCTCCTCTCCTAAATCTGGACCAGATGTTGGGGGGAGAGGAGGGTTTCCTACTCAGAGATGCTTTGCTGTAGAGCTGTGTTACCTGGGCCTGACGTGGCATCAGCACATATTTCTGACAGCTGTTTTCAGCTTCACTAACAAAATTCCCTTTCACCTTTTGCTGTTGAGGTGATATGCTTAGGGCCAGCAGGGAGTTGCCTAGTCTTCACTTCAGTGAAAGTGTTATGTCTGGAAATTCAGCAGGTTCTCTATTCACCTTTTAGACCATTTGACCACAATTACAAAAATAGTGGGGAAAGCTTCCTTTCTGGCAAAGGACCCACTTTCCTTCTCTTCTCTTCTCTTCTCTTCTCCTCACATCCGGGCTTTCTCTTTCAGAAGCATTGTTGATGCATCACAGCCGCATATGTTCTCTCTGAAGCGTTTGGCTCGAGGGCTAAAAGGCATCCCCGCCTTGTTCACTTTGAGGAAGCTTGGACGTTCTTGGACCTCCTGGCAATTAACGCTCCTCTTCCCTCAGATAAGTGCTGTATCCGTCTCTTGCGAGTGAAATCTGAAGGCTTACAATGTTAATGGGCTCACGTCTTTCCCTTGATAATATGGTTTTGTTTACTGAGTGGAGAGAGACGGGAAATAAAAGTACAATTGGCACCGGAAATAAAGAAGAGCAGGAGAGTTACAAAAAGAGCTCTTTACCTTATCAAACTTTCCAACTTCACTGATTTTTTAAAAATTTAATCTCCCTTAAGCAACATTGAAAGGTGAGATATAAAATAAATTGGCATCTACCTTAAAAAAAAAATAAAGTTAGGGCTAGGAAGGTTGTTTCCTTGAAGCATTGTAAATGAAACACGGAAGCAACTTCTTTTGGCTTGTTCAATTGAAAACTTGTTCCATTACAGACTCTGAATTGCGGAGGAGTTTGTAGGTTTTCTACTTGTTTTACTGATCCGCTTGTCAAAGAAGAGCGATTGAGCTCTTTCCTAATCTTCCACCCTCAGTCAGTCTAGTAAACACGGAGGTCTGTCCTGAAAGCCAATTCCATGAAATTGTTGGGATGTTGTATATAAAGAAAGAGGTTCGGGTGCTGTAAATGACCCAGAGGCTGTACAGCTCAGCTGGTGCCAAGATAAGAAGGGAAAGAGGGAAAAGAGCAAGGCTTTCAGGGGATCCGTGAAGCTAGTATTCTTGGATCTGATTGGGGGAGGGGGAGAGGGAAGAAAGTACTGATTCTGCATTTCCAAACTGAAAGCCATCCTTTAACCTTGAGCTTGGTGCTTTCCTCTTTTCACATATCCAAGAAGATAAAGTCAGAAAATAATACCTTAAAGGAGAAAAGGATTCATCACTTGCCTCATAAACTCAAGAGCAGGGATAGAGAAGTATTTCTTCAGAGTTCAGGTTCAAAAAAGTCAATCCCTTTCTCCACTCTCCAATCCCTTGTTAACCTAGAAAAAGCTGCTAATTCAGTCCAGTTCTGTTCCTAGTGACCCCACATTCACTACAATAGGGATGTAGTAGCCACTTGGGAGGGAGTGGGGTTTGAACCAGTATCATAATCCTTCATCAAAAGTTGGTGGAGTTTTTAAAAGAAGTCTTTACCCCCACCACAGCTACTGGTCTGTATAAGGCTTCCTGGGTATAAGTGTTGGGGGTTGATGAAAAAAAAAAAAGTAGATTTAAAAATGAGAAGGATGGCTACCTATTATTATTGAAAGTTTAGGAAAGACCCTCCACCAAATAGCTCATCAAACTGGGGGTATGGGGAGTCCAACATATTGAATTAAGACCTATTCTTACATGATCAGGAAAATCGGAACAACTTGGGCAATTCTTCAACTCTCATAGTAATGAAAACCAAAAGGATTGGATTCCTACTAACACATATTAGCCTTGCCTTGCTTTTTATGTTTAGAAAGGGAGGGAGGGGTGTCTGGATATTTCCCTGAAGCAAAATTTAGAAATTTATCTTCGTTGAGTTTAAGGTCTGGGGAACAAGAAAGGAGGAAAGATGAAGGATCAGAAAACAATATAAGTATTTTTGTTTCACAATGTAGAAGGGGGAGAGTAAGAATGCCATTTTTTTTTCAGACAGCAGTTGGAATCAGATGAGAAAAACCATTTCACACACACAGAGCAACTTTTCTTTTAGTCATCCTTCTCTCCAATACTGCTACTAACAACAGTAACCAGAAGATGATGACAATGATGATAGATTTGGGAGCCTTTGATGAATCTGAGGATTGGATGAAACAACCTTTGTCTGGTCTTATTCCCCACATGGAGCTTCCATAGCAAAGAAAATAAAATGTTTTCAAGCCAAAGAAATCAGGGAAGGGGGGCTTCTGGACTGAGTCACAGATTTCTCCTCTCCCTGAATTAGACTGTAAATCTATACTGGGAAAAAAAATTTATCTGAAATTTTCCAGAGGGTGGAAGAGTTTTCAAATGAGCTGGAGATGGAAGAAAGGTAGATGGACAGATGTAATGAAAAATAAGTGAGACTCACATAAATCTGAAATAACCTTAAGATTTTCCTTGTAAATACCCTGAGAAAGGAACTACAGTAGCCGAGTTCCTTTTTCATCCTAAGAATTCTCTGGAGCTCAGTTGTCCTGCTGAGTTCCAGTTCTAAGAAGAGCTCCTCTCAGTTGGAGTTAACAGTATTGGGGCTGGCCTCAAGGTCTTGTTTGATGTAGGAATGCTTTGATAACTCCCTTTACCCAGTTCTCCATAGCTTCCACCACCTTCAGACCTTCAGTTTTATGACCCAATCAAAAGTGGGACCCTTTTTACAAAGGAGGCCAGAGATGGATATCTGATTTTCTCAGCCTTTAAAATTATTCATAAAAATTCACTTGGGGATGTCTATTTAAAAATATCTTTATTGTAATAGGCAAGTCTCCCTCAGTCACCTGCATGGTCAAATTGTCCTGAAATGCCCTAGACCTGAGAGGAAGCATACATTGGGAAAGCCAGGTGTGTGCTAGACAATGGAAGCTTTCTATTTCTCTGCTTTCAACCTAAAGCCCTCCTATTCTTCCTCCAAATATCCCCACATACACCCTTATGGCATTTATGTGGGAAAATGAAAAGTAATTCCTTACCTCAAGATTTGCAGGTTTCTGCAAAATCCTATCTGATGGAGGTGGGGAGTAGGGAAACTGAAGATATAATTAAAATTCACATTTATGTAGGGCAGTTTGGCAACCACCTCAAAACAAGAAGTGCACCCATCATTATCTCCATCTACAGGTTAGTGAACTAGGTTATTGATAATTGCCCTTGTTCACAGAGCTAATAACTAGATTTCAAAATCTAATCACACTTTCTTTACCCAAAAGATCTTTCCCCTATAACATCAAGTGGAGTAAAGGGACAAGCAGTCTAACCATCTAAGCATAATTAAGTTTAGGATCTAATGAAGTAATTCCCATTGAGGAGGAATCAATTAATAGTTTAAGTAGTGGGAAGCAAACTGGTGAGTGCTGAAAAACTCAGAAGATTTGGGTTCAGATCTTCTTTCTGTCCCTTTCTAGCTGTATGGTGATGGACCTTTCTAAAGCTTTAGATTCCTCATCCAAAAAATGGAGATAACATTTGCACTGCCTACTTCACATGACTGTTGTGAAGAATTCTCTTTATAAGTGTTAGTCTGTATTAGCTGTGAACCCAAACCACCAAATGTCAGCTCCATTTATATGCCCAAGGTGTCTGCTACCTGAGAACAAAGTGAGTAGGAGCCAAATCAGTAGAACTAGTTGAAATATGAAGGATCATCTGGGTTGGGGGTCAAGAGGAGAAAGGGAGCCGGGGGGAGGAGCAGAAGAAAGGATCCCCAAAACAACATAAACATTTGGGAAAGCACTAAGAATTTTAAAAGCAACTCATCAAGCCTTAGGGAGGAGAAGCAAAGGTCCAAGCAGAGGACTGTTGAATTGGGAAAACCAGATTTAGTCACATTTCTGTGGCAGAAGGTAGAGGCAGACTGCTCCCGATACTTGTGCAGTGTATTTAGCAGTTACATGAAATTAAGCAAGCACTGTGTCACTCCACATTCCTTTACAGATTTTCATCCCTCTGGAGATGTCTGAATCCCTAAGAGAAAAGTTGAGAGGAAAGGGGAAGGAGAAAGAGGAAGATAGAGGTGAAGGAGAAGAGGGGCAGAGAAAATGAGGAAAAAGAAGGGAAGTGGGTCAAGGAATGAGGGGAAAGAATGAAAGGCAAAGAGGAAGGTGAGGAAGGGAGAGGCAGAGAGACAGAGAAATTCCATTTCAGTGCCTCACAGTTGGTTTGAGATCTGTCCCAGGCTTTGGGATGGGAGAGTAGCAAAAGAAGGAGAGGCCTGGTTTAAGGATACTCTACTTCATCTTTCCCTCCCAGTGTGTTGGCATGGAATTGACCAGTGGGCTTCCTGATCTGCCTTTTTTTAAATTGCTGCTTAGTTCCATACCCAAATTGGAAGAGGAACATTTTTTTTTTCCTTTCACCAGGGAACACACTTTTATGTTTAAGAGAAACAATGAAACTAATTTGCTGTTCTTCCCAATTGCACCCTAGTGCTAAACCCTGAAGTCCCTAGCCTGGGGGAGAGGAGTTTCTTTCACTCTCAAAAAAGTAGGTGGCTCCCTTCTTCCAAATAGCCTGATTCTGGGATTCACTACACAGTTAGGTCTGTAAGTTCTAAAAGTCAGTCTTGACTTGGAGGCAGCTGGTGGTGCAGTAGGTAACATGCTTGGGCCTGGTATCAGGAAGACTGGAGTTCAAATCTAGCTTCAGATACTTACTAACTGTGTGACCAGGGCAAATAGTTTTCAAAACACCTCTTTCTCAGTTTCCCCAGTTGTAAAATGGAATTATAATAGCATCTGTCTCCAAGGCTGTTGTTTCAAATGTGATATTTGTAAAGTGCTCCGCATAGTGCCTGGCACAGAGTAGGCACTGAATAAATCCTTATTCTCTCCCTTTCTCTTGTCTTTATTATGGGATATAGAAATGAAGGACTTGGATTGATTTTTCAACCCTAAATCCCCACCCCACTCAAAGGGTTAGAGATCCCCTTTAATTCAGGCACTTCAGATCAGCTGTCTAGGGAACAGTGGAAACCCTGAAGAGTACAGCTTAGGTCTTTAATCTGCAGAGACAGTAGTTCTATTGATTTGAACATAGATCAAGTGAAGTGATCAGAATTTAGGGTTTCTCTCCCTAGAAATAAGTTCTATTCTTGAGGAGAAAATCAGGTTCTATGGTCACTACTAAACAAATATAGCATAGAAATTTGGGCAATAGATTAAAGAGAGTGAAAAATGCCTTAGATCAAACCATTACTAAAAATGGATGAGGAGCAATATTTCCACCAAAAAAGGATAGTATTTTTGTTAACAGCTTTTCCCTCCAATTCCTCATCTACCTTTCAAGAGTCTGCCTATGTGATTCAAAAGATTTGGAATTTTAGCTCAGAAATGTGTTATCCTGGTTCCAACCTAACTAAACATAGAGATGTCTGTCCACAGAAAGGTAACTACTAAACAATGATGTTTTAAAATATAATTTTCACATATTTATAATTGTAGAATTTACATTGTTTTAAAACTCTAGAATATAAGGAATTTGAGGACAGAAAATGCTTCATTTTTCTCTTTATATCCCTAGCAAGTAGGTGATACATAGTAGGTGTTTTTTTTTTAACCCTTGCCTTCTCTCTTGGATTGGATGCTAAGCATTGATTCTAAAGTAGAAGAGTGATCAGGGCTAGGCATTAGAATTGTTACTTACCCAGGGTCATATAGCTAGGAAGTGTCTGAAACCAAATTTGAATTTAGGACCTCCTCAAATGGCTGCTCCTTTGTTGACTGGTTTTTAAAAAAATATTTCATTTTGGGGTAGCTAGGTAGTCAGACCTAGAGATGGTAAGTCCTAGGTTAAGATCTGGTCTCAGATAAATTTCTAGCTTCGTGACCCTGGCCAAGTCACTTAAGTCTCATTGCCTGGCTCTACCCATATTCTGCCTTGAGACCAATATACAGTATTGATTTTAAGGCAGAAGGAAAGGGTTTAAAAATTATTTTTTCACCAGTTACATAAAAAAATTCTCGATCTTTGTTTATTGATTGATTTTTAACCATTGCAAGTCATGGAGACAAGTCAACTATAGTAGAACAGAGTTTGTGATATATCTCATGGGAATATTCCCATCAAATAAGTCAAAGCCATAGCAAAGTGGAAGGAACCTCAGAGGTCATTTAATCCAACCCAATCCGTATTTAACCAAGAACAACACCCTTCCCCAACTCCCACATCATTATCAACAAGTGGTCATCCAACCTTTCCTCGAAAACCTCTTATAAAAAGGATCCCACTATCACCAGAAGTAGCTCCAGTCTCCCTCCTTAGGTAGTATTAAAGAAGCCTTTTCTAGTCTGATACCATGTAATTCAATTCATGAAACATTTAATAACAACTGCCATTTGGCCAATACTCTGTCAAACTTCTCTGATTCTTGTACCCCAGGAGGCAGTGTTGATTTGAATGAAGTCCCAAGTTCCCTTGAATTCTCTCTTATGAGGATGAAAATTGCACTCTTTTAGTCATCCTGGTAGCTGGCAGAGATAGAGAACTGAACAATTCCCACTGGAATTTAAAGAGGAAGAACTGAAAGGCTTGGGGTGAGGGAGAAGAGGAGGAAAAGATGAATTAAGGCACTCTAAACAAGTACAGAGGAGATAAAGACCTAAAAACCCCAGAGCTAAGAATTTTAATTCAAACTATCAATAATAATTGATACTGGACAACTAGGTAGTGATGTGGATGGAGTGCTGGTCCTGAATCAGGAAGACTCATTTTCCCTGTAGTCAAACTTGGCCTCAGACATTTACTAGCTATGTGACCCTAGGCAAGTCACTTAATCCTATTTGCCTCAGTTTCCTTTGCTGGAGAAGGAAATGGCAAAGCGCTGCAGTATCTTTGCCAAGAAAACTCCAAATAAAGCCAAACATAACTGAACTACAACAAAAATATCAAAAATAACTAGCCACATTAAATAGAAATTTAAGGTTATAAAATACTACATATTAACTCATTTCCTGCAAATCACCCAGAATGCTGGGTTTCAGCCATTATCCAAATGAGAAAACTGAGGCTCTAAGAGATTAAGTAATTTAAGCAAAGTTAAATAATTAATAAGTGGAAAAACAACTGAAAAGCATGTCTTCTGTGCCTTCTACTATACTGATGCTTCTCAAAACTTGTTCTGTTTCATCAAGTAGGTTTTTTTAACCTCTGTCTGTGGAGTCAACACAGCACACTTATGAAGTGTAAAGGTGTGTATGATACCATGATGAGTTCTGTATGCTTCTTTTTCTTTGGGTAAAACTGGATGGAATGAGGTAGTAACTGAAACTTAATAACAGTTGATAATGTCCCTCCACCCTCCAAAGGAGATAATTGAATTGATCTTAGAGATCTGGGACTAAGGAGGATCTTGGAGACCACCTAGCCCAGACCCCTCATTTTATGGAGGAGGAAGGTTGGACAACTCTAGGTCACCTTCAGAGAGGGGATTTGAACTCAAGTTCTCTAACTCCAGAGCTACTACTAGTTCCATAGTATTTCCCTCCTCTACTCCCACATGAGAAGAATATGTGTGTAAGAAATCACAAATGAAGAGGGGAAAAAATAAATAAAACATGAAAGTAGGGTTTGTTAGAAAGAAGATACTGTGCAGAGCCTGCAGGAATGCCTCATTGGCATTCTGTTCTTTAATGGGTATCCCTCCTCACATGATGTAATTCAGGCTTTAAATAACTTCTGAAATACCTTCTAAGGAGGAAATAACAAGTGAAACCATAGGCTTAAACTTTCTGTAGCTCAACAAAGAAAAGTTTACCTTGTGGAAGGAAATGTTAAAATTAATCCCCTTTGAATCTTGTTACTAACTCTCACAAATAGAACCTTTTTAGATTACATGAGCAGTTGCTAATCTTTTGATTTATGAATAATAATATTCCTAGGATCTAACATAGTATCTCCAGTGCTAGGACAGTGTCTTGCACAAAAAAAGATGCTTAATAAATATGTGTCCAATCAGTCAACAAACACTTACTAAGTATCTCCTATATTCCATGAACTGTGCTGAATTAGATTTAACTGAATATCAAAGAAGAATTGGAAAACCTTCCCACCCCTCTCACCAATTACTCTCCCTCCACCCCACCTAAACCCACACACACATAAAAAGAAGAGAGAAACATTTATTTCACCTTGATAACTTGTTTTTAATGATAATTTTGTCCATTAAAAGACAATGCTTAAGTTTACATTCAAGTTCAACCACGATTTCCCCCTGCTTCCTCTATTCATACATAACTTTGGCAGGTGAGTTAGCTAACTAAACACGTTCAATCTCTTCGTGGAACACTGGACTTTAGAACTTTTTGTTTTACTGTTTTAAATGAAGTAATTCATACTGCATTCTTTGGTTTTGACTTTTCTTTTACATGTTCTTTGCAGTGACTTCTTTGCTGATGACTGAGGGAAGAGAAGAGCTGGGTGTTCAGAGATAAAGCAGAGCCAGTCTGTGTGTGTGTGTGTGTGTGTGTGTGTGTGTGTGTGTGTGTGTCTATTTGTCTGTCTGTGTGTCAATGTCCTATCGAGGTATGACGAGGAGTGGGAAGAATGGCTCTGGAGGTGTAGAGGAGAGGGTTGTGATCATAAAGCTGGGGTTTGGCAGGGGCTCTCTGTGGGTGTTCCTTGGGTGGCAGTGTTTGGCATAAGTCGTGTGATGGAGATGTAATGGGGCTGAAAAGCTGGTGCGAGGCCGGTGCGGTTGCTATTTGTGGTTACCCAAGTAGGTCCCTTTTTACATTCCTCTCGCTACAGAGAAGAGGTTTAAATTTCTCTCCCATCCCTGCTGGATCTAGGAAACTGCGGGTTTCGCCCGTTAGCTCTGTCTCCTCTGCTTGTGGTTTCTGGTCGGTTCCCAGCTGGCCCAGACTTGCTCTCAAGTAGGAGGAACCACTGTCGAGTGAGAAGTGCACACCGGGTGATTGATGAACTCTTAATAGAACCAGCCTCCCTCCCTGCCCCCCACCCGACCCCACGCCCACAGAGTACCCCCTCCATTTCTCCCAACCCACCTTCCTCCCTCTTACCCAGGTCCTTAATCCGGCTTCTCGCTGAGAAGAGGGAGGATGCTCCAGCCAGTAGAGTGATTTACTCACCGTTTGTCTTTCAGGAAAGATTTCGGGTCGATTTAGTAACATCCACCTACCACCCCTCCCCCAAGCTTTACATATCACACAGACACAGCATATATGTCGATATTTCGTGGTCACAAATAGATGCTAATGAACGTGGAGTCACGTAGGTAGCCAGCCGACCAACCCGGGCTCATAGCAGCAGAGACGGGCCCTTTGTGCCTCTAGTCTGGGGAGGAGACAGCTATTGTTCCAGTGGGGGAAGGAGGATCGCTTTGGTCGGAGAGGCCGGGTCAGCCGCAACCCCTCCGCTTCCCGCTTTTATCTCCCTCCCCCGAGTCTTCCTCCCACCCACTTCCAGCTCCAAGGCCTTCTCCTCTTAGACTTAGCTTTACTAGAGCCACAGGATGCAGCAGAGAGATTTGGGAAGGATCGCTGCGAGAGGGTGTGGCTATTTCCTTTGTGTGCTGTCTGCAAACAACTGGCCAGTGCTAGGATGAGTCTGGAGGTTGCCCTGCAGCTAAGAAGGAGCTAGGGAGTTGAGGGAGGAGAAGGATATGCTCATGTGAATCCGTTCCCTTTGGACTCACTCGGAACCCATTTTATTCCTTAGGCTTCAGTCCATATTCCCAGGGTACAAAAGGAAAGGACTGGGGAGTACCTTCTACAAGGGAGGATTTTATTAGGAAGGGAAGAGAAAGCTACAGGAACCTACACCACCATCTGGCAAATACAAATTCTATCGAGGTATGATGAGGAGTGGGAAGAATGACCATCTGGCAAATATACCTTGGGAGTTTCTCCCAGTCTATTGGAAAGTATTAAAGCAGGTCCCTTAGATTTCAAAAACTGGCATGGAAGATACTTCTGCTGCAATTCTAGGGCCCTCCTTACCTACTGATTTATAATGGAGTCCCTTCCAATTACACCCTTCCCTTCAGTCCCACCTGTGCTTTTACTTTCCTAACATCTTGTTGTGAGCTAGATAAAACTTCCAGTTCTGGGCTCTTCTCCTTACAGATTGCCACAATATAGTATATTCTTTCAGCAAGCTCTACCTGGGACAATGGGATTTTCTTCCTACCTCCAGAAACTTGACTGCCCATTTCTCCTTGCTATTTCTTTGGGGACAAATCTCAAATATCTCTATTTCTTTTTTTTTTTTTTTAATCCTTACCTTCAGTCTTAGAATCAATTATTGTGTATTGGTTCCAAAGCAGATGAGCAGTAAGGACTAGGCAATTGGGATTAAGTGACTTGTCCAGAGTCACACAACTAGGAAGTGACTGAGGTCAAATTTGAACCCAGGACCTCCTATCTCTGGGCCTGCCTCTCAATCCACTGAGCCATCTAGCTACCCCATCTCTATTTCTTTTGATAGCATCATCACCCTCCCAAGTCACCCAGGCTTCTAACATTGGTTCCTCCAGTTGATCCTCTCTTAAAATTATTACATCACATTGCTGTTGAATAATCTTCCTTAGGGCTAAGACTACCCTATACCAGAACTTTTCATGACTCTATTACCTATTAAATAAATGATAAACTCTTAGTCATTGCATAATGTATATCCATAATGTAGCTGCAACCTATTTCTGTAATCTCTTATGTTGTGCTGCTTCCTTTGATATGCCAGCCAAACTATATTGTTCTCTGTCCATATTATACTGTCCTGACCCTTCTAGTCCCTGCCTTTGTTGAGTCTGCACCCCACCCCCCATGTTTAGAATGAACTTCAAAGCCTCTTTTTCCATTTGTTAAAGGTCGTAGTTCTTTCCAGGGCCTGGAAAGATCTCCCCTATCTACTCGATGTCTTCCAGAAGAAGAAAGTGGGCTATTTCTCCTTCAATTTATCATGGAACTTACCTTGGACCCAATCCTTTGCAATTATCTCATTCCCTTCTTTCCTTCTTATCTACATGCATGAATTACCAACCACCACCACTTCTGTCAGATCATAGGCTTCTTGAAAATAAAGTCAGCAGCAATGTGCACATCTTGTGCTGAATAGATGCTTCCTAAATGTTTTTTGAATTAGTAAATCTTTTTCACTGGCCCTCTGTCCATGAACTGCATTGCCATTTTCCAGTACTTCTCTAAGTTGGAAGGGTGGAGGCAGTTGTTGATTGGACAAGGGTTGCCATCTTCACTGACCCCAAACCCAGGCCCAAATGATCCATCTAACTATTTAATCTTGATAAGCATTGTATCTTTGGGGTTCAGAGGGCAAAGGGTTTGAGGAGGAGAAAAAGATGCAGCTAGCAAATGGTTATGCTGTCAGCCTGTTGTGTTACATTACCTTCAATGTCTTTTTATTCTATACTTACAAGTTGTTGTTGTTTTTAATGACCTAAAAGAACCTGATAATTTCCTGTTGAAGAGGATTACTATCCTATAAAGGGCCCAAAGAGGTTGGTTTCACTACCACCCCCTTTTCATGGCAAAATAAAAATAAGCTTTTGATTCTACAAAACAAGCCTAGGTTATATATAGTATTGGGGGTGGGAAGGTGAAATGTTTCTCTCATCAATGTCAGACACAGGAATGGTTCATATTATGATGCAGGTAACTTCCATCTGTGGCTCCCCCGACCCCTATCTTTTATGAAAAACCCCAACAGATGGAGAGCCTGAACTCACTAACCGCCTGTCCCAGCACACTTCTTCTCAGGGGCCATAAGGCTGCAGACTGAGGGGAGAAGACAAGAGTAACTAGTATAGGTAATCACTATCTTTTAATATCGCTTACAGATAGAAATTCGAAAAATCTTGTTCAGCAAGGTTAGCAGCCTCTAAGGCATCAGAAACCAATTCAGTTGATGTGTCTCTGATAGGGACAAGGGTAGCAAGAAAGGAAACAGTGCTCTCTCTCTCCCTCCCTCCCTCTCTCTCCCTCCCTCCCTCCCTCCCTCCCTCTCCCATTCCTCCTTCCCTCCTTCTCCTCTTTTCCCTTTCCCTTTCTAAAGCTTCTCATGGTACAAATAGATGGTGGACTTAATGATTCCACCAGAGGTGAATTTTTCTGTGTCAGATCTCTGGATGAGATCAGGATCTGAAAACCAGCCACTGTAATCTGTATGTAGCAGCTCATTCTTACCTAGACTCCCTTCTGGCTAGCTGTTCAGCAGTCAAACCAAGACTCTTAACTGGCACCAACCCTCAAACTTCCATAGAAACCAAATCTAATGTGGAGTTAAGTCACATTGAGCTCCATGGTCTGGTTCCCTTGACAGCTGGGACAACCTTGCCCATTCTTTCATCTTTTTCATTCCTTTCCCATTCCCGTACATTAGAAAGTTGTAAAGTGGTGACCAGGACCGTTTCTGTTTGCCCTGGGTTGGATTCCGGGACAGGAGCACACAAGTCCTCAACCCTGCCCCACACCTCCTCTCATCAAGAACCCTCAACTCTGGCTCATCTCTTTTTCTAGCCCCAATGCCCTTGGTGTTCCCGTGACCCCATCTCTCCCACGGAAGCCGACAGCCGCTTCTCTCTAGCACAGGCTTCGAAGCTACTCAGCTATTTGTTTCTCTTCCTACTTATCCTTTAAAGAAAGAAGCTGTTAGAGTTTGGGGGAGGGAGACCTAGGCCCTGGAGAGCCGGTTCCTCCCCTGGGGAAAATTTGTGGGATCTCCCAGAGGCCAGGGCCTAGGGCCGGAGACCAATCTCCTCTCATGTATACCCCCGAAACAGCGCTCTCTTTGTCTGGTTCCCACAGCGGAGACCCATTAGAAGCTAGCCAACACAAAGACACAGGCTTCGCGGCCCCCTTATCCTCCAGCAGCCTTACCCCGCCCCCACCACGCCCAAGGCCTAGACAACTCAGTAGGAGAGCTCATGGGACCTTAGGTCCGAGTGTCTGGGTTTCGATCCAGCATCTCTTTTTACTGCTTCCCTCCCCACTCCACCCCAGCCTGCAGCGGGAAATGGGGAACTTAACTGCTTTGTGTTTCCTTCTCAACAATGGCCAGCCGAAGCCCAAGGACTTACGCTTTGGGTCTAGAGGAGCCAATTTCTTCTCCCAATATTTCCCAGTCGAATCAATGCAAAGAAGCGTTCCCAGGCAGTCTCTGGCCTCCCGACCTAGGCCCATTCCCCTTTCCCCGAGATTCTTTCGCCTTTCCTTCCCCTCCCCCCACCTCCTCACCCTCTTCTTTCTTGACTTCCGCGGACTGGCAGCCGAGGAAGAAGGCTTTTCGCCTCCGCAGATAGAGCTGCTATTGTGACCTTCCCGGCTTAGGCTGCAAACTGAGGCTCCGTGTGGGGGTTGGGTAATAGGGAAATCTGGGATGGGGGAAGGAAGAAGGTGAGCCGGACGGGGAGCAAACCTCGGGAGGTGACTACTCGAAAAAGAGGTTTGCAAACTCTTGAAATTGAGAAGGACATTTTGTTTTGCTTGAGCTATGATGGTTCGTAACGTTAATTGCAAGCTCTAAAGAAGCTGAATTTATGATGGAGGCCAAAGCAGGTAGTTTATAATTTATGAAGTTTTAAATGGATATGTGGAGAGTAGCGCAGCATATGCCAAAGTTGCTGCTCATATCTGTTTGTGTCCCTGTCTCGGGCTATCTGTCTCTATCGTTATCTCTGTCTCATTCTCTGTGCCTCATACATACATTCCTACTTCTCTTTTTTTGTGTGGCACTCTCCAAACGGCCACATCACGGCTTGGAAAACACTCCCTTTCATAATTCTCCACTGCCCCACTACTTTTCTCTTCCACTGCCACTGCCCCCACCCTATTCGGTAAGAGAAGTCGAGAAGAAACTGAATTTACTTATCACATGATCCCTCACACCAATGACAGGAACTGGGAACTGAAAGATTTGCAAGCTTTGCTGGCCCTCTGAAATGGGGAGGGGGGCGGAGTGCTGGAGGTAGTGGTGGAAGGGGAGCAGGAATCCCAATCTTCACTACCTAGAAGGAGAGCAGGGCGGGCTAACGAGTCCTCCAGGCCCTAACCCAGTAACCTGCTTTCTCCCGTGTTATTTCCTATGACCGGGGTAGAGAGGGAAAGGAGAGACTGTTAGTAAACGTGTATTTTGCTTCCAGACCAAATGCAAGAGGAAGCAATGATGTCAGCCTGGGCAGACACTATTTAAGTCTAATTCATGAAACCTTAAGCTGAAGATAATATTTGAGTCTTTGCAGATACCAGGAAACTCAGCAGATACTCATGCGGTCCACATACCACCCTAGAAAAACCCCGTGGCGCGCATAGCGATTCTGCATTCTGTATTTTTATTATTATTTATGTGAGGAAGAGGAGATGGGGGAAATAGTTAAAGCTTAAACAACCTGACAATTCATCTATTTAGTATTTAGCCAGTCGAGAAAGGTTAGTCTAGTTCTTGAAAAGCATTGTGCTATCTGGATGATGCCCTGATGCTTTAAAAAATGATTTCATTCTACATAATTATAGATTCTTCCTACTGCTGCAGATTTCCATAGAAAACAATTTTAAGCCTTGAATTGGGTAAAATATACGTTCATTTGAAGCTGTTTATTCTGTTGGTTTGTTTTTACACATCTACAACATGAATATTGAAATATAAGGTCCTGTTTGGATCAAATGAAACAAGGATGCTTTTGTATTCTCCAACCTAACATGCCATTTTCAAAACAGCACAAAGAAAGCAGGAAACTAAATATTATTTGGAGTCATTATTATTCAGCGAAACACAAACATCAAAGGAGAAATGATTGCTGTTCGACCAGAGGATGAGGAGTTAAAATATTTCCACATAACAAGCGTTTCACCTCTTGTCACCAGGGGTTAGAGATAGGAGCTGCAGGATTTGTCAGACCCAATAGAGAGACACGTAGGACGACTTCGCTGGAAATACTAAAGAATTTACCCTTATCTGGAGGCGTTTTCAAAGAACGCCCCTTAGAGAAGATGGTGTCAATTGAAATGGGCCCAGCCTTTGAAACTCAATGATATTTACAAAATGTTCGCAAACCCAAAATGCTTTGGCGTCCTAGGTGAGAAGGGGAAAAAGCAAACGAGGTGTTTATGATTTTCGGTTCCATTAATGAAACTTTTATTATTTTACATTGTGAATTAAGGTTTGTTTCCTTAGAAATGAACCACTGGCTACTACAAAAGAGAACGTGGTGAATCCTGAACGGCATTATCTAAGTAAAAGCTTCTGGGCACATATCCACGGGATTTATGGGTGGTGGGTTGTGGTCTGTTTGTTTGTTTTCCTGTGCCTTGTGTCTTTTCTTTGATTGTCGATTTTCTTTCAAAGTTCCTTTTTTAAATATATTATTATTTAATGCACAAAAGTAATCTTGAGCCTCCCAAATTGAAATGAAGTTTACAAAAAATCGATTCCTGACTAGTAGAAAGGCGACGGTAGAAACAACAAAGGAGAGAGGCAGCTGCATTGTGAGTCCTTCCGGAAACCTCTAATGAAACTAGCACTATTTAAATGGCTCCTACTATCTGCCATCTAGGGTTTTTTTTGTTTTGTTTTGTTTTGTTTTGTTTTGTTTTTGTTTTTTTATTTTTTCCAATCTAGGTTCGAATGGTTGGAATGTAGGCAAGTAACCCCCAGGAGGAGTCAGGGCTCTGGGTTCCCATCCTCAAGCACTCGCCAGCTTCAAAAGGGCTTTGTGTCCCAGTTTATCATCAAGAAAATGGCATCGTGGTCTGTTCGCAAGGCTGCATTATTAAAGGAGATACACTTCTAACTGAGAAACGTATTTTTTATTCTAAGTATTTGTTCAAATGGTACCAGACAACTTGAAATTAATAAACTGTGTGTAGTGTGTGCTGTGTGTGTTCAGAAAATGCAAAACCGCCTTTGCGAAATGCCACGGTTCTGTGCCACTCTGTTAATGAATTACAATTTGCGATCTTAATTAATCCTCACATAAACTACAAACACCAGCCACTGTTACAACTGTTCAAAACTACTCTCTCAACTAGGTTCAGACCAAGTAGACTAAATAGGTGAAACGTAGCCACCGCGGACCTGAATCGATCTCCCGAAGATACGCTGAATAAACTCTACAAATATACACATAAATACATTAAGACGAGGATAAATAATCCGTGATACAAAATGACTCGCTTAAAATAATAAATACATATCATTTAGTCCTATGCAATCCTTACATTACTGAGGAATCATATAAATTAACGTCTCTGAAATAAGCTTCGATGCAGGCAAGATCCCATCGCTCACACTTGGTCTACAACCCCTCAGCATGACGCGCTGCTAATTCTAATTGATCTAAGACTTACCTTCCAGTACATCATTACCAGATTATTAGTCCCTTGGTTTGCAGTATATTGCACTGTCATGCTCACAGAGGATCCTTTTAGTTGATTTATGGAGAGTCACCCCAAAGGAGGAGCGGTTAGGGGAAGGGAGACCCATCCACTGCTAGACTGTGGGCCCTTTGAAGTTACAGGACCAGGGAACGTCAAAGGAGTGGAAGGGGGAAGGGAGAGGGTAAAACAGGCACACAAACAAACCAAAAAAAAATGTTTTAAAAAGAAAAACAACAAACCCAAACCAAAGTGAGGTAATTCAAACGTGAGTCCGCCGCTGCAGCGCCTTCCAACGGGACCGGAGTCCACTACAGATGCGTCAGTTTGGGGGCTTCTTGAATCCTTCCCTGAGACGTATGGTGAGACGTGAGATCTGTGTAGGTAGGGTGGGGGTCACACGGTCCATGATGGTGATTACCCGGGATCTGGGCGGCGCAGCTGTAGTCCACGCTGGCCGACGAGGGGTGGGAGAGGTGGCCCAGATTGAAGACTGGACCCGAGGCCGGCATGGAGTCGACAAAGTTCCCACCGACGTAGACTGGGCTGCCCTGCAGGTTGGCGTTGGCAAAACTCCCGTTGTTCTGCATGGGGTGGTGCTCGTACTCCGGCCCTGGGTATCGCTTCTGTTGTGGGAGGCAACTGCTGAGAGGCGCCGTGTAGGCGGCCAGGCCGTACATGTTCTGCTGGGACTTGGCGAAGGAAGGGGGCGAGGGAGCATCGTAGCCCAGCCCGGGCACTGGGGGGAGCTGGCCTGAGTAGCCCACGTGGTTAGCCCCGCTCAACGGAGGGCTACGTTCTGGGGACTGACCCACAGGCGAGTGCATGATGCCCTTGGCCTTCTGGTCCTTCTTGTACTTCATCCGCCGGTTCTGAAACCAGATCTTGATCTGGCGCTCGGTGAGGTTGAGAAGGTTGGCCATCTCCACCCGGCGTGGGCGACACAGGTAGCGGTTGAAGTGAAATTCTTTCTCCAACTCCACCAGCTGCGCACTTGTATAAGCTGTGCGGACCCGTTTAGACGCCGGGCCCGGAGGGCTCTTGTCCTCACAGCTCTCACCTGAGTAGGGGAAAGAGGGGAGAGAAATAGAAAACAAAAAGGGGGCGGGAGTCAGCCTCACGTGGAAAGTTTGAGAGATTGTGGCACCTGAGGATAAGAGATGTTTTTTTTTTTTTCTTCAACCCCCTCCCACTCTTCCTCCCCACAGTCACAATTGCTTAAGGCTGGGCTTCCTGACAGGATAGAAAGAGAGGTTGAGATTAGAAGAGGGACCACAAAGGCCTCTAACCATTGAGTACCTGGCTTTAGGCTCTCACCATTCTGAGAGCCTACACACACACACACACACACACACACACACACACACACACACACACACACACAATGTACCATTACCAAATATATTTTGGACCCTCGGGCATTACCCTGGGATGACCCACGTGTCTCCAAGATATTTGAACATAGACCAGAAATAACTGGTAAGATACACTTCACACTGCCAGTCCATTCTTATTCCTCCCAACCCCTGCTCTTCCTTGGCTATGGGCCTCAAGTAAGCCTTCTGAATGCTGAATATTGCTGTGCTCACAAGTGCTGTGAGGTGAGGCTATCCTGAACAAAGAAAGTTTCTGGCACTGGGGAACTAGATTCCAAACTTCAATTGATCTGCAGATTCAGTGAAAACTCCACCCAGAGAAGAGGAAACTAGGAAAGCTATCCTTAGTCTTTAGGGGGCCCTTTTTCTTGGGAGAAAAAGAGAGAGGATAGTATTTTAAATGAGGTAGTTCCTCTGGGAGCAACCTTATTCAAAATTCCCACTGCTGAAGGAACTAATGGAAGGAGAGCAATGAGGGTATCAATACCCACAAAGATGCCCAAAGATCACTTTTCTCCTTAGCAATAGGTGGTTGGGTGCCTCTTGAACCCTTTCTCAAGGCTGGAGGGCATGAAACAATGGTTTTTGGTTGGTTGAGGGGGAGAGAGCAGAAAGTGACCATAAAACTAGAAACCTGATGCCCAATCAGATTTCAGTGACTTCCCTAACTATCTTGGTCCTGAAAATTAGGTTTATCCACTTATTTGAAAGCCAAATCAAAGAACACAGTGTATCACAGAAGCCCAATGAATTAAGTAGAGATCAAAACAGGTATTCCCTGAGGTGCTCCTGTTCTTTAAAAAATGTCATGTCTTTCTTCTGCCCTCTTGCCTGGATCTCATACTTTTTTTTTTTTTTTTTTTTTTTTTTTGCACCTCTCACAGTACCTAGTACAGTGTCTTGAATTTAATGCTCAGTAAATACTTGTTGGGTTAACTTGAAGAAGAGGCCCTTTCCTTCAGTTCTATCACTCTAATGTTCCTTCCCTGAGTGAAGTCCCAGGGTTATCTATGGCTGAGGCTCCTGCTGCTCTTTTTCTTTGACCCCAAAAAAAAAAAACCATTGATTAAATGGTGGCCTATTTGACAGGGTTGGATGGGATTTGGATGATATGGGGACCGATTCACTTGGGGAATTGGATAGGATTCAATAAAAGAATTCAACACGCATCCTACTGTGTGCAGAAGTGGTCTCAGTTGATAAATGTTTGCCAATCTCGATTCAATTCAAATATTTGGAGGCATAGAAATTTGCTGTTACTCTGGAGGACACAATTAGGAACAATGATCGGAAATCATAGAGAACTTTCTAGCAATTAGAGCTGCCCAACAATTGAATGGACTTAAAAGATAGTGAGTTTCCAGGTACTAGAAGTTTTGGAGCACATGCTATATGTGAAAGTATACCTGTCAAAGACTTTGGAGAGGGGGTTTCTGAATTTTATGGAAGAGCCCAATGAGACAATAAGGTACCTTAGGTGATCCCTTCCAATTCTAAGTTGGATAGAATATCCTCAGATGGCATGGAGATTAAGTCAAGGGACCCCAAAGGGAAAGCACAAATGGATGGCTACCTGAAGTGGTACAATTGCTCTTCTGCTTGGAGTTCTGCCGGGATTCCTTCATCCAGGGGAAGATCTGTTTGCTGATAGTGGCAGAGGAAGAGCCCGAAGCATTGGGACCACCCTTGGCCTTCTTGGCTGGGGTAGTGCCACCAGGATTTGTAGGTGAAGATGGGGGCAGTGTGGGAGGTGGAGGAGGTGGTGGTGGGGGCTGCTGATCTGTGTTCAAGCCAGGGGGTTGACTGCCACCCCCACCAGCCTGGCCATTCCCACCACCTGGCCGCATGCAGCTACCATTGAGCTCCCCACCTTTATGGGCTGGAGCACGGATTGGTGCTGAAGTCTGGATGGAGCAAGCAGAACCTGTGTAGTCAGCATCCAGGGCTGCAGGGGCAGCAGGGGGTGGGTAAGGCTGATGAGTGGACCCATAGCCATAAGTGTCAGCAGCCTTGCTGTAGCCATAACCCCCAAAGAGGGACGTGTTCTCATAGTAGGCAGTCTTCTGCATCGTGCACTCCGGGATCTCTAGGGCCTGTTGACCCGGCTCAAATAACATTGACTGCCACAGTCTCCTTCACCTCCACCTCCAGCTCCTACTGGCTTCTTGGATGAGCTCAGCCCCAGCCCAGGGGGCAACCTGTGAGGGGGGAGGGGGAAGACAAGAGAGCCCAATGGGACTGTCATTGGCAGATAAGTCAATATAGAATAGATACCGAGCCCCCCTCTCCCCCCAAACACACATACACTAGATGAGTCCTGTTTCCAATATTTTACTTGTATTCACTTGTAAAAGAAGTTAGGGGCAGGTGGGGGTGCTATATTGGGGGCTTGTGAAATTCAGCTTGTCTAAACCCTTGTGAGAAAAGGGATTTTTTTTCCCCTTAAACAAGAAATGTACTATTCACTCTCTGCCTCTGGATCTCTCTTTCTCTTTGCCTGACTGTTTCTTTCCTTCTCTGGAAGGGATTTTCCTTTAAAGGTGTTTTATCTTTCCTCCAAACACTCCAGCTATGTATTTCTTAACCTATGTAGAAAAATAAAAGTGGAGATTCCATTGGAAGTACTTCTGCTTTTAGATAAAGGAAGGGAAAGCCCTTTCAGACCCTTAGAATGACAAGATTTCCTATGGAAAGTTATTTCTGAGTGAGCCATTCATGCAATAATAGGTAGTCATGTAAAGTCACGTAAAGGGAGGCCTCAAAGGTTAGTAAGGAAGAAAAACAAGAGAAAAAAGTATTAGGGCTTTCAAAATATTCTCAGGATTATACCTAATATCTCCACTCTCTCTCTCCCTCTCCCCCCCTCACCCAAAACCTCTTTTGTTTCAGATTTTACATCCTCTTTATATCCTTCAATGGAAATTCTATAGTAATAAACAGGGAGGATTTGGATGTTAAAATTAGTGGTTTGGATGAGCATAGATATATAGTAGATCATTTTCAACATGCTTTTAACTATAATTTCATCCTAGATGTAGTCTAAAAAGGATTGTGATTATCCACTTTCACTTGGACATACTCTCTTTTTCTGTGTCTCTTTGTCTCTCTTTCCCTGTTTCTCTGCCTCTCTCTCTCTCCTTCCCTCTCTCCTGTCTCTGTGTCTCTGCTTCTGTTTCTGTCTCTTTCTGTGTCTTTCTTCAACAAGAGAACCACCCATGACATGATGGATGGAACCAGATTTAGAATCCTCCCCCCACCAAAAAAAAAAAAAAAAAAAAAAAAAAAAAAAAAACAAGGAAAATTCCACCCCTATTGTAACTCCTGACTCTTGGTAGGGGTTTCTTTCCTCATCTTCTACTCCCTCTGAAAGATTCCTAAGAAGTTAAAGTATAACTAATAGTGTTCCAAAACTTTTGTTTGAATGATAAAGAAAATACACAGGTCAGCTCCCTTGCCTTAATCCTCAGTTTAAATCTTTCGATCTCTTCTCTTTTTTTGAGACATTCCCTAAGCTTCCATCTGGGCAATTAAGATAACCTGAATAATTATGCAAGTTGTATTACTTAGCATGTTTGAGACATTTATTGACACCAAAAGTTCTTCCTCAGTTTGCTTATTTCTTTGCCAATTCACTGCTTTAAGAGCCTAAAACCAGTCTAATAATAAAAAATTGTTCATTGAATCCAAATGTTGGAAGTATTAAAATTGGATTTTGATAAAGATCATGAATAGAGTTACTCTCCATCTTGTGAAAGATAGGCTAGTAAAAAATCTTTGAAGGCTAGTTGGCTGCTCTTGAGATGAAACTGAAAAAACAATGCTTTTTGTGTGAATTTTCACTCAATACTTTCTTGACATTTCTGCAGATAAACACACCCCAGTTTTCTCATGATAAGCAGCAGTTACTTGCATGTACCTAAAACAGTTGAACCTTTATCTATGCATTTCTTGTTAATGTCTACATCTTGCCCTCAAAATTAAAGTAACTAATTGCAAAATGACAGTTAATTTATTTGATCATATGACTAATACAGAGTTATATAATTCATGGCTAGCCTAGGAGTCAATGTGCTAGGTTTGAGGGGACCTTAGCTAAGTTTTGGATTTTTCCTAGGATTCTTCTTTCCATTATTTAGAACCCCAGCACTTTATTCATCTAAAGATTAACTGCAGTGTTTCTTGGGCGCCCAAAACTCAAGATCACTTCAAACTTTTCATACTGCTATTTTATCTAGATAACTGGTGTAGGAAAAAAAGATCCCCTTTCCTTTTACAAGGTTTGGAAATAATTTATCTTTAGGCTCATGCTACAAGAACACCATTCAAAGTAAAGTAGTTGCTTAAACAATTTCATGACTTTAGGAGAAAGTATAAAGTAATATCTATTGATAATACCCACAGATTGTGATAGTAAATACCCAAAAGATATTTCTAGAGGAGTGTTATGTGTAGAGGCCTAAAAAGTTTAGCACTGGTGAAGAATGGAAGAACACAAAAATTCAAAGTTCAGTGCCTTGGTTTCCATTGTCTTAAAGAATTTTGTGAGCAATTCCATAATTATCTGCCAATTGTACATTTTCATCAGCATTGTGCACAGGGCCACCACTTTTCATCATGTAGGGCCTTGTAGATATCAGCTAAAATAGCGATTCCAAAGAAGCCACTTCTTTAAAAACAAGAAAATGAGAATATTGCTGTGGAATTTTTTTAACCCTATTTCTTTTCAGAAATCCCTACTCCTTGTGAACTCTGCTTGAACCTAAAAGGGAGGAATGGGCCATAAATCACTTGGACAATGGTCAACTGTTCAGTGGCTCATCTTTTGGACCCCCCCCCTTTTTTTAAGGCTTTTTTTTTTTTTTTACCCTTTGGTACTTTAGTACATTTGGGCTCAGCACAAAAATGCCTGGGGGTTAGACCATATATGGGGGAGGCAAAGAAAAGCTGAGTTTCTGCAAGCAGACTGCAGTCCCAGCCCAGGAGCATGACCCTAGAAAAAGGGTTGGAAGCTAAAGCCGAATGAACCTTTGCCATATGTTGCAGCCAATAAAGCTAGTGACCCACCCGTCTAGTATCTGACTCCAGGATACTCAGTCCGGAGCAAAGAAGTCCTCCAACCCAGAAACTGGCGGTGTATCCTTTCTCTCTGTTTCCAGGGAAGCGCCTAACCTGCTCCAGCCCTTTTGGAAGTCAAACCGAAGACTAGAGAGGAAGCAGGAAAGTGGCGCCAAACAGTCACCCACCCACCCCCACGCACCCACGTGTAAGAATACAACAAACTTCTCTCTTGACAAGTTCCCGGCCTCCCAATTGCGTTCGATCCGACGTCCAAACATATTCATATGAAGCAGCTCGGTACTAATACTTGCTCACTACACTTAATTCTGTTGGGGATCAATACCTAATATGATACCGAATAAATAAAAGGCAGTCAGAGCGGCCAGTGGATGGGGTTATTAAGCAGCCGGAGCTCTCGCGGTGCATATCAATGCACCTGTCATTGCGCCTTGTAACAAAATTTATGACTGCTAGTGCGACGGGCAGTAAACGCTTCAGTAAGGAATGAAAAGGAAAACACTTCCCAAGCCCTCTCGCACTTTTCAGAAGTGTAAAACGGCCTCCGCGTAGGAGGGAGACCAGCAAAAGAATTCCCGACGCCGCACTTTTCCCAGCTTGGCCAGCAGGAAGGGGAGATCTATATAAAGTGGTCCGCTCGGTCCCCCTTAGCTCTCCTCCGCCAGAACTGAGACCACATCCTCTCAGGGCCCAGAGGCCGTTGTTGGGCCTTCATTTCTCTCCAAGAAAGAAGAGTACTTTTTTTCTACGGGGCACTTTGGAGCAGAAAAAAGTTCAGGGCACCTAACGGACACTACCCTAGCCCTGCACCCCGCCCCACCCCGAGGAACTTCGAGACGCGGATTCTTATTTGTGGTGCAGTTGGAAGGGGGGCTGGGATGTAGAGGAGGGGGGAGACAATCGATGGGATTTGGCAAGAGCCGCCATTGTTAGTAAATTACGTTCTTGTTATATATTCCATGTAGGTCTAGAGCGAAGTAGGGGTGGCATATTGGTTCCTTCTGTTTCTCTTTAAATAATCTAAAGACCATAGGCTGCTCACCCTCTGCTTTTGATAAACAGGGATTAGGGGGTCTACTATGCATATTTCTTTTCTTGAACATATATATTCCATGGATCATGTGTGTGGCTATACATGCCCTTCTCATGGGAGGTTACTTCCCTCCCCCCTCCTTGTTAGAGTTCTCTACCGCTTCTAGGTCTTCAACCTTTCTCCTTCCAGATTCAGCTAGTAAAGGTTAATTTTTATAAGACAGCATTTTCAGATTTTTTCAAATTCTCCCACTCTATCCTGTGGTTCTTATAAGAACGGCAGTTCCTGGGTTAGCGGTTTTTAAATCTCTCTTATTTATATCAGATAACTCAATACCATAATATAACGTGCATTTAAGGAACTAGAACTAACCCCATTAAGTAGCAATAAATTTTAAGATCGGTGATTGATTATCATGGAATAATGCTGCAGTTCACATCGAGATAATAAACTTCAAAGTTTCTCTTTTGTTTTAGGTCTGTGATCTAGGAATTCTGGTGTAACATCCCTGAGTGGCAGAGTATGTGGAAAATATGTGGAATTAAAGAAAACACTCACCACAATTACGTTTTTTCCCCTTGAGTTTTTTCTTTAACTCTTTTTGTAGGGTCTTCAGGTTTCTCTTGATAATCCGTGAAGGAAGATCTGGAACAGAATGGAAAACTCTCAGCGGAAGCTGTCTCTGCTGCGCATTTAACATACAAATGTGTTGAGAGCCTTTTTCTCCCTTTAAGAGCTTCATAATCAATGTATGTCGTGCACAACGTTCTAGCCTTAATTCAGAGAGATACTTTCTGTGAATGGAGAGGAGAATTGGTTTGATTTGGTGGTGAACAAAACTAAAACCTTTCCCACAGAGTACCTTGGCTGGAGGGAAGGACAGGAGGGTAAACTTTACAATGGTCTTGTAGATTTGTTCAGACAATGAAAATCCAGGGCATAAACAGAAGGATTCTGGAAGTTCTGAGAATAAAAAGCCTGAGGTTCCATCGCCTCCCAAATTGGGGTACAGAGGAATAAAATGGCACTCGCTCTTTTCTTCCCATCCCCTTCACCTCAAACCAGACTGCAGGAATAGATGCATAACTTTCCTAGAGGCCTAGATCTAACCATAGTCCTCCGCGAAGAAAGGAGCTCTTTGAGAGTCTATGCTAACCTCTGGGAGCAGAAGTGTGAAAGAATAGAGGCGCTTAGAAGGGAACTTTGAGGTGGGGAATGGGCAGAGTTGGGGACCCATAACTGGAGGAGGCGGGCAAAGATGGAAAGTGGCTGCTGTCTACCCTGGACCAAAAGATAAAACAACTGCTGAGCTCTCCGATGCCCTCCATCACTCCCTTGAGGAGCCAGCGAGAGAAAAATTTACTAGCAAGACCCCAGACGCCATTACTCGGGATTCTTACATGATGTATAGAGGTGGCTATCTTAGGTCTATCTTAATAAACAAAGCCTCGACACTTCTGCCCACATCCACTCAACTCCTAGGCTTCAGTTTGGCGGGAAACACCCTAAGAAATTAGAATCTCTCACAAACACACGAACCCTACTAGCAGACTTCCCCGACCCTAACCGCCCATCGAAACCTCGAGCTTGAAGGGTTGAAGGGAATCTGATAAAACGAAGTGAGAGGAGGGATCAAAATTCCCCCCCTCTAGCACCTCGATTTTCTAATTTGTTGACTCAGTACTTCGAAAACATTAACCAAGCCAGGGAAAAAAAACCCACACAAAGCATCCCGGCCATTATAAAGACAAGATCTCGCAACCGTAAGCCTTTGAAATGACCTTTGGCTCACATAGCAATAACTCACCCCTTAATGAACACCCAACGGAAGCGCCTCCAAGAGATCCCAATACCACGGGGCTCCCAACTTTGCCACCAATTCCTCTAGGTCCCTAACCAGGGCCAGTAGGACGCAGCCTGTCTTCACCGAATTACTTGACTTGGGGCTGGGATCGCAGGAAGAACAAACGGGAGTTTGAGAGAGAAAGAGGAGCTAGGCGCCTAAGGCGCCAACCTTCCCCAGGTCCTGGGTCCTGGGCCTGTCCCAATAACGCCTTAAATAAAGCATTCACGTGGGCAGACGTCAACTTTAAGTGCTTTATTATTTTTCTTTTTCTTTCTTTCTTTCTTTTTTTTTTTTTGAAATGGGGTTCATTAGGACTAGGAGCCTTCCTAGAAGAAGATATTGAAAGTTGAAAGGCCGTCAACTCTCTCCCCATCCCAGCCGCAAGAGATCCCAGTACACCGCTCAAATTTTTTCTTTAAAAAAAAAAAAAAAACAAAACTCAAATCCTTCTTTCTTTTTCATCCCCCCCCCCAAATCAACGGTTGATTAACTAGGTAAGTTTTCATTTTGTCTTTAATTAGTTATCGACTTGGGATCCCCGTGGCCCACCTCTGGGCTCTCAGCAGTAGCTGATCTAGCTTAGTCTTGGGGAAGGGGAAGGGTAAAGCTAGCAAAAATGGCCAGTCTAGACTTCAGGCACCCAGCACCTCAACCTCTTCCTCTCCACCATCTTTCCTCTGGCCCACCCACCGACGAGGAAGATCCCAACTTGGTGATCTCAAAAGATCAAATGCTCCCAGCACTGGCTGTGGGCCATCCGACTGTAGCATCCTTTCCAGGAACAAGATATGGAAGCTCAAACTCAAAGTTGTCAGGAGACAACTCCCATCCCCAAACCCTAAACCCCCTCCTCCAGGTCTCAATCCCACCCTCCCCTAGAAAATCTTTAGGATTACTCAGGCATGGACCCGAACCTGGCATTATTGAAATTTTCGGTGAAGTTATAAGTGACTGCTTCTATGGGGCCAAATGAAATGCTGGTGGCGGTAATTGGATTCAGCTGACTAACTTGGCAGCCTCACAGCTCCGAGGCATAGAGCTAAGAAAAATGTCCAGCGCCTTTAAGTTCTGATCGAGCTAGGCACATGCAATTGACAAAACAACTTTGTTGTCTCCTCTGATTGCTGCGAAGGGCTGGAGGGGACGTACCTAGAAGGGTATCACCTGAAAAACTCTTTCACCCCCTTGGAGTCCCGGCCAGTCTCCCCTTCCCCCCCCCCAT
Organism: Gracilinanus agilis; assembly: GCF_016433145.1. NCBI lineage: Eukaryota > Metazoa > Chordata > Mammalia > Didelphimorphia > Didelphidae > Gracilinanus > Gracilinanus agilis. The sequence goes on from NC_058132.1 coordinate 245,415,615, forward strand.
CACCCCTGCTTTTGCTGGAGACACTTCTAATTCAGAAGGAAGAAAGAAGAGCTCCCTCCTCCACCAAGAATTGGATCTTAAATAGCCTTCTCAGCCAAAGTGGGTCCTCCTTAGCTACCCCACCCACCCACAGAATAGACCCCAGAGGAGAAGCCCCCAAAATGGTTTCAGGGTTCTTCTCTGAAGATGAAACCAAAGGAAGGGTCTTCAAGTAGACAAAGGCTGGGAGAGTGGTGAAAAGAAATATATGATTTTGTACTTAGTCTAGTTACTTTGCCGAAGCAGTGAAATGGTGGGAGGAGGGAAAGAGCCAGAATTACCTAAAATCTTTTGTCAAGATGGTAGTCACCAGTGAAACTGCTGGAAGAAAAAATTAAAAACACTCCTTGGCTTATATTATTTGATGGTTTTGAACCTGTTGGGGGAGGGGTGGAGAAGAGAGGTTTTGCTAGCAATTTCATATAAAAAAGAGATATTAATCCAACATCTGAGAAAAAGGAAAGTCCAATCCATGCATGTGGGGAGGTTTAAAGAACAATGCACAGAGGCAACATTGCCACTGAGTTTATTTTAAATACATATAAATCAACCCTCTTGCACCCTGCCCAACAGCCCAAGACAAGGAATTAATATGACATTCCATCTTACTTTGTCAGTGACAGCCTAAGAAAAAGTTTCTTTTTTTTTTTATTTAGTTCATTTTCAGCCTCTTCTCAGAACTACAGATTGACCCCCAAAGCCCTTCCGTCGGCTTTCCCCAACCCCTCCCCTAAATTCATTCCCCTCCCCTCCAAACCCGCCACCCCACCAGCCAGCCTAAGAAGGAGGCGAATGTCTTCTCCTAACCTTTGGGAACCCGGGGAGCTTCCCCACAAAGTGCATCTCATTACGATTAATCATCGTCCTCGATGTATATGTATAAGTGTATATAGGTCTATGCGGGCTGGCTAACAAATTGGCAATAATCAAGATCACAGATTACACAAAATAAATCATATTTAGTATCTCGCTAAAGGCGGCGGCGTGCGGCCCTGTGCTCAAAGGTTTCCATTTGTTTGTCATGCAATTGCTTACCTGGGTCTCAATTTATCATAAACCTGGTCTCCTCAGTCTCAATAAGTGCGCCTGCAGTTGTGAGAATATATCCTTCACCCTTTGTCTGCAGACAATACTGTCCTAAACCTGATCTTGCGGCTTTACAGACATTTCCATATACCCATGCAGACAGTATTCCCGATAGAATGGAACCAGGCTGAGGTTCAACGACCAATAAAGGCAGGAAGGATGGAGTTCGCAATGTGGGATTCAAACCCCTTTCCCAGTGCCATCCGCAGCCCTCCAGCGCTGAGGCTGCCTCGGGTGCTTCTCTATCCCCCACCCCCTCTCCCCTAACCCCCAGTCTGGGTTTGTTTTGATTTCAGAACGTGGCCCTCTATGAATTTGGAGCGAGCCCCAGAAACCCCCTCACGATCGGAAAATACAAGCGCTGCCTTAAAACGCGAAGCATATTTGTTCACGTGATCCCGAGAGCAGATTGTTCTGATTGAAGCTGAAACTTTCACGTTGTCCATCCCCGGAGCACGGGCATGGCTGGGGGGCTGGGGTGGGCTTGGTAGAAGGAGGAGGGTCTCAGGAGGTGGTGGGAGCGCAAGCACCCCGCCTGGCTCCAATCCCCGGGGTGGGGGTGGGGGGAGAGGAGTTAGAGGAGAGCACCTTAAACACCTTGCAACTTTCCGAATGGCCCCGGCTCCCTTTTGAGGGGCAGGAACCAGCTAGCGTGGGGTAGAGGGAGAGAGCCTTCTTTCTCTGGCCACTCAGTTCCAGGTCCCTTGGGCCAAACAGGCCTAGTGGTTTCCAGCGTTTGCAAGACTGTCTCTTCGCGGAGAAATTGAAAGGGGCCAAACAGAGCGGAGCCTTACAGAGCTTGCCCCAAGCCAGCTCGCCTGCGACACAGACCCCCAGCCATTCCGATAGCTTGCATTGTGTTTACTACCGCGCTTCTTTCCCTCTCTCTTCCTTGTGGGTAAAACAAACACATAGGGTATTAATTAATTTGAATGGCAGTTTTGCCAGACCTTGCTGATCAAATAAATGATTAATCCACCACTGGTGGGTTGGGGAGAAGAGAAGAGAGGTTTAATCCTGAGACGGTAGGAGTGGGGGGAAAGGGGAGACGGATCTGCACCCAGAAGCAACCCCAAGAGTGCCTAGATTGAAATGTCTCTTAGAAACACCCTCCCAAGTGCTCTCTCTTTTCTTCTCTTTCCTCCTCTCTTTCTCATTTCACCCATGTTCAGGGGAGAGTTCCTGGTGTAGCAGAGACTGAAGAGCCCTCAAGAAACGCCCAATGTGGGGCTAAGACATTTCGTTCCCTGGGGGTGCGTACGTGTGACTAATGTGTACTGTTTATCTACAGAGATTCTGAACTTCCCAGCCTTCTCCCCGAATATCTTCATCTCCTTTGTTTCGGATTTGCCTGTAGCTGAAGCCCCTAGAGCCAGGGGCAATGGTTGGTGTCTGTCCGCAGGTCCCTTTCCGAGCTCCAGCCCAAGGCCTGACAGTAATATATGGCCTTACCTTCCCAACTAGAAGTGAATTGTAACATTTATCTAAATTACATTGCTTTCTATGACTTTGCAAGTCAGTTATAAAAAGATCGGGTCCAATTATGGAAGGATAATAGGTTCCGTGTAAATAATTGTTAGCCGATTGTTCTTGTTGGCTTGTTTGTTTGTTTTTTTTCTTCCCACGATTTGCTCTCTCTTTTGAGGAGGAAAAAGGGTGGTTTTAAACCACCCACTGAAAAAGGTGTTGTGGACTCTGCCTTTGAAATATAAATACTGGGGGGGAGGGAGGGGTTGACTTTCTGTGGTGTATCATTTTCTGCCAGCCTTTGGCAGTCATACACGAATCTGTGTGCTTATTCACCTAATCACCTATACAGAGACATGTATACGGCATATTTTACAATTCATTTTATACACGTCCACTATACACTGGCTTTATTTATTGTAGACAAAGATATCCAAACATGTGCTGCCTCAGTCCACCTCTTTCTTGCAAGTGCTAATAAATTTCAAATCTGATATCTATATTTCAATGAAAAGTCTTCTCTTCTCGGGGTAAGTGTGTACTTTGCACATGCATACATAATCCGTAAATGAGACAAAGTGGAAAAGGCGCACGAATTTCCTTCCTTCTGCATATTTTTTCCCCATTGGGAAAAACAGTTTCTTACTATGTGGAAATAGAGAAGTAGTCAACAACCAGAACCCGCCGTACCATGCCATTGTGGGGAGGGGGGGAAGGAAAAAAAAATCAAGCAGCCTCTCTTCTTTTGTTTAACTTGATGAACCTTGCCTCAAGTGAGTTTTCTCCGTGGGCTTTCTTTCTAGACCTTGTAGATGGGTCCAAAGCCATCTTCTCACTTTCCCCAAGTCTTTCTGGAGAGGAGCAGGAGCAGCCGGGGAGCAAGTGTTAATCCCTAGTCGGAAAGGGAGGGCAGCTTTGCAGGGAATTTGTCTCAAGGAAAGGATCTAAGACTTCTTCAATCGGAGCATATGTTCATAGAGCAATAAAACGGAAAGATTTACAGTCCTCGCCCGGCCCCCAACAGCCTCGCACCCTTTCAGGAATTACTTACGATGATTTATCACAACAACCCGGGCAATTGTCAAACTGATAAAATATCCCGAGCCCGGTGCCCGAGCAGCCCCGTTCTTGGGAGAGTGGTGGGATGGGGGGGGGGGGGTAGGGTGCCTGGAATCCAACCGGGCATTTTGCAATATTTTCCCCTCTGAACCTAAAAAGGAAAGTCGGGTGGTTAAGGGGAGGGGTAGGGGTGGAGGAGTAGAGGGAAGTAAATCCTCATTGAGAAAAAATACCCAAGCAGCTCCAGAGAAGGACCGAATCTGTGCCTGAGTCACCAGCAAAGCACATAAACATTTGTCATGTTTGAATAATTGAATTAATGTGTTGTTGTTTGAATGTATAATTCATAACGGGGAAAACTTTGTCTCCGTCCTACCAGAAAAAAATAATCCACCAACACACGTATTAAAAGAAAGAAAGAAAAAAGGAAAACACCAACAACCCACGGAAGTCATAAAAACTCCCAGGGAGGTATCTGAAACAAGACTCCAGTGAAGGCTGAATTAAAGGGAATTCCAAAGCACAGACGAGAACTTCGCAGAGCAAAACCTTAGCTTTGCTGGATCGAGAAGTTGCTTCTCTTCCAGCCACCATTTGAACGGTTTAAGAAGAAAAGGGGATGAGTGAAAGGGGGGTGGGGGGTGGAGGTGAAACACCGGGCCCAGGGAGGGAAGCATTGCCTCCCAAAAGAAGATTATTTTAAAAAATAAAAGTTAAAATTATTTGTAGAGAGGACAAAAATCTCATTTTTTGGGGTGTCTCTTTTTCCCCTCTTGTCATTTCATGCTTCCCCCAAATGGACTTTCTATTTCCCAGAGATAGCCAGATCTTCAGGACGAAAGAAAGACGTTTTCTCCTTCGCTTTATTTTCTTTACCCCATTCTGGAAAAATTAAGAGGAAGAGACAGAAAGAAGAGCAAAAAGATGCCTAGCCTTAGTGAGAGTAGCAGTAGTGCCTAGATTGGGGGGGGGGGGGGGAGGTTGAAGCAACTCGGAAATCATTATCTGTTGGTTAAAACCTGCCTTGGGTAAAATTTCAACTCGATTTTATAGCCTTCTATTATGACGCAAAGAAAAATTTACGACCCTCGCTTGAAAAGAGGTCCGGGGCCTTTTCTCACCGGTTTAAGAATAGGCAGCAGATGCCCTGACAGCGAGCATTGTTCCCAGTTACACATAAGCAACCAGTAAATCTAAGCCCCATTTCAGCACACATGCAAACTCCACAGCCTTGCCATTTTCTTTACAACTCTTACTATCGCCAAGCAAAACGTGCGGGTACACACACATGCACACATACAGAGCCTCTGGCCGCTGTGAGCAATTTTTCATAAGTGCAAAGCTTTTCTGAATCAAAGGTCACTATATAAGCCTCTAACAACTTCTCACTGTCGTACGGTTCCAAATCAGGAAGCCAAGGGAACTATTTGTCAACCCCCCTGACAGCTAAGTTCATTAAGGATTTAAATCCGAAGAAATAAAAGTAGTAAAATGTTTACCTACCGAGCTGCTCTTTCTCGCCTGCTACAGAGGGTTAGGTGTGCAGAGAAAGAGTCCGCTCCCTCCCTTTGTATATTATATTCTTGGGATCTCTTCAGTTTTCAAGTCTGATAGAGTCCTTTGCTTGGCAGATTAATGACGAGTCCGTGTTTCTTAAGGGACGTGCTGAATTAATTATTTCGCAAATCACGTGGTCGGGACTTGTAGAAATCTATTCTTATCATCTTCCTTGCACTTTGAAAATTCTCCCCGTTATGAATGGCCCTCCCTAGGCTGCTGGTGATCCCTACGATCGCCCAGTTCAGGGGAAAGGGCTGACAAACATGGCCGTTGGAGGCTGTGTGGAAGGGCTCTGCCTGGGAAGGTCCTGGCTTACTGTACTGTACAGTGAGTGGTGTTTGCTGTTGACTCTGCTTTTCTTCCCCATTCTTTCCTTAACGACTAGTGGTGATATAATATACAGAATTTTATTGATGTATTGGTAGTAACAGGAGGAGCCATTAAACAGAAGACGGTCAAAGTATAATCATAAAATGTGTCTGAATATTTAAACTTATGTCTGTGCACTTATAAATACACATGTACACGCGTCTCTGGCGAGCCCTTCCATATATTAAACACACATGTCTTATTTTAATGCATTGTGTTCACTTCGTGTCTCAAGCAAGCCCCATCTATTTTTGGACTCCTGCCTTGGCTACTCTTCAAGGAAAGGCAAGTCAAATATGAAAAATATCCCCGATAAAAATAGTGCCCGTCACTTTTTATAGCAAGGCGTGTTTATTGTTGTCTATGGAACCGCTATCACAGGGGAGAAGGGAGGGGCAGAGGGCTGGACTGGGCAGTCCCCAAAAAAGTTTAAAGATCCCAAGATTTTTATTCAAACATCTTCTGCTTAAAGTAACTAGTACAACCAAGCCTGCTACTGGTGGGGCTATTTGTTTTGTTCTTTTCGTTTTTTTTAGACAAAATCTAGTCTCTTCTTCTGGTTGTCAATTAACAGCTTGATCTCACCATCCACCTCTGAATCACTGCTCTGTGGGGATCCAAGGTTCAGGAGGAAGGTGAGGGTGGAGAGGAGTGCTTTCCTTATTGTAATCAGGTAGGAAGTCAACCTGGAAACCAGTCCTTTAGCATGAAATTGTCGATTATTGTTCCCAAAAGAAAATAATAGACAATTCCCCGGTAGACTTATTCTAACCTAGAGCTTTCCCCCAACCACAATAGTTCAATCAACTTGATTTGTCAAATTGCTGAAAAGTAATTTGGTGAGGAGGGGTGTCAGGGTGGAAGGTGAGGAAGGGACTTTTTAAAGGTGTACTTTAGACCTCTATTTAAAAAAAAAAAAAAAAAAAGCAAAACTTAAGTAAACCTAGTTTATCTCCCCTGCCCCTCTTATTGTATCATCTTGGGAAATAGCAGGTAAATTAAAAAGTATGCAAACAAGCAAACAAACAAACAAACGATGAGATTTAGCTCTTTCAAGACTTATAAAGACTGCTTCTGTCAAGGCAACAAACAGAATAGGTTTCTCTACACCTTTTATTATTTCAAATATATATGAACAAATTACATCAAAACTACAGGCAACAATTAGTATAAATAATACTTTAATCAGTGGCAGCAAAACCATTGGTAGATTCTATAAAAGCATCTCATGTGAACAGATGTGTTGCTTGACGATGTCATAACAAAAGGCTGCAATATTACAAAGTGGGATGTCTGAGGAGCAGTCTCTTCAAGAAAACATTTCTCTTCCACCTTCAGTCACAGAGCCACCCCCACCAGAGTTAAAAAAAATAAACAAAACAAACACTTCTGGCTCATATTTTCTGGAACAAAATGGAAAAAAATAATAGCAAATGGGCCATGGAGCTCATTTTTGTCTAGCTTCCCTTTCAGCAGGAACACAGATGGAAACTCTCCTGTCGCTCCCTTTGGCTGGAACCACAGAGAGTTTCCTTAGGCCACTGGCCTAGTGTGGCCCTCTTCCAGCAAGCCCAAATGGACCCTTGATCCCAAGATGAATTTAAGAGTTGGTCTGCCCTCACATCCATCCAGTATATATTAACATTTCAAAAGCCCATCACTTGAGCCATACAAGGAAAGTTAAGACATAAACAAAGGGGTTGCTTCCTTGATTAAGTTACTTTCCAGAGTATTAGCCCTAAGTAAGAGAAGGAGTGTTGGCTTTTTTCCAAGAAAACATACTTGTGTGCTTTCTCAGCCAGAGCAAGGGAGAGTTAAGTTAAGCAATTGTGACATTTGGTCGAAAGCTGGGGCTAAGTAACCTGAACTTCCGAGGGGGGGGGGGAGTTCTATGTAGCTGGATGTCATGCAAAATAGACATTTCATGAAAAAGCCTCAATATATTCAGGGATGTGGATTTCAGAGGATAGTGAGAGCAATACCCAATTTGCCTAAGGAAAAACCTTTACAAATGCTGCATCCAAATGGTCTCCATGACAGAAAAAGGAGAGAGAGAGAGAGAGAAGAAAAAGAGAGAGAGAGAGAGAGAGAGAGAGAGAGAGAGAGAGAGAGAGAGAGAGAGAGAAGGGTAGTTAGAGTCCAAAAGGTTAAGGGTTTAGAGGTCAGTCCTCCCGGCTGAAATACAGCTAATCGAATAGAAAATTTGTCCTCTGGATGAACCTGTTTCTGTAATTTAGCCGAACTTCAGTAAAATACCTTTTCAGCTTCTCAACGTGAAGGCGTCAGAAAAAAGACGTCTTTACTATGTATGAACTCTGTGCTTTTTGTCATAGAAACAATGATGCGAATAATGCAGGAATATCCATCTTTAATATCACGACATGTAGATATTCAAGTATTGCCATGTGCAAGTCTGAGAATCAGGCTCACCCCAAGGAGGAACAAAGAGTTGTCTCCAGGATTTAATACAAAAGACCAAGTCTTGGAAAAAAAAACTTTAGAGGAGCCTAATTTCAGCCAAAGAGCTTAAATTAATTAATACCTGCTCCCAGCTTTGGGCATGAACCGTACTGAGAGGCAAGCATATTTCCATCTATTTTAAGATTACCTTTAGAGCCTTCCAAAATGTCTGAAGAAATAACACAATTCCGAGGATCTCTCACCCTAGTCTCTCCTCCCCACCTTCTCCTTCCTTTTAATTCTGTGATAGCTCAAATAATTTTATTTGGCGATTGAATTTTAGGAACCCATGGGGGAGGGTTAAAAAACATAAAAAGCCTGGTTTCTGACCAGCCCAGGAAGAACTTTTCCATTTTCCCACTTAAAGTGTTAGAGTTTAACACACACACACACACACACACACACACACACACACACACACACAAACACGCTTAAAAAATAATAAATCCACAAACCTCTCTTGGCAGAGAAGTATAAGAAAAATGCCAATGAATCCTCTTCCCATGGTTTGAATATTTTTTATGTTACTTTCCCGCGGAACTCAAAGGGAGACAGACAACTTGAAAACTTTAAAAGGTGCATTAGGTCACCCAAGACTAGGACATAAAAGATTTACTTCTATTTAGCAAAAAGACATTTTCTCCCCGCCTGGAACTAACTTCCTTCTATTCTTGACCATTTGATTCAATTTGCTTGCCTTCTTGCTTATTTATTTGGACAGCATTCCCCCAACCCACCCCCAGCCCCAATATGTTTTCCAGATTTCTGGTAAAACAATACTTTGCTAAGCAGACTGGTGTGCAAGGTGAATTGTGCATTGGGAATCGAGTTGGAAGGTAAGAGGATCTCTACAATGGCACCGAAGACTGGAGCTGTTTTGTTTGGTTTCCCCACAATAAAAATGTTTGACCATTTGCTCCTCTTCCCTTTTTAAAAATCCCACAGAAGTGGTTGTGAGCAGAGCGAAGAACCAGTTGTGCAGTCCAAACACATTTTAAAGAAATTGACTTTGGGTCGATATGTTTTCTCTTTCTCTCTCTCTCTCTCTCTCACTCTCTCTCTCTCTCTCTCTCTCTCTCTCTCTCTCTCTCTCTCTCTCTCTCCCTCTCTTTATAAAAATGTTAGGGTATTTCTCCCATACTGGGGGGGGGGGCGGTGGACATGGGGGGGGGGTGGGGAGGAAGAGAGTCCTAAATGTCTGGCAAAGTTGAGAAATCTAAGCCATACTATCTTCTCTATGATTTTCCATAAGAGGGAGCCTTGAGCTTCAGCTCCCCCTGATTAGGATTTTTGGCTTAACGCGTGTTAATATGTGTGCGCTCCTCTAATCGACAAATAAATAAATATGTAAACACAATCTGAAAATAAAATAACCCGTTTCCACTTCTTTCCTAGGTATTTCTTTGGGGGTTTCTGAATATGAGGGGGGGGCTTTAATCACACAGCCACAAGATAGAAGACCCAAGAAGTTCACAAATCCTGTAACCAGCTAGNGGGCGGTGGACATGGGGGGGGGGGTGGGGAGGAAGAGAGTCCTAAATGTCTGGCAAAGTTGAGAAATCTAAGCCATACTATCTTCTCTATGATTTTCCATAAGAGGGAGCCTTGAGCTTCAGCTCCCCCTGATTAGGATTTTTGGCTTAACGCGTGTTAATATGTGTGCGCTCCTCTAATCGACAAATAAATAAATATGTAAACACAATCTGAAAATAAAATAACCCGTTTCCACTTCTTTCCTAGGTATTTCTTTGGGGGTTTCTGAATATGAGGGGGGGGCTTTAATCACACAGCCACAAGATAGAAGACCCAAGAAGTTCACAAATCCTGTAACCAGCTAGACAGCCCTCTGCCCTGAACTCTCCTACATTCTATAAACCCGAAACTGCATGAGGTGGGGGATGAGGGTAGACAGAATATCAAGACTGATACTGGCATAGAATCAAACCTTCACTTTAAAATTGAAAACCGAAAAGATGAAATTTTCATTTGTGTTTAATGACTCGTCAGATTTTTATACTCAGTAGCTCCTTCGATATATAATTATATATACATACATTCACACACACATATATAATTATATATCTCTCTATAATTTTCCCTAAACTTTTCACTTCCTGCCTGGAGAGTTTGGGGGTTGTGCTAGTATGAAGAATGCCAAGGAAGTCTGAAGTACCCTCAGCGAGTCCGCTTTGTACAGCACAAGCACCTTAAAGCAAGCTGACAGCCTGGGGAGGCTTTGCCTGCTCCATGCAGGTTGTGTTTGGATCATGTCAGTTCTACACACAGCACAGTTCAGAAGCAAAGGATGAAATTGGGGGAAGGGATGAGAGAGATTGGATAGGGTTGGGGGTGGGGGGAGATTTCACCTCCTCTATAAAGTCGTCAAGTCAGTGTGATGGTCCTTGGACACGGGCTGTAAATGCTGGTTCGAAGCGGCCGAGGAAGACCTGCCCTTCGTGTTGGGCAGCTTGTGGTCTTTTTTCCATTTCATCCTACGATTCTGAAACCAGATCTTGATCTGGCGTTCAGAGAGACAGAGAGTGTGGGCTATTTCGATCCGACGACGCCTCGTCAGATACCTGTTAAAATGGAATTCCTTTTCCAGTTCTAGGACTTGCTGCCTTGTGTAGGCTGTTCTGGACCGCTTGGGCTCCCCTCCGGTGTAATTAGGATTCACTGGGGGGTGGAAGAAAAGAAATACACATAAATGTAAGCCACACAGGAACAAGTTTGGTATAGTTCAATCTGAGCTTACTCTCCATTATGATTTTTAAACAAACCTCGGGCGCGCGCACTGACGCGCGCGTGCACATACACTCAAGCTTGTCGATGTATGGGGTCGTTAAATAGCCACCACCTTCCCCCCCCCCAAAAAAAGGCCAAACCTCATCAACAACAAAAACTGTGCATTTTGGATTCTCTGCATTTTGTAAATTACGTACCCCCTTCACCTTTAATATGTTCTCCTTCTAAAATGGAGAACCCCCCCCCTTTCCTGATACAACCAAGGAACCACATGGCCAACGGCCTATTTCCTCAGCTATAAAAATTTATGGGGAGAGTAATTGCAGCATCCATTTAACACAGGCTCATGCACACACACACTCACATACACACACATTCGGACATAGTCCACAACTCCTGGCTGGGTCTGGGGAAGCACTCGGGGGTAGCAGCCTCAGGGGTGGTGGAACTGTGGGGTGGGAGTCGGGGGGGGGGGGGCAGGGAGGCAGAGCGACTGGAGCCAGGAAAGGAACCTTACCGGAATTTACATGCACTTTCTTCATCCAGGGGTACACCACAGCGGGCTGTTTGAGGGCCGTCCCGTTGGGAGGTTGCTTGAGGCTGGCCGGCTGGCTGCAGGCCCGGGAACTGGGGATTGGAGGCTGGGGACAATGCTCCCCTTGGCCCGGGTAGTGGCTCGCCGGGCCCGATGGCTCCTGTCCATGACCCCGCGGAGGCACCGTAGAGCCTTGGGCATTGCTACAGCTGAAGGGCTGCTCGCTGTAGTTTGACCGTGGGTAGACTCCCTGATGCTGGAAATCCGAACCCTGAGAGCCACTATAATAGTCTGAGCTCTGCTCGGCTAGGTAGCTATTCTGCAAATATTCCTCACAAGGAGGAAATTTGGGGTCCACATACTTAGAGTTCACCATATACGAACTCATGGCCATTAATTTCTGAAGGTAGAAAATACTAATTTTTCTCGTGTTGTCTTTTTTTCTCCTTCCATAGGGCCCTCCTACTTGCTGTCAACTGAATAAAGTTAGGGGGCCATGTGACCGCCCCAGCCAATGGCGAGGGAGGGAGTTTATCACCGGATTTGTGAGCATCTCATAATTTTCACAAATTTAACTAAATAATATACGTGTAATCAAGTGACTCTTCTCTATGCATTTGGTCTTCCCAGCCAGATGTTAATGTGGTAGGACGATTCATCACTTCCACCCCCATCTCCTTTGCCCCTCAGGTAATCCGAGCTTTTGTTTGAACTGACTTTTCTAACCTTCTATGCCCTTTCCACTAATCCCCCAGAAATCATTCCCTGGCCCTTCGCGTTACTTTTGGTAAATAAAACATCCAGCAAGAATATATAGTCGAGTGCTAGAGGGATTGAGACTGGGGGATGGGGGTGGCATCAAGACATTGGGGAAAACGTGCAGAGGGAGAACTGGGAGAAAGACTCCACGCCCAAAGAAAAGCCATCAAACAGAAGGGGAATATGATATACAATAGATGTGTCTTGGCTTTGTCTCCCCGGGGTCACCCAAAAGTTACCAGAATCTAGTTCGGTTGAATAAAATTAGGCAATCAGTAACTCCGAATGCACTTAGCAGGTCCCCATACAGAAAATTCACACAGAAAGCAGGGGGACTCTTGTTTGTGCTTCGGGTTATCTCCCACCCTCGCCCCCCCACTTCTTTACGATTGAAGTTGCAAGCAGTTAAATCGAAGATTGTGTAACACCATCCCAGGAAAGCATCCCAAATTTAATCATACAAATTTTGTCCCCAGTCCAGCCCTCTGCCTTGAGCAGAAGTGAATCCAAGCCCATACCTCCCGTGCTACTTTCCAGATAATCCAGAAGCTTAAAAAAAAAAAAAAAAAAAAAAAAAGTGGCCACGAAAATTCTTCACACCTAACCTCTTAACTTTTTTTTTTTTTTTTTTTTTTTTTTTTTTTTTTTTTTTTAGCGTCCTCTTTCAGAAGTATTAATTTATCAAACTAGTTTTCAGGTTGTCCAGACCTACCATGTGACTCAGTTTTACAGTGAACAGATTTTTAAAGCTGATCTATAATTCACCAACATCAATCCATATTCCCCATGTCGTAAGGTGTCAGTAAATAAGACAGAGCTAGCATGACTTGGATAAGTCTCCAATAAAGCAGCATGCACTTCATTTCGGATCCCCAGACATTTACACTTTTAACCATTTGTAGAAATGTGAAGTTTTTGCATCGACCATATATTCCCCTAGAATCGAATCTGTGACTATGTAAATACCACACAAATTCGGTTCTACAGGGTATATATAGACAACGTAATAACATTCTGTTCTCATCTACAATGTAATCTGCCAGTCCCACTGCATTTTTCTGATTCATCCTACTTTCTAAATCAAAACTATTCTGCACTGGCCAAAGGCTGCCGCCTCCATTGAAATAATTCTGGACTTTCAGAAGACATCCAGGTAGTCTACAGATTGCTGAAATACCTCTTTAGGACGTAAGGGCAATTTACAGCGACTAATTCAAATATTCTTCCTTCTCTGCCTGAAGGGAAACCTGAGTGGGATTTAGAAGGCTCCACTGGAGCTCTTCTACAGGGAAAAACAAAAACAAAAACAAAGAAATAACAGTAATCATCATCATCATCATCATCATCATCATCATAACCCATCCTGGAGTTGACAGATTTCCACCTACTCCTGGTCATCCTTAAGTAAGTAACATTTTCAGAAAGAAAGCAGACACTATCTGGAGAGATAAGAGGGAATAGAAATGCTTCCAGCAGCCCCTTCCCCCTAGCTGAAATAAATCGCTGTCTTGAAAGCTAAAGTTAGTTTCCAGAAAAAAACAAAACAAAACACAACTGGTTCCGTTTACCTTCGCGTCATTAGAGAGCTTTTCGCTTTTATCCTGTTCAACTTCAGGCAGTAAACCTAGGGTCGAATGCTTTGCTCAGGCAAATGTCCTTAGGTTTAGTGGGGTAGCGTTTATGGTGAAGGGCAGGGTGAGGGGTCATTCGAAATCATTTACAAACATATCACAAAGTTTCATTATTTTTGCTTTGGCGACAGCAGCACACAAGAGTACAAAAGTTCATGAATTGCGCCTGCCTTAACTCTTCACTGCTGTCCGGGGATCAACCCCTCAGTTCTGTTCGGGTTTTCAAGCAGAGAAAGAAGGACACCCAGGAGAATGGATTTCAGAGCAAGAAAGATGGCCCATCCTGGTTGGATTTTTTTTTTCTCTACAGGATCATAAGCTTGAGATTTCTTTCTTTTCTTTTCTTTTCTTTTCTTTCTTTCTTTCTTTCTTTCTTTCTTTCTTTTTTTTTAAATCTTTGAAATAGATAGACACCGGGCCCTAGGGTGGAGATAAGGAGTAAGGGTTAGGAGAGAGAAGCAACTCCTGGTACTCTTTCTCCAGCTCCTACTTGGAGGAAATTTCTTCCCACCCCTCCACCTCCATATCATTTTTGTCAACTAAATATTTGACTTTAGAATCTCTTTGCTTTGCAGCTTTAGGGATTTGGTGGCGATGATCTTTGTACCTAACGCTGCTAAAGAGAGTTTCCCCCCCACCCTCTCACTGAGCTTCTCTGATCTCTTTTAGAGAACAATCTCCAAAATAAAACAAATTATCCGTATTTTGTCTCCTTCACTGGACAACAAGGGTTCTTGATCTCATCCCCCAGAATCGAGAGAGATGGATCCAATGGGCTCAGCAATGGGGAAAATCCCGTACATTTTCATATTTGTGAGACGCTGTGACCTGCATTTCACCTTACTGCACGACTTGCTCAGACAGGTCAAAGCCAGAGAGTTATTGATGAACAAAAGCGTTAAATAGTCACCTCCTGTTCAACTGCCCACACAAACGCTTTTGATCTACCAGGCTTTTTGTGCTCTTGTTCATAATCGGTATGCTAAATGTAGGTTTGGGAGAGGAAAAAAGTGATTCAGAAATATAAGGGGAGCCCAAGCCTCATCTGCCAAGAGCATATCTGCACTTCAGCATGGAGGAAAGCAAGGAAAAGGTTACCTATGAAAGAGAATGTTAGATCTCAGAGCAAAGAGAGCCATTTAACTTCATCAAGGACGTCTTGCAAAAGAGAAGGGAGAAAATCACAGAGCAGAATCTGCAGCGCAAGGATAAGCCTAGCGTGGTGACTGAAAACCTGATTATCAGGAAGGCTGCCTCTTTCTGTGGCATGGGAAATCATATTATACATATACGTATATTTATATATGTATCTATCTATATATATATAGATAGATAGATATATATGATTTCTCTGCTCCGTACGATCAAGAATAGATGTTTAATTAGAAAGATGGGCATGCGTGGAGTACTTATCTTCTGCAGACTTCATTTTGCTCTTAGATAAAAATTAGTACATTTTAAAAGTGAAATCCTAGGTTACCAAGGCTGCATTCTCTTTCCTTTTCTTTAAAACAAACATGCAAACAAACAAACAAAATAAACCTTATCGTCATCTAAATGAAGATTTTTCTAAAGAAGATTTAATTGGAGGCCTCAAATTCTGATGCTTTCACGTGGAATAGCCAACCTCGGGAAGACCAAAACTGCAGCACCCAAGCCCCAGCAGTGGTTGCCCCTACTCTTTTCTGACATTCTATTGGACTGTTCTATCTGGGCCATTCATTTTTCTCAAAGCATTGGGAGAATTTTCAGATGCTCTTTGGAAACTGGATGGTCCCAGTCTACCACCATACCTGCCAGTAACAGCCACCCCGCCCCCTTGGATCTCAAAGTATCTGTAAGGTATCTCCACGCAAAGTCTATGATTCTGTCTTTCATTCTGCAGATGTGTTTCTAAACCAGGAAAGCCCCACGAGAGATACAGGGGAATTCTTTTAGGGAAAAAGAAAGGCAGTTGGGCGTGGGATTGAAGGAGGAGTGGTCGGATTCTGGAAGTCTATGATTTAATTCGGTGATTACAGTGTTCGCACAGGGAGGCGCTGCATCGTTCCAGCATGTTAACAGGGTAACACTGGTAATTAGTTTCAAGTACTTAAAAGAAGTTTAAGATGCCACCTAGCACCTGTGCTGGACGGTAAGTGCTTCGAAGAAAACTCAGCTGCAAGTTTCCATATCACAGGTGATGGCTAAAGAGTCCAGTAATAGCAGGTTCAAACTGGTTCATGCTCCACCACTCCAGGGACCCAAGTAACTCCACTGTACCAGAAGCAAGCTTCATTCCCCCTCCCGGCTCTTTTACTCTTCCAAAAGCATTTAGCAGTTCACATTCAAACTTTGGGAAGGAGGTAGAAACAAAAGGGGTACTTACAGGAGACGTCTTTCCATTGTGTTGAACCTGTTGCAATAAAAACGTGGGTCACTGTTAAATTCCATAAAAAACAAGGTTCTTTTTTTTTCCCCCCAAGGCTGTAGAAAAAAATAGCAAAGGCCTGTCAGGTGACCCACCCAGATAAAAGAATGTCTCCCAAACTGAGGCTGCGGGAACTACAGAGCACCTGAAAGTTTCCCTTCAAGCCAGAACCGCCAGTCTCAATTCGGGTACATGCTGTGCACCAAATTCTGAATACTCTTGGGCTACTGGACCCCCCCTGTCTGGTTTTCCTGCACTGGCTCAAACTCCTTGGAACAAGGTTTCCCCACTGGAGGAGTGGGAAGCGATAAGGCCTTTGTGTGTTCCCTTCTGTGTTTCAGTTGGATCTACTTTGTCCATTCCTGGGAAAGTAGATCCCACAATCTATCCCCGCCTGGGAGATTTCCACCCGGCTCTGAGCCTGGAAGCTGTGGTGCTTTCCTATGAATGCATTCAGATTACTTTAAAATTTACATTTGATGAAAATTTACAATTCCTTTCAGTGCCTTAGAGACCTTCGCCTCTCCATTTTCTGGCAGGATCTGTGTGTGCCCAATTCTACTTAAATTCAACGCCCGAGATCAATTCAAAAGAAAATGAGAATCCAAATCAAGGGGGGAGGAGGGTGTTGGAGATGCAATCAGTGGGCATAAAGGTAAATTGCAAAGCTTTAAAATGATATATTTATACTTAGACAATAGCGCCTAGGCAGACACACATCTGTATCAGCTGACAGCATTGCTTGCTTGAGAATTCTTATCACAGTAAGTAAGACCCAGAGCAATTTTCTCCACAGAAAATGCCAGCCCATTTTTAAGTTTTACTCCTCACGACAGATTACATCTCCTAAGCACCGAGAAATCTCGAGTTTCTCCCCTCCCCAACTTACTTTCCCCCTTTCTCTTTTCCCTCTCAGAGCACAGCTATTACAGCCGCTTCCCTGTCTCAATTAGATATCCCGTTATATTAAGAAAAGAGACAGTAAACTCCCTCCTTCCTCTTAGTTAAACCTAGCGAAGGGTTATTGACAAGCTACCTTTGTATCAGTGTGTTGAGAAAGGGAGAAAAGGCTGATTCTGCCTCTATTTGCTCATTCCAAGTTGGGCTGATTTTGAACCAACTTGATTTGTGTTTCTTCCCAACTCCTCCCCTCCACCCCTAGGATTAACAGACATCAGAGAAATTCGACCAAGTCTTTAGTTGTATCATAGGTAATCACGGACTTACTGTTCTTTCCCAGAGGATAGGGGAACCTGAGAGCAGAAATATCTCGTTCAGGATCAAGCCGAATGTTCCTTGCTAACACTTTCCCTATTACTGCTTCCAGGAACCAAAGCATCTGCACTTGTATGCTCTTAAACTAATTTATGGTGGGAATTATATTTTGGCTTGTCAACTCTCAAGCCATAAAACAAAGTTTATTGGAATCACGTGCTTCTAAATAGCCACTCAGGACCTATCTCTGCGGAACCATAAATAACCTTCTGCTTTAAACTTTTATTCACTAAATAAAGGTTCACTGCAACTGTTCTATCAAATTTAAATAGTTCCAAATATTCAGGATGCATGGGAGGCCATATTCATATCAATACCCGGGTCTTTTCAAACAGCACCTTTTTCAGAGAAGGCTGTTTAAGTTGAGAGATAGTGCTCCAAATTTGCTATTTGGGAAAAGGACTGTGGGCATTTCTTACGGTTCTTTCGCTGCATTCGCTGTGAGTACCATCAACTCCTTTATTTAAATCTGCTCTAGCTCTGTAGATGTTAAAAGAAATAAAGAGGAAAGATAAGACACACTGCATGCTTCCTTAGCTTCTTCCCTGGAAGTTATCTAGCGTTTGGTTTGAGCATCCACAGAGAGGGGGATTAGGAATAGAGAAGGTGGGAAGAGAACTGGTTTGAACGAACATATTTGCTGAACAATAGTTCAGAATGAATTTAGCAAGAGGGGAAGGTTGTCAGAAGCATGGGGATTTCAATAATTTGCTTAGAGCTGCAAAGGGAGACTGAGCAAATGACCAAAATGCATAAACCAGAAAGGCTCTGGGTTGGTAAATAGCCCCAAAGAAATCTCTGAGAACTGAACCTCTAAGGGTGGCTATAAAACAATAAAACAGTCTGGGTGTGAAGGCAACAGGGTGTGAGGAGGCAAATGAGAATTTCAAGGATTCTAAGCACAGGAAGTCGAATGGCCCAGTTCACTTGCCACTGAGATACTGGGTTAAGAACCGACTGAGAGCAAAAACTGGGCACAAGGAACTTAAAGGGGAAGGGATTCTTGCCCTAGGGGACACATCCCTGCTCTGGAGACAACTGAATGACTCAGGAAGGAGATCTCAATCTCTTTGGAGATCCAAGATGTGGGTTTGGCCTGATTGCGCATCCAAAGGAGAATTTGAATTCTCTGCTATGGAAAAAAGAAACCCCTAGACCACCAAAAGGAGCTGGAATGAAAAGAGAGAATTTCCTCCCTCCCCCCCTCACCTCTAAACAGAAGTATGTGTGTGTTTCTATGAACTCTGTAGAGACCTAGGATCTGATTTAGCCCACCTAAATATAAATGAGTTTAAGTCTACATTTTAAACTCAATCTCTATATAAATGATGCATGTTTTGTGTACACGGGTATATATAATTTTAAAGCAAAGCAACTACTTCCATCAGCAGTTCGCATCAAACTTATGAAAGCTGCTCTAGAAAAGATAAAAGATATCTTTGCATCTAAAATTCTCCTCCCATTTCAGATGCAATTCGAATCCCTTTCCTGACTTGACTTCCTTTAAATAGAAATCAAAGGACTGGCTGGCTGGAAAATAACTAACATTATCCTCTTCCTTTTCTTGTTCTTATTTTCTTATGTTTTAATACTCTCCTTCTATGTCCACTCCTCTTTACAAACCATAGCCAATATGTCCAGCAATGTGATCATTCCCTAAACTAGATTCCTGTATCTCCTAGCACTAGATTCTGTAATTTTAGAATCTGTCATTTTTAAGTTGATATGCCAAATTCAAAGTGTAGCAGGGGTCAGAGTTTGGAAGAAAGATTAAACGTAAAAATTCCAGCTAACCAAAGAAAGATGGCCATTTCCCAATGGTGTAGCTCTTAACTGTAATTATAAAGGCTTTTTAAAAAAAGAATACAGAATTAAAGAGGTTTGGAACTTTGATGGTTTGAAACTTTATTAAGGCCTTCATTGTGATTGCTAGCAGAGGGGGGGATAGAGTGACAAAAATTGCACTCTGTCCACCACTCATACATAGGGGAATTAATTGGGGAGAAGAAACATTTTCCATTTTTCTTGTAAAGGTCCAGGGAAAAGTGCCTAGTGAGAAGAGAGAAAACAAGGGCAAACCTATCATACAATGCTATTATAGGAGAAAGTACATATAAAAAGGAAGGGGGAAACTTTCAGTCCATTCTGTGAAATGTTGCAGAACTGAGCCAGAAAATGTCATGTATACTGAAAGCTGAGCAAAGTGTCTCCCCTCTGACCAGACCCTGCAGGCTAGAAGATAGCAGATTGAGGAGAAGAAAATGAATGAAAATCTAGAAGAAAAAGCCCTTTTCCTTTTGAAGTGAGACTTGGATCAGAGTATCTTCATAAGACAAAAGAACTATCCTTTCTGGTTTTGTTTGGACCAAACAAATCAAGAACAATGAGCTGAATTCTTCAGTAGGTTGGCCTGGTATAGAAATTCATGCTTCCTATCCATAGTGCTGTGTAGTGAAAACAGTGAGAGATTTGTATTCAGAGGAACCAATTTAAATCACACTTCCACTATCTACCAGTTGTGTGATTTTTTAACAAATAAGTCCCTAGGTTTCCATTTTTTCATCTATAAAAGTAAGAGAATTGGACCATGTGATCTCAAGTTCTAAATCCCAGGGCTTGTGCTTTTCCTAAACACAGTACCCTGAAGATGATTCACTAATATACCACTCCCTCTTTCAACTAGGAAGATTTAAATGATTACATAAAAATAGGAGGGAGGAGTTAAATCCTAGGTAATGTGTGTTATGGTCAAGGAACCAGCATTATTCTAAATACAATTTAATCTAGTCAGCATCTCATTTGCTCCCTAGCCCATTTGACCCTACAAATTAAGAAATCTAGGACTTTGCAGATATGTATAATATGGAACCATCAGAAGGGATGCTGAGGTCCTCTTAAGGGAACTCTGAAAAAAGAAGTACGTGATCACAGGGGTTTCATGGTGGAACACTTTTATGGGAGGACATGTTCTACATTAGGGAAAAAAAAAATGGCAAGTCATGGATTTTACTTGGGGATGGATTGTATGGTGATGGGAAAATTGCCTGATCAAAATGAAGAAGAAGAATTAGTAGCAGTAAATCTCAGGGCTGAAAGAAATGCTACTCTAGATTTCTGGCAAATGTTGAGAGTGTTCCTGGGGAATTTGTATTTCCATGAAAGGGGAAATCTAGTTCTACTAATGATATAGACTTTAGGTTCAGCTAACTAAAGCGCTAAAACTTTGGGTCTTTTAGGAAGAAAGACACCAAAAGGAGGTGTGCATGTGCTGTAGGATAAGGTATTTTAGGAGGATGGAACCAGGAAGAGAATATCAAATAGAAAAGACTGGCAAATGCTTTTGCATTTGGAATGGAAGTACAGTTGAGGAGAGTCTTCTCAGTTTACCACTGTAAGAGCAGAATGGGTTAAGTGGAGCTTAGAATACTCTTACACCACTAAAGATTAGTTTAAGATACAGAAATGGAAGAAATAGAGGAGGGTGTTGGAAAAGGGATATATTGATTTTGATTGCGAGATGTGGCAGCAAAAGGAACTAGGTGCTCAGCAAAAAGCACCTGGAAATTTTTAAGGGGAAACAATCCCAGGAAGAAACAGAAGAAAAGGCCAGAGGAAAAAAAGAAAAAAAAAAGTGACTCCATTGGATAAGTTTACCACTATGGGGAGAGGAGATGAGGAACAGGCAGAGCAGGAGGAGGGGTGGTGCAGAGAGTAGAAAGGGAAGTCACAGTGCCTGGAGTTTGGAATTCAATATGATTCTTCCCTCTAGGGACTGGCACTTGCTTTTGAACTAAAAGAAGATTCAAGAGAGGAAAGATAGAATCATTTCAAATGTTACTTTTCTCTCCAAAACCATTTTTCCTCATCCTTTCTGCTCCTCATTCTTCATTCCCAAACTGGGAACTGTGCTTCTAAGATTTGAGGAGGTTGAAGGAAGAACATTCATGAAGTTTTTAGTATGGCGTCAGAGAGGCTATAGTAAGCCAGGTTATTTGGAAGGAAATGAAGAGGAGACCCAATGACAAGGAGGACTTGTGGTCAAATGCTTTGAAACAGTGAAATGTAGAATCTTATGCCTTCCAGAGTGTAGTGCCTTAATTGACTTCACCTCCTCTCCCCCACAAAACATAGAACTATCACAAATGGGAAGCCAGAACAAGAATGTTCTTTTTCAATTAAGCCAACATCAAATATTTATTTAGGGCTTAAATATATTCTAGACACTGTGCTAATTTCTGGAGACTCAAATATACACACAAAAAATTATAGAAACAGTTCTTACTTGCAAGGAAACTATAATTTAAAGAGGAGGCAACAAATACATATATAAGAATATACCAAAAAAATATAAATACATAAAAAGTAGTTGAAAACAAATTAGTTGTAAGACTAGGATTCTTAATGTGAGTACTTGGAGCATTAACCCAAATCACAGTGCAAAGTGTCATCTGGTTCTTGGACTAAATGATCTCAAAGGTTCCAGCTAGTTATATATTCTTATCTTTCTTTTGGTGTATGATTTGCTTCAATTTTGCACCAGAAACTTTCAAGACTTTCAGACTGGTGAAAGAGCTTGTATCATTTACATTCCACTGATGTCAGATTTATACAATCTGTAGAAGATTTCATCTTCTCAATCATGTTTGACTATTCATGACCACATTTTGGAATTTTCTTGGGAAAGATATTGGAATGGTTTACTATTTCCTTCTCCCACTCATTTTATAGATGAGGAAACTGAGGCAAACAGGGTTAAGTGACTAGCCCAGGGCCATTTAGCTTCTGTCTGTGGCCAGATTTGAACTCAGGAAGATGAATCTTCTTAACTTCAGGCCTGACATCCTACCCACACCACCACCTAGCTGTTCAACTACTTAGGGTCTCATAAGCACTCACAATGAGTGCCTAGGATATGGACAATAGGCTGAGCGAGCATAAAGCTAAAAAGAAGAAAGGGAGAGTGGAATCTCTCTTAATTAGACCCCATAGGAACCTGTTTGCTGAGCAGGAAGGAAATGCAAGGGGAAAAGTAGGAGCAGGAGAGAATTAAAATGGATATTTATAGTGAGTTGTGATCCCTTCTGAAAATCCTATCCTGGGAATGGGGTAAAAGGAGACATAAAGGCAGAGAAAATTTACCTTTATTTTTTTAATGTTCTTTTGATATTTTCTTTAAAAAATATCCCTCACTTCCCATTGTCTCACCTCCCTTTAGGACTCTCTTTTATCTAATAAAAATAGTCAAGCAAAACAAATTGACATATTATTCATATCTGAAAATATATACTTCATCCTGTTCCTCTAGCTTTCCACTTCTCTGTCAAGAAGTAGAAGCTGCTACCAGTCTTTTTTTTTTTTTTTAAACCCTTACCTTCCGTCTTGGAGTCAATACTGTGTATTGGTTCCTTGGCGGAAGAGTGGTAAGGGTAGGCAATGGGGGTCAAGTGACTTGCCCAGGGTCACACAGCTGGGAAGTGTCTGAGGCCAGATTTGAACCTAGGACCTCTCATCTCTAGGCCTGGCTCTCAATCCACTGAGCTACACAGTTGCCCCCTGCTACCAGTCTTCTGAAATCATGATTAGTCACTGCATTAACCAGAGAGCTGAATTCTTTCCAAATTGTTTTTCTTTCTATTATTATGGTCAGTATGCCAATTGTTCTCCTGGCTATGTTCGGTTGTTCTGCATCAGTTCTAACAAGTCTTCCCAAATTTCTCTAAATTCTTCATATTCATAGTTTCTTACAGCACATTAATATTCCACTACATTGAAATATCACAATTTGTTCAGTTAATCCCCAATCAATGAGCATCCACTTTGTTTCTAGTATTTGCTACTATTACCAAAAAAAATGTTAACTATAAAGATTGAGGAAATTTATGCTTTAGAAAACAAGGTTTTCTCCTCTATAAAATGAGAGATTAAGATTAAATGAGCTCTAGAGTCCCTTTAGACTCTGACATTCTATAATCTTCTCAGGAAAATTTAGTAAATATCCCTAAGCAATATTAATTCTTTTAAAAACATGTTATCAATGATGTCAGAGAGGGGGTGGATTGTGGGATAAATTGGTGATAACAAGAGAGTGAGGGCTAACCTGTGAAGGAGGAAGAGAAAGAAAGAAGCATTTATTTAGTACCTACTATATTCCAGGTAATGTACTAAGCCTCCATTTGATCCTCATAACAACCCTATGAAATGTGAGATAGGTGATATTATTATCCCAATTTTACAGTTAAGGAACCTGAGGCAGACAATAATTAAGTGAGTTGGCCAGGCTCATACAGTGAGGAAGTATCCAAAGCTGGATTGGGCTTCAGGTCTTCCTGACTCCAGGCCTAGCACTCTATCTACTGTGCCATCTAGCTGCCCTTCTAGACAGTCAATCCATGTTCTCCGCTGGTCACCATGCATTGTTAAGAGAAGTAGAGGAAGCCCCCTAGCAAGTTGGCTGATTCTCTTACACAGATTTCAGGAAGTTATAGACAAGGGTAAAAAAAAAAAAAAAAAAAAAAAAAAAAGAAACCCCGGAATGGGATGAGTTTTGATTCGACAGCACTAGAAGGAGTACCTACATTGGTGAGATACATCCCCACTATCAAAGCACTTCACTATAGTGGAGAGGAAGTCTAGGCAAAAAGATAATGGAGGGTAAAGGAAAAATCTCTGGACTGGTACTTAACAGATGAGTTCCGTTATGAAGGTCTAATAATTAAGTAAATGTGTGGTTTGGGGCAAGTGCCTTCACTTTCATAAGATGAAGTTTTCTCACTGGTAACTTGTCAGGGGTTGAAGTATTTGATCCCTTGAGGTCCCTTCTAGCTCTAGAACTTGTTGACAGAGGCTACACTAGGCTAAAGAGTGGAGGTAGAGAGGAAGGAAAGGGAGAATGACAGTAGTATAGAGTAAGTGAAAGGAATGTAGCCAGACATACCTTTTTTAGACTTTAATCATACTAGGGATACATCCTCATGGTATTCAGGGGTAAGAGGTTTGCTGCCTTGACCCAACTCTTCTGAATTCTAATCTTCCCTGGGAATTTTGTTACAGAATTAAAGTTCAAATCAATTCAGCTGGCTTTTATAATTTCTCAAGTATCATTCTAAGAGCTTATATAAAGTCAGAGCTAAAAGGCACCTTAGAGATTTTTTAATGTAACCACATTATTTGACAAAAGGGAAAAGCAGGTCCCAGAGAGATGGACCTTGATGATTTCTGAGATCCATTCCAGCTGTGATGCTGTGGCACATCCTTCAGTTTGAGTAGACTGGGTCAAGGTAACAAACTCATTAGGCTTGGATGTCATTAGTATACACTGATAAAAAACTTAAAGTAAAGATAGAATAGAAGTTGGGAAGAGGCAAGAATGTATGATGGTAAAGGGTAGACTTCCATTAACTGCTCTGGGTGTCATTAGAAGGTAATTGTATTGTAGGTTACCTATCTACAATAAATAAGGGAACTCTTCTAGGGATCTGACACACAAGGGAATCTTAATGCAGTATTGGGTACCATTTTTTTAAATAAGCAGGATTCCTATGGGACCTCAGAAACGATGTTGGGTTTGGTTTTAATTGTGTTCTCTGTGTGTGTGATGAAGAGGTCACAAGGCTAGGAAACGAGCGACAAATGGTGGAGGAAAGAACACAGATGCACTTCTGTTTGGATTTTGTTGCCTTTTAGTTAGTAAATTATCCCATTCACCATTTCAGTTTCATTAATTTGATGTGAAGAGCGAATGGAGCTGATTGGGTGGTTTGGGGGCACTGGAGCTTGCAGCAGGAAAGAGCGCCCCCTGTAGGAGAGCGACGGCGAGGCAAAGACAGAGCCCTAGAATTTGCTCCTCGGAGCACCTAATTTTTCATTGCTTTCCTGCAAAATTTCTTTACCTCCACTGAGAAAGGGAGGAAGACGTGAGATGAAGATGGGTATATCCATGCAAACCCTTGAGCCCTCAGCCTAGGTCAAATAGAGATTAAGCCTGTGGCCCAGCCGACTCTAAACAGCCTGGCAGAGTCCCAGGCCTCTGTGCACTTGCAGCAGCTTCTGTCTGGCTCCAGGGAGCGCGCAGGGGGTGAAGTCACTTGCCCCTCCCACCACCCACTCGACCGCGCCGCCCCCGTCTCCTACTCTGGGCACTTCGTGCAGAGCTGGAACCCGCATGAGGCTTGTCCTACAGCGCCTTCTCCTGGACAAGAGGCCAGACAGCAAAAAAAAAAAAAAAAAAAAAAGGAACCAGAACCAGAAACCACCAAAGAAAGATCTGTGACTTTCTCTAGCTGGCAAAATGCAATAAGGTTGCACCGAAGATATTATTGTCTTGTTGGGGAAAGCTCCTGCTTAGGCTGGGAGTCGATAAATTAAGTTCCTTCATTTCTTTTCGCCTATTCTTCCCAGTTCCCCATTTCTGCCTTGACCACAGCAACCCCACTGGCTCCAGCAGCATTGGGCTGAGAGCAAAGCCCAACAGAAGATGCCAGCTGTTTATTTGTTTATTCATTTCGTTGATCCTCAACTAAGCTATACTGTCGCCTCCAAAGCATTGCATCTTGCTATACATTGGTGGTAAGCACGGAGGAGGTTCGGGTTAGGGGGATTCACCTTAACAATGTGGTTTGAACTTGGGCCAAGAGCAAACCTATTTTCCCAAACCGGATGAATTTCTTTCTGAATAAGACTATCAATGTTTGAAAGGTCCAATATATATATATATTTAAACACCTGGAAAGAAGATTGAGTTTCCTTTGGCACCAAGCCTGTTCATGGGGGGGGAGGGGGGGAAGAGCATACGTTTGCAGTGAATAGACTGGGAGAAAGGATATTAAAGTGATCGAAAGTAACACGACTAAGTCATGAGAAAGCCAGTAAGAAAGCGGTTTTTCCTATGAATGAAAGCCTTGAAGTTAAGGAAAGATGAATTGCAATGCTCTCCAATAAATAGGAGGAAAAAGATCAAGTTTAATCTTCCTCCTTGGTCTCTTCTCTGCTTTTTCCCCTCCCCCTTCCCCCTTCCCCCATATGTGCTTGACTGGTAGTCATTTCGCTGCGCATGCGCTTACAGTTCTGTGCCCTTGTCTAGGATCTGGGTTTGGTGCAAAGTTCCGCGCCTACACTGCATTGCACCCATGTGAAAAAAAAAATCATATAGGCTTGAGGTCATTCACTACGAATGAAATTTAAATCAGTCCCAGAATATATATATATATATTTTTTTCTTTCAAAAAAAAATCTAAAGTAAAAGTTATAAACCTGGTGTTTCCCGATTTCCATTTCCGTGCAAGAAGAGCTGCAGTGTAACTCTAGGCTCTCATTTATATAAGTGATCTAAAGTCTAGTCACAGCTTTCTCAGAGCCATTTAAAAAAAAAAAAAAAAAAAAAAAAAAGACCAAACAACCCTACTGAGGTGACTACTTCTCTTCCGGGTTCCTCCAACAATTACCAAATATAATGTTGAGAAGGGCTTTCCACTCGAAAGAGAATTGCGTATTTTGAGTTGGACACAATTGGAATTCGGACCATTATGACGTTTTGCGTTTCCTTTAACTTCCTGTCCTCCCCCCACCCCCTTCAAACTCTGCCTTCTCTGCCGCACTGCAGCAGAGCTGTAAATACCTTTAACAGCTGCCTGCCAACCAAGGAGTGAAATACTGTCTTTGTTCGAATTTTCCCTGCTTCCAGGACTCAGAAAGCAGCACTCATGCAAAATATGCTTATTTGGAAGGAATCTTGGCAAAGAAATAAGCTGAATTTTGGATCTTGTAGCTTAGGCACGTTTATTTTCTCTTTCCCCCCCTTTCCACTGTGCTGACAACTCTTGCAACACCCCCACCGTCCCTTGAAACCACCGAGAGCTAAACACAAATTCATTCCATTTACATGGGCTATATATAGATAGAGATTTTGGCTAAGTACACAGGCAGTTTTTTTACAAAGGCAGGCATTTGTTTTCAGCTTCCAGACATTTTTGGTTTCGTTTCATTTTACATTGGTGATAGTGCAAGAACTAAGTGGTACTTTTGGCTGCAGCAAAGGTATTAAATGTGTTTCTGACTGACTGAAGAGCCTCCGTCCAAATACGTTTTAGGAATTATTCATTTCTCTGAATGAAATTGGTCACTTAAATCTACTAAGCATTTGAAAATATATTGTAACAACTTGGAATTATCTCTAGGTCCACCCTGACTAAATCCATGACATCATTCTCAGCTGTGTGAGCCATATGCCTCCATCACCGATTCCTCTATGGATTCACATCCATAGACTTCAGTAATAGTGAATAACGGAAACTAAGTATTTTAGTGGACTTAGACATATCTAGGAAATATGCCTCTACAGTTTCAACCTGTCTCTCTGGTCTTGTTATAGAACTTATCAAAGGTGGAAGAGTGGAGATGGGTGTGTGTGTGTGTGTGTGTGTGTGTGTGTGTGTGTGTGTGTAAGGGCACAATTCAGTGATTTCTTTATAACCAAAGGATTATATTACTAAAATCAAAGAAGAATATTAATGTCTGAGGGTTTTTTTCTCAGAATAAGAACTGCTTATTAAAAAGGCCAGGACATAAATTATTCCTTGAGGTTACTGAACAATGCTAGTCATTTCTCCTCATCTACCTCGCCCATAATTTGTAAACCTCCATTTTGAAACCAAAGTGATTCCGGTGTTAATTACTAATAAATACATTTATAAAAAGATGTTCATTCTTCCAGAGGCTAACGGGGATGATGTGAATACCGGTATTTAGGAAAATAATAGTATATAGGCTAGTTGAAAATGTTGACTTCTCGGCAACACATCGATGTAAGATCTTCTGCGCAATGCAGGGTTTATTTTCCATAATTTCGAATTTGTTGTATTCATTGCATTACAAGGAGACCATATAAGTGTATGAGAATTGAATCCTTAAAAGTCTTCTAAACCCTGTTAGTATTGTTGGCAGTAGAGGTTTGTAAAGTAATGGGGAGGTGGGGAAGCATGTGAGTAGGGAAGGCAATATCATTTTTTTTAATACTCTCTAATTCTAAACCAGGTTGAGTTTTTTAAATCTTTCAAATAATGCTCGCTCTTAGACAAGACTGACAATGTGTATACAAAGCAAATATTCTACCCAGCTACACACTGAAACATGACAGTTGCTTATCATAAGGATGCTTAGTATTTTTTGAAATATCTCTTGGCCTTTACGAGAGTCCTAAACCATATTTTCGTTATTAGAAGAAAATGAACATTTGTAAGTTGAGTTTATAGAAAAGGTGTAAAATTGCATTATAAAATATCAAGTAGGAAGCTTTGAGGATTATCAGAAGATAAGGAGTAGAGGATATTATTTTCGGCCCATGTGAAAGCTTCTGTTTAAAGGCAAAATTATTGAAGTCAACGTCTTTCACTAAAACTTCGCTTCCAAATGTTATAGTGATATCCGACTTAGCAAATTATTAATGACACTAACACACTCACATCAACCTAACCCTGAAACTAAGCAAAAAACACCTGTTAACCCTGCGGGACTGACTTCTCAGAATCACGGACAAAGCACAAAACATCTTACAATTATTCAATACGTCGAATAGCCTTTATTATATCAAAACCAGGCTTTACACTTACAAGAAAATCTCCGCGCCCCTTCTTCCAAGGCGCGCCAGCGGGGGGTGGAGGGTATCCATTCTGCTGCACCTCCACTCTCAGCATGCGCAGCACCCACGTCCACCCTGACCGCTGCTCTACAGGCCAGACTCCGCACCCTGCCCTGCCCTGCCTATTCCACCCAGGGAAAGAGAGTGGCCTCAGGGACAGGTGGTGGGGACCAGGGTCTTTTTGGCGGAGGGAGAGAGGGGGCGGGGAGCTGTCAATCCGCTTTCGGAAACGCTATGTCTGGAAGCGAAGGACAGACCTGCAGGCAGGCAGATCCAACCTAACGAGCCACTTTTATGACTTTTCCAAATCATTCAATGGCAGTTCTCTGGTCGGGAAGCGCCGCAGTGGGGCGCCAGGGTTAAGGAGGGGTGGGGGTGGCGGTCAGGGAATGGGGGAGGGGATGAAATAAAAATAAAGAAAGAATAAAGGCAACTCTTACCCGTTAGTTGGAGAGGAGGAGGTGGAGAAACACCCTGGCGGCTCTTGTAATCCATTAGGCGTTGGGATGAACACAAAAACAGCAACAGAAACCAATTATCTTTTTTTTCCCCTTTTTTTTTTAATAAGAAGAAGGAAGGAAGGAAGTAAAAATAAGTGGGAAGCAAACAGGTAGGGGCTGGGGTGGACTAAAAGCACTGGGCTGCGCGGGCAGGCTGGCTCTGAGCGCCCGGCTGGCTGAATAGCTGCTAGTCACCGGGTGGCGAGATGCTCCGCAGTGAGTCTTCTTAGAGCTTGGAGTCAGCGAAAGGCAGCCAGCCGCAGGGAGCGGGAGGGATTTAATGGCGCTGGTCGCCTCGAATTCGGCACATACGCATCCCAGAGACTGGAATACACCTCTGCGGAGACAAAGGTTAGAAAAAGAGGGGGTGAGGCTCTCGAAAGGCAGAATGCAGGGGGAAATTCGCCAGGGAAATCAGGAAAAAGGCCATGAAGGCGAGCGGAGCCTGCACATGACCAGCCGCAGCCAATGACGACCGCAAATAGGTCATAAAAAGGTCTATTACCAAGTTGTAAATTTTCTTCAAACAAAAAGGAATTTACTGCAATTCCTTGCGGATTTTGCACATACAGCTCACAAGCGCCATGTTCTCTCTCTCTCTCTCTCTCTCTCTCTCTCTCTCTCTCTCTCTCTCTCTCTCTCTCTCTCTCTCTCTCTCTCTCTCCACTCTTTC
>NC_058132.1:245460728-245462458 GCF_016433145.1 Gracilinanus agilis
AGAGAGAGAGAAGGAAGGAAGGAAGGAAGGAAGGAAGGAAGGAAGGAAGGAAGGAAGGAAGGAAGGAAGGAAGGAAGGAAGGAAGGGAAGAGGGAGAAAGATGAAAAAGATGAAATGAGAAAGAAAGGAAGGAAGGAAAGGGAGTAAGAAAGAAAGAGGCAGAGAGAAGACTGGGTTGTAAGAAGCAGCTTGGGCCATGTGGCAAAGTCTGGTGTGAATCCGCAAAAATATTTATGATTCCAGAAAACACACTCCAAAGCTGATTCGCATTACAGTCAACCTCCTTCTCCACCCACCTTTCTCTCTTCTTTTTCTCTCTTCCCCCTTTTAAAATGTCCAATAAATGTACTGGGTGTTCCCCTTCTCCCCCCACCCCACCCTCAGTTTGTCTAGGTTACCAAGCAAATTTTTTCTTCTTCGGTATAAATTTATGTTATAAGTACTTCACGCTGACCGGCTTTTTGAACAGAAATTCAAGATTCACAAAATCCACCTCAGAAGAGTTTCCAGTTTAGCCTAAAATGCATTCAGGCAATGTTGAAAACTAAAGAAGAAATATGGTTTTAAAACGAGAGATACCAAACTGACTGCAGAGATGTTATTTCCAGCTGCATAGATACTCCTTTTGTGTTGGTCTACACCACTAGCATAATTTTAAAGTAATTTCAGGAATATTTGATTCTATACTTTGCAAATGGAAAAAACCCCAACATGTTCAAGATGATAGAAAAACCTTAACTTGGGTCGCTTTAATTGTGTAGTGGAAGTTTTTTTTTTTTAATATAGACATTGTATGAATGTACAAGTTATAAATAAATGATAATGGATTTTATTGATATTGGGGAAGAGATTTTTTATTTCTAGTCAAAATTATTTATATATTTCCAATGGATATTGAAAATCCTAAAGAATGATTCTCTATTTGTCAATTTGTAAAATTTTTCAAAAAAACAAATCCAGATATTTTCAATTAAAATGAAAGGACTTAGAAAATTAGAAAAATTATCTTTTTAGCTGTGTGTTTATGGGTATTTTAAAGACCCATAATAGGTCAATATGTCCAAAATTAATTAAAAGAATACACAATGTAAATATTGCATTTCCTTACTTTTCAGGAATGAGGAGTTTCTGGGACCTGAGCTGAAACCCCACAGAATTCATTTTTATACAATCAGGCCTAATTCAGAAAACCATGCAAAGTTTCCATTCCTATGAGGAAAAAAATACTGGCAGCATTAAAAAATTCCATTTATAGTCAGTATATAATACAGTGTTATTAACTTTGTAAATAAAGGCATATTATTTTTGCACATTTCTATTTTGGTAACATGTTGAAATACCTTCCTATTTTATGGATTCTGGGACAATTTCTAATTTTTAAAAAATATTGAGCCAAAATTTTAGTTCAAACGAATGTGGATAAAAGATTGGATGTTTCAGTTTGTATATTATTTGCTAAAATCGTCCTAATTTGGGATTGAAATAGCATTGTAAATACTTTTAATAAAAATGTTTCGGAACAAGAACGCTAAGCTTTATGAGTTCAGAAGGTGGAGCAACAGCGCCCTCTAGTGGCCAAATGAAATTGCTATCAGCCCAAACTCATCATCTTCCTATTCAATACTTTAAGCCAGTTTAAAATTGGAACTCTCTCTCTCTCTCTCTCTCTCTCTCTCTCTCTCTCTCTCTCTCTCTCTCTCTCTCTCTCTCTCTCTCTCTCTCTCTCTCTC
>NC_058132.1:245462469-245473886 GCF_016433145.1 Gracilinanus agilis
TCTCTCTCTCTCTCTCTCTCTCTCTCTCTCTCTCTCTCTCTCTCTCTCTCTCTCTCTCTCTGTCTCTGTCTCTCTCTCTCTCTCTCTCTCTCTTCCCTTGCTTTTTAACAAGTAAAGTGAGGTAAACAGAGAACTAATTCAAAATAAGGGGAGACTGGATGGAGATTGATATGAGTTCAAACCTTATTAATAGCTCTAACACACTTACAGCTACTAACATTTCTCATTCAGTATTGGTCCTACTATCCCTTTCAAGCACGCTTATTCACTGAGTTTGATTTTTTAAATAAGATTCATAATCTTCCAAGTACTGACTGCAAGGTTTTTTTTTCCCCCTCAAGAGAACAGACTGAGAGCTACCACTAATTACAAGCAAAGTAAAAAATCTTAACTTTCTTCCTTAAGAGGCTGTTGCTCCTGAAGATAGTCAATAATTGATTTTTATTCTTATCATTTTTTTCTTATCATTTTTCTTCCTTGAGCATCTTTGCTCAAATCCTTGCTGAAGGATTCCTTGCCCTTTAAACAAGATTTAAAACTTTTTTTTCTAATATAGGACTGATGAACTGAACAGCTGAACAGCTCTATTCTGTGTATGTTTGGATTTAAATGCATAACAATATGCTTTTGTAATAATTCCAAAAGGCACAGATGGAATTGAAATTCTATTCGGTTCTGCTTGGACTTGAAGAACAAAAACTGTCACAAATTTCAATGTTTTGTACTAGTTTAAAATTTTTACATTTCCCCTTCACTGAGGTGAAAGTTAAGGGGGGGGGCAGTATTTGAGGCTATTTAGGGTATTTTAAGCCAGAAGAATCCAAATTGTGGTTCAAGATATTTCCAGAGACAGAAGATTGTATCTTCAGCTATCTACTACAGTCTGCTTGTCGATGGACTAAATTTTAAAACAAGATCCCCCACAAAAAAACCCAAGTTCACAGTAGCATTACATCTTTAAAATGACAAAATGTATGCTAGATTTAGATGTACCAGCAGCATGCTGGTAGCAGTCTTCAGAATCATAGGAACTATTGATAATATATCTTGGTAACAAACTCGTTTTTGTTTTGTTTTTTAAAGCCTCCAAATTCCTCCACCTCTTTCTTCTTTTCTTTCCTTTTTTATTTTTTTATAAGTGCCCATACCTCAACTCCAGCTTTCCTTAAGTTGTGTTATCCTAATCCAACTCTTATTTATATTTTATTGTCTGGATTTTAAGACCTAGTTTTGTCTGCATTTCTTCTTCCCCTCTAACAAACACAAACATCAAAATAAGATAGTTTCAAAGCAAAGCGCCAGGCATATCGTAAACTCATTAGGTCCAGACGTCTAGCCATCTCAATGGCTTTATTATACCTTGGTTCTTCCTGTTTTAAAAGAATTATAGGTATAAGGTTGACAATGAATGGGGGATGCAAGGCAACACCTTTTGCTGCCCTCTGGGCCTTGGCTTTTACCCCCTTTTTTTTTCTTTTCTTATTATTTTTTTCTTTTTCCCCAAGAAGAAGCATCAAGACCCCCAAGATTTCGGAAAGATTCTCTTAACACTGGAAATAAGCAAAATTGGAGACTTACAACTTGGTGCTTTTGGCCTCTTCAATTCAATGGGCTCCATTCCGAACAAAACCTTTTTTACAATGAACTTCATTTTAGCCAACTGAATAACACCATTAGAGCATGGCGGAACTAGGGGCTAAACACACACTGGAGCTGGTGGAGGGGGTGGGGAGTGGTGTGGTGGGTAACTGAGAGGCTGAGTAGGAAAGACTTGACCATTTTTTATCTCGAAAAGGTCAATTTGGAACGTGTGTGTCTGTGTGTTGGGGGCCGAAAGTGTATGGAAGAGAAGATGAAGGTTTAAGCCAAGTGTCTACCTAGGAATCATCCTCAGTAGTGTTTGTGGAATTCTTTAAATTATGGGGGGGAGGAGGGGTAGTTTGTTTCCCTTTTGGAGTTTCGATTTCCAGGGGAATAATCTTATCAACAAAGAATTGTTCTATGAGCATTGAGAGGATTGTGTCTGGAAAGAATCCCTTTGAAAAGAATGGTTTCTCTCTGAATTTCACCTTTTTCATTACCTTGAAGCCATACTTAAAAACAACAACCAGCAAATGACGATAACGAAAACCCTTCTTTCTTGGTCTATGAGAAATTAAGGTTTGAGACTTATCGTAGGATTAAAAACTTTTGAGTCCAATTCCTCAATTTCTTTCAGAGGCTGTATCTAGTGTGGACTTTCAATCCTCAAAATAAGAGAGACACTAGGTTTAGTTTAGAAAAGACTTTCTGTATTCAAAGTACTCTCACAAATTCCCTGTACTGAGGACATACATAAATGGTGAACCAAGGACAGCCATGAGAAACCAGGAGGGAGAGGGCGGTCTTTTTTAAATAAAAGAAAAATCAAGATAAAGAAATGAAGGAAGCGCTCACAGTTTTCATAACTTGTGGATGGT
Source organism: Gracilinanus agilis (assembly GCF_016433145.1). Classification (NCBI taxonomy): domain Eukaryota; kingdom Metazoa; phylum Chordata; class Mammalia; order Didelphimorphia; family Didelphidae; genus Gracilinanus; species Gracilinanus agilis. The sequence goes on from NC_058132.1 coordinate 245,464,929, forward strand.
TTTCTTTTGGTCAATTCAAGCTTTATTGGTAATAACTGACAACATTTACAACTGGTCTTCAGTTAGAAAAATAAGAAGGCAAATACAAGTGACCAAAGCTCCTCAGGGCCCAGTCCAGCATATGTCAGGCCCACGACAAACCCTTTCAAGTATGAGATGACCCCTTAAAAGTGCAGAAGAAAACAAACATACACACACATACACACACCAATTTCAGGCTCTCCTGGCCTGGTGCTGGCACCTAATGCAAACTAAGTAAATGCAGAAATTCCAAAGGCAAAGCTGAGGCAGGGGGAATGATTTCTTTGAATAACTGAACAACATTGTACTGCCATGGATGGAAGCAACTGCGCCTTTAATATAATTTTATTATTATCGTGATTATTATATATCCTCGCCTCAATTCTGGCGAAGGGGGAATCTAGACTACATCACTTCAGAAACATGTCAGACATTTACACATTAGAGAGTTCCCCAAAGCTAGCGTGCACTCACAATAGACAATTTCCCCGAGGAACCAGACCTGTTCGGAAGGAGGGAGGAGAAAGGAGGGTCAAAGCAACTTTTTAACACACCAGAGAACAAATAATGAAGTTCCCCCCAAAAATAGCTTACAGAGACAACATTTCACTTCTACCTAAAAAGACCTGGTTGTTGGAGAGTTTCTGAAAAAGGAAAGGGTAATATGTATTTGCAAAACCAATTCATTTCCAAGGGGCATTAGTCTCCTTTACTCCCCTTTTCCTTATTCATCTTTTTCATTTTCATCCTTCGGTTTTGAAACCAGATTTTGACCTGCCTCTCGGTGAGGTTCAGAATCCTAGCCACTTCGTAGCGGCGGTCTCGGGTGAGATACATGTTAAAGAGGAATTCCTTTTCCAGCTCCAGGGTCTGGTATTTTGTGTAGGGACAGCGTTTTTTCCTGGTGGAACGTGCGTGGATCCAGTTTGCTGCAGGGTTATCTGCAAAGAGGGGGGTTTGAAGCAGGGGAGAGAGAAGAGAGGGGAGGGGAGGAGAGTCAGGGTGGGAGAAAAGAGGGTGGGGAGGGGAGAGAGAGGTCGTTAAATTAATTTAACGAAGGATGGACGGTTTTCACAACTTTGGGGGAATTATCATAAAAAGCCTTAATGCCCCCATTCTGTTTACTGTACAAACTGTGCGCGGATGGTAGGTGGTTATGTGAACTCTTTTTTTTTTTTTCCCCTTTTTATGGACGTTTGTTGCTCGCCTGCGCTAGGGTAGGCGTCTAGACGTTTTTATAGGTTAGTAAAACTATCAGTTTTGCACATTCGAGCCTTACAGGTTTCGGCAATAAATCAGGGGGCAATTTCTTTTTTACTTACTTGGGTCAAGTTGCTGCTGTTGTTGTTGCTGCTGCTGCTGTTGCTGCTGCTGTTGCTTCTCCTCCTTCAGCTGGCTGCTCGGACTAGGATGGTCGCTGCAAGCGGAGGGTTCCTTGCTGTTGGCCACTCCAGCAACCCCCGCTGCTGCAGCTGCCGCTGCCGCTGCCGCCTTTTCCCGGGGCTCCTGCAGGAAGGAATTGCACGTGTACTCGGGGACACTGATCCCCTGGGACTCCCGGGACGAGGAGCATTCAGTTCTTTTGGTAGAGGAGGAAGAGGAGGTGGAAGAGGAGGAGGGACAGGAGGAGGAGGAAGAAGAAGAAGAAGAGGAGGAGGAAGAGGAGGATGAAGAGGAGGTGGCGGGAGCTACTCCTGTTTCAGGCTTAATTCCGTAGTGGCGCCCCGTGGAGGACGTGCCGCCGCCGCCGCCGCCGCCGCCGCCGCCGCCGCTGCTGCTCCCGGTGCCGCTGCTCCCCGTACTGCTGCTGGGGAAACTCGGAAAGGGCTCGATCCAGGAGCGCACGTACCGGCTGGGCTCGGAGGCTGCTAAATGGGGTTGATGCACATAGGGATGGTAGATCCCTGTCATAGCAGCCGAGGGTTGTGGGGGTACGGTGGGCCAGGAGGCGGAGAACACGGTGGATTTAGGGGCAAAGCTACAGGAGGAGAATTCGGCCCCATCGGCCACACCTGACGGCCTGGCGGCCGTGCCATGCCCCGCCTGTCCGAAGCGCCCGGCGTACACTTCATCGCTCTCATGGCCTATGAGAGAGTCCACATAGTAGTTACTTAGGGTGCCACTGGACGACATTTTTTAGGCTCCCCTCTCCCTCATATAAAAGGTTACACTGTTAACTGTAGCGGCTCCCCTCCCTGAGCGCAATCCGAGTATTTTGCAGGCTGCAACCCGCCACCATTGGTCGCGGGGCCCACGTGATCATATTTACCAATACGGGGAGTAAATCAATCCGCTAAACTGGGGGCTGCTGTGATTAAAAAAAAAAATCATCATCATCAACACTACAATTAAAAAAAAAAGGCAACTGGAGCTATGGGGAAGGCGCCGGCGGGACAAGCCCAGACTCTCCGGTTTCCACCGAGTGTGAACAGAGCCCTGGCAGGCGTGGTCGTGCCATGGAGCCCCGGCAGGAGACAGTGGGGACTATTTCTTTGCTTCCTCTCTGTGCTTTCTACCCTTCATTCAGTGCCCCCCACTCCCACCCTCTCTAGGGACTCTATGGGTTCCAGTCCCCATCTACCCTCGGTCTCCTTATCTCAGACTAGCGGCCTTGGAGTGGAGGAAGAAAGGGCAGGGCACCGGGCAGAAATGGGGAAGGAACACTAGGGCTGGGAGGATTCGAGAGAAAGTCAGCCCAGAGCCACTGAGGGAAGGCAGGACACCACCCCATTTCAGAGCATGTGCTTGTGTTTTTGTGAAAATCAATTTCCTAGCTGAAGGGATTTTCTTTTTTTTTTCCCCTTCTCATTTCCCCTTCAACGCCTCCCTCCCCCTACCCAACCCCCCCCCAAAATGCTTGTCGTGTTGTTTAAAACAGGTGGAAGACCTCTGTAATGATATTATGCCTTTCAATAAAAATTTTATGAGGTGTATTTGATTATAGATTAATGTGTCCCTAATAAAACGGACGGATGGAGCAGCTCCGACAGCTTCTCCCCTCCAACCCCAATACAGACATCTACACACAGCAACGACGTGTTGCTCTCTGTGCTCACACACCACTACCCCAGAGGTGAAACTTCGGAGTTTCCTTTCCCCTACTTGGGCAGCGCTGCGGGACTCTAGCTGCAATGGCTTCTTCCAAACACGAAGCGAGAGGGTGAAGTTTACACAGGAGTAAGACGTGCTGGTATAAACTGGCAAAACGCAGACGTTCCCCTGGTAAGAGAAGGAACTGCCCTGAAGAGAGCATGGCAAACAACCGATTGTGGACTCAAGTGCCAGCCTCTTCATTCAGGCCAAACTGTTCCCCATCATCCTCAACTGGGGCAGTTGGTGTTTCCTGTCTCCCCTGTATCATTGAAGGAAAAACGAATATTAGCATATCTCAAGGCAGGGAGAAATTCTGTTGTTATTAGAGAATTCGGGAATATTTGAGAAATATTGGCCTTCCCTCTTTCCCTCTCCCCCATCAGTATTTCCTCTCTTCTAAGGGGACACTGAATAGCCTTGAATCTGAGGGAATTACCTATTATTCCCCCAAATCCATAATATAGCTCTATCAAAAGATTACTTCAAGCTGTGTGTGTGTGTTTTTAAATCTCCCTCTACTCTCTGTACTTCTTTTCCACGAAGGTTTGTGTCTTCAGCCGTTTTCTTCGTGTGGGAAATGTATTCTTTATAGACCTATAGGAAAATAATAGTGGGGTGAGTGGGGTTACTATTTAGTTGACGGTTGATCCTTTTTTTTTCCCCTAAGACATTCTCAGTCAAAATTCTGCACGGGAGTGGGAAAGCTAGGGCTGTTTTTTCTCCATCCCCCAAATGTTTTCATCCCTTGTCAGCAGAATGTCCACTATGTGAACTAGCACCCCAGAAATAATCAGGTTTCCCTGGGCTACTTAAAGGTGGCATGGAGCAGGCAGATTCCAGTTTTCATAGCTATCATGTTTACGATTTCCTGTAAGAGGATACTTTCCCTCTCCAAATGAAGTTTAAAAAATATTAGTGCTTACAACTGATGAACATTCCTGATTCTAGGAATGAGGTTTTAAACTTGCATAAATGCAGACTGCCTAGAATCCCTCGATGAATGAGTGCAGTGGATTAAAGCATCTACATGGATTTTTTTTTCCTTCCAGGAAAGGAAATCGAAAAGGAATTGTCCAGTGTATCCAATGATACTAAGAAACCCTTTAAAACTGCATCCAAGGCCTGAGACAATGAAATGTTTGTAAAGTCTTTCCAAGGCATATTCTTGTACCTTGTCTAAAGGATGGTGGTTAACTATATTGGGCATACTCTCAGATTAGAATCTTCCTCGAATAGGAACCCGAAGGGCTAAGTGTTTTCTTTCAAACTCTGCTAGAAAACGGTGGCTTATTCGAGCATTGGACTTCAGTGTGGAGTCATGTTCATTTGCAAATCCCCTTTAGGTCCCTTTAGTGCATTTCTTTCTGTCTCATATACGGTGGCTCCGAGCAGTATTTTGCAATTAAATGAGAGAAGGAATGACTGTGCGAACTTTTATCCTTTTCCTTCTCTCTCTCTCTCTTTTTATGTGGGCCACTAAAAGGTAATTACTACACATAAAATCCCTTCTCCAGTAAACAACAACAAAATGGTATCTGCGAAATTTGGCTTTCCTAACTTAAGTTACAGAGTGGGTGTCTGACCATTAAGATGGGGGCAGGGGAGGGAAGAGGAGAAAAGAGATGGAGTTTAAATGCTAGGCAGCTTGCTAGAGCCTTCAGTTATTAATGAAAGCTACGAGTTACCCTCACTCCACCCCGCCATGGGCAAGAATGGTTTCAAATCCGGACTCTTAATTTAAAACACAAATAAGACTTCCCAAGGACACAAAAACCGACATTTTTATCTACAGAAGGGCCTAGAAAATGGCTCTTGCAATGTTTCCAGGAAGAAGAGATCTGGGGGACACTCACCAGTCTCTAGTTGGTAGGAAGCAGGAGTCCAGTTTAGGTCACAATACTTTACTATCCTTGGGGGGAAGGAAAAGGGGTAGTAATTCCCTTTTTCCCAACTATGAATAACTGTACAACATTTTCCGGATTAATCATTGGCACCACTCCGTCCACTTCTCGGGGATCTTTCCTTTTTTCTCTCCTCTGACTCTCCCCTCCACCCCACTTCTCCCTCCTCATCCCCTCCTCCCCCTTCAGTCTTTCAGGCTGCAGCTGATATTCCCAGTGAAGGCTCTCAAATCCAGGCTGATGATCTTTCCATTTTAGACAACAAAAGGGGCCAATATCGTTTACAGAGTTTATTGCATTATACATGCTAACAGAACATGCACAGAAAAGACAGATTGCTGTTTGTATTTCTAAGATACCACATATGCACCACAAGAACATATCTACAATGGATAAGTAGACAAGAATCCATTTTACGAAGGACAATCTCTAAGTTCATTCGCGAGGATAGTTACATTGTCATGTGCTTTTCCCCCCCCCCAGAAGGTTGTGGGTGATCTTAATATTGTTAAAGTATTGGATATATTCAATAATGCCATGGCTAATGTGAAAGCCACACGCACAGACCATACTTGTGAGTAAAAACATGAAAAAGTCACATTGTTTGGATACTCCATAGTTCCAATAAGTTAAGACCAAATGATAACTCTTAATAATAGTTACCCTGCATTACGATGAAAAAAATAATAAATTACACGTGCTAGTTTTCTTATATATATATACATATATATCCATAGGAATACAGATTCACTTGCAGCACTAAAATAATGACCCCAAAGTCACATTCTATCAGGATAAAACAAAAACAAAAACAAAAAAAAAAGGAAAAGAAAAAAAATAAAGGTTTTGTTTGTGTTTTCCAAGTCTCTTCCTGCATTTTGCACCCGGGGAATGTTGTGCCGAATATCCTCACTGTTTCTGTCCCCGCGTTAGGGTCTAAGAGAAGGTCAGATTAGCGGTCAGTTCTCGGATTCGGTTCTCCCTGCTCATCTTCTTAAGCTTCATTCTGCGGTTTTGAAACCAGATCTTGACCTGCCTGTCAGTGAGGTTAACGCTCTTACTGATCTCTAGGCGGCGCTCGCGAGTGAGGTACATATTGAATAAGAACTCTTTTTCTAATTCCAGTGTTTGATGTTTAGTATAAGGACACCTCTTCTTTCTGCCACTCTTTGCAGTTAACCAATTGCTGGTTGGAGTATCGGACTTGATTTCCTCTATCAAAATCAAAAGGAAAAGACAAAAAAATCAAAAAAAAAAAAATTTTCCCCCTCAGTCTGTTAAAGTGTACCCTTGGCCATGACCCCTCTTCTATAATGTCTGGCAGCTTGGTGAAATGCTGGTATTAAACATTACTCACACGAGGTGTGTACACTGGAAGGGATTTCTAATTGTTGCCAGATTAGTACTAAATAGTTCCAATGACACGATGTGAGGGCACTCTCGACTTTTGAGCCTGTGTTTTGATTTCTCGCTAAAGTTTCCAACTCGCATACAACATTTAAACAATATTTAACCTGCCAGGGTCTCCCCAGTCACATTTTAACGGGGTTGCTCGTGACAACCTGAGACTGTAAGCCACTTCCTAAGAAAACCTGCCAATTCCCCAATACTCACACTTTGTGTTTTGCAACATTTTCCCCTTGATCCCTCAGACTTGGAGTCCCACCCACTCCAGCCACATTTATAGGCATATAGTATATTCTATTCTTAAGAAATTCTCACTTGGAAGTGAACCCCCCCCCCATACCCACACACTTGTCAATGCATTGTTTCCTTTAGAATGCCCTCCCACCCCATAGAGACATTTGTTCTGAGTAAATGTATACACTTCTGCCTCCTGCAATATTCCATGAATATGAAAAGAGAAGGAGAGGGAGAGGTTGCAAAGTCCATTTTCACAAGGTGAATTCCCGGGGTTTGGTCACCTCACCTCAAAGGCAAACTCTGGCTCTTCTTTAATGGGAGCCACCATCTAACTCTACATTTTTAATCTTGAAAAGAGAGTTTAAGAGACTGAATCCCTTAAAGAAAAAAAAAAAAAAGACAAATCCCAGGTTATTGGAAACAGCCCAGGAGAGCAGCCGTGTCCCCTGGAAGCCCAGGCGCATTGCTGCTGCCTTGGACTCCTGGCTTCAGCCTTCGGCCTCTACAAAGATTTAGCCAGCTCTCAGGACACTTCTCACACACATTTGAATATCAAGACAATGCTTCTAATGTCATAAAATCATAACTGGATGCAATTAAAATATTTAATTAAAATATTACCAAAATAAAGGAGAGTAAATGGCTCTGTTTACAACCTCCAGATCTCCTTCAATCCTTTTTTTGTTGTTGTTGTTGTTTGTTTGGGTTTATTTTTTATTTTATTTTTTTAATGAATTAACCTAGAAAAGAACAAATCCAAGCAACCTCTTCCTCCCTCTCCCTATCATTCTGTGGAGAAGGTAAACACAATAAGAGAAGGTAAAACAGGGAAAGAGATGGCTGCACTCTATGGGGACTGATTTTTGCTCTCTTTCTCTTTCTAAGAGCTCCAGAGAGCCAGCACCTGCAGCCCGATGCCTCCTTATCATTAAATGTTATGGCTGTGGCGCTTGTTAGTATTTTATACTGTGTTTTATGATGCTGCCGTGTTCAAGTTACACCACGCTACGGTTTAAACTTTGATCATACCGACCTTTACTTTCCTTCTCTTGGACTTCTGGGCTGGACACGGACACTTCAGCTAGGCAGCTCCTCTCCTCTGGCAAAGTGGACTTGGGCTCGGGGCTTTCCACTTGAGGGACTTTAGCTGAGTCTTGGTTGCTGGGGTTTTCACTCATTTTCTTTTCCATCTGAAGGTGGGCAGAAGATAGCTGCGGTTTGGCAGAGCCGCGAGGGTTTAACTGTAACATTACAGTTGAACTCGTTTCGGGGCTGTTATTGTACTCTTGGGTTTTCCCAGTGGCGTAGGTCTGGCTCAGTCTAAAATATCCTGGGACAGGAACCTCGGGATTTTCAATGGGGCATGATTCAGAGACCAACCTCTGGTAAGAAGGGACGTCGGAAGAAATGAGTTTGGTTCTCTTATCAGAATACATGCAGCAATTGGTTTCTTCCTTAATATTGGTAGTGAAGGAGCAAGTAGGGACTTGCTGTGTAACAGGTTGCTCTATTCGACAAGATCTGCTCGGATCTGTCCAACTCTCTACTTGAGGTATATAAGGATGCACATTCATACCCATATTTTGGTGATTAACTTCTCTTTTAGCCAGAGACGGGAGCAGTCCACAGGTTTGCATTCCATAAGTCCCCATGTCTGTGCTGGGTGGTGGCATGTACATGCTGGCGCTGCTAGAATAAAAACTGTCACTCCTGCAGGCACTGATCAAGGAATCTACTAAAAAAGTATTAGCAGCAGGAGAGCTGTTGGGAAAGGACATTTTGGGGAGGAATTTGAAGAAGAGAGATTGTGTCCTTTGTAGGCTGACATCTCTAGGAAAACATTCCCTGTGTAATTGTGGATGCCTCTGCCCGACCACATGACAACCAAGCCAATGAGATTTGAAAATGGCCTTGAGCCGCTGCCTCCTCGCGGGTCACGTGCTCCCCGGGCCCGGCCGGTCCGCGGAGCAACTACGGACAACAGCGACATCTACAACGCGCAGGGGATAGTGCGGGGAGAGTGGGGCGCTCCTCGGGAGCTAGGCTCGGGCAGACAGCCCTGGCGCACTGCGCCCACGGCAAACAAGGGGTTTTCAGCAGACAGGCAGCCCGGCGGCCGAGCAAGGGGAGAGAGAGAAAAGGAGAGGAAGAGGAAAGGAGAGCAGGAAGGAAGAAAGGAGTAGGGAAATGATGGAGGATACATGTATAATATATAATACATATAAGTGAATGCACGTATGCATGTATGTATACATGCAGAGAGAGAGAGAAGGAGAGGGAGAGAGAGAGGGAGAGGGAG
>NC_058132.1:245473958-245513941 GCF_016433145.1 Gracilinanus agilis
AGAAAGAAACAGAGAGAGAGAGAGAGAGAGAGAGAGAGAGAGAGAGAGAGAGAGAGAGAGAGAGAGAGAGAGATGACAGACAGAGAGGGGGCCAATTATTGATTTATTTAGGACTGGTATTCCCGGAGAGGTGAGTCCAAATTCCCTGGGATTCTGAGTATCTTATCCCTGGGCTAAATAGGGATATGATGATAACAATGATGATGATGATGATGATGATGATGATGATGATGACGATGATGATAATCCTAGTAGTAAAAGTGGAAAGGGGGAAACAGAGTGGAGAGGAAAGGGGCAAATAGGCCAAGGATCCGCTGGACATGAAGTCTAGTGGAAAGTGGTGCCGAAGCAATGTCCCATTACCCCGGCCCCCTCCATCCCAGGCTCAGGACTCTGCTCACTGTCGGGCTCAGCATACATATTTCGCCCCAACGGAAATGAGGGATTTCTCCTGACCGCATGCACTCAGGGACCCTGTATGGTTTCATACAGGAGACAATTATTTTCCAGCAATGTGTTGTGAGAGAAACCTCCCCTTGAGCTCTCCGCATGAGAACAGATCTGGGATCTTCATCCCCACACACTTTTAAAAAGGAGAGGGTGGGGGTGCATAGAGAAAGAAAAGAAAAAAAGAAAGGAAATGGAAAAAACAACAGTAAAACCCCCTGACAATCCAGACTTTGAAAGTTTTCCGTAACTGGCTGGGCTGGAGGGGGGAGGGAAATGCTAAGGTGTCATTCAGTTATTATGCAAAGAAAAATATGTTTTCCTTTTATGGATTTTGTAAAAGCATTGGTTTCTGACAAGTGCAAGGTACAAAAGGTTGTGGAATTTATTAATACATATTAAGAAGAATCAGGGAGATCAATAAAATTCTCATCTACATTCTTGGGCTACTTGGTAATTTTCTTGCTTCTGAAGGTTTTTAAAGAGTTATACCCTCTGTTGCCACACACGGGAAGATATTTTATTAACAAATCAATCGAGACTTTGTAAAGGATAAGATTAATAGTTAAGATTTAGCATAATGGCGTTCGCGTTATGAATTATTGAAAATTATACTATTGATTTTTCCCCTCACTACTAACCAAGGGGGTCAATTTTTGTTTTAACACAAATCGTCAAATATTAAAAGCTATACTTTTGTCAGAAGTTGAATTTTATAGTTCTTGGAGATTTTTAAAATTGCTTGATGAGAGCTTTTGCTTTGTCAGAAAAAAACAGAGAGGAAAGGGAAGGATAGGAAAGGAAAGGGAAGGGAAGGAAAAGGAGAGGAGAGGAAAGGATAGGATAGGAAATGTCCCAATCCTCTGTTTTCTGCTAGTTAAGCGAAGCCCCACAAAGAGGACTTGCTCTTGAGCCGTGGTCGTGCTCATTAAAAAACAGAAACCAAAACACACACACCGCAGAAACTCGGAGTTTTATGAGAAACTGTTCTGGCAACTTCCTTCCCTGGCTTTGGGAGCAGGCAGCCTGATCCGGGCCACTGTTTCCAGCTATAGGAAGGCAGCAGCAGGGAGCATTTAAACTTGGATTTCCAAAGACTAGTCTTAGAAGAAAGTATTAACTTGTCCTCTCCTTCCAAAGCTACAGTCCCCTTTCTTACTAAGAGTAAAGGGGGTGGGGGATAAAGCACGGAAAAAAACACTGACCGTGAACCAGTTCTTTCTATCGAAAGGGTTTTCTTTTTCTAAACCTCAGCCTCTTCTGAGGAGGGTCCCTGGACTTGGATTTCAGGCGGATACACTGAACTTGTGGATAAATCTTGTTTCCGGTTGAGCTGAACATTTCTTTGGGGCCTGAACGGCTTCAAAGCGAATTCAATGCTTCTGTATTATTGGGGGCTGCAAGCTAGATAGTGCCTCGCAGACCTCCACGTGAAAAGGCAATTCAAATCTCTCTTTCCAACAAACCACCTCGCCCCCCTCCCCAAATAAATCTCCTCTGTCCCTAGTGGAAGTTAGGATTTTACATTATTTTCTGGGATGCATTTGTTTTCCCTTTTCCCCATAGCCTGGCATTGTCAGAAACAATAACCCTATTTAAAATCACCACTGTGGCCATGAGACAGACCTTTTAAAACCTTATCGCAGCTGTTCAAATACAACATCATTGTCAGGTTAAAAGCCCCGACGCCTTTAACAGCTACAGTCTAAAGCACTGTGTTGGCCAGAGAGTTTAAACATTACCGTTATGGAGGAGAAGCTGTTTTAAGCTATGAATAAATAAATAAGGACGCTTTCATTTTAATAATTTTCTTTACATTCTTCCCTCCAACGCTGCCTGGAACAGTTTTTTCCGCTATTTTAGCGGCAACTGTGTAGTGGGCTCGCAAAGGGCATTTTCTCCCAGTTGAGATCATTATCAGAGCCAATGCTAGGCTTTGCCGAAGTCACAAAGTGTCGTGGACTTCACGTTGCTGAGCACTGAGGACTTATTTTGCTTTCTAGAAATCCCCCCACCCCCCTTTTTTACACTAATGCCGGGCAACCCACAGAGTGCAAAGAAGCCAAATACTATTTTCCTGGGCTCAGGCTAAGCTCCGACTGCTAAATCTAATCAGGAATTTTATGCCCATCAGATGGTCTTTCATAATCTTTATTTACACTTGAAGAAAAGAGAGTAGTCAGAAATATCCGATGCAAGTTTTTAGCTTGCAGGTCTGCCTGCCGGTTTCGGAGGAGTTCCCCTAAAACAAGTACTTGAGGTCTCATTCTTGCATGTGGGGTGTTTCAGATATTTACTCAGGTGGCTGTGAGAGACCCAGTCACTTCGGAATTAGCTTTCATTTTCAATTTCTCTTCACCCCCCCCCAAATTAATGTCTGACCTGTTCATGCCTAGATCCAATTATTTTCCCTCTACCTTCCCCTCAAATTTTAGCTTGAAATTGTCTACAAGCTCTAAGTTAAGCAGATGGGGCTTTTTTGGCTTTCTCGATTTGAAAATAAAAAATTAAGCAAACTAGAAATAGTAAGAGCGAGTGAATTTGGAGAAGGAAAGGGTGAAACTATATTAGGAAGCGGAGGCTGATCTGCCCAAGGAGAAGAATGAAAATGTGGCTGTATTGGGGAGCAAGCAGTTATTTTGCTTATGAGTATTTAATGTAAGTATTGTTTTAGATCATATTTAGATAGGGCAAAGTCATTAACATTAATAATAAATCAATATCGAGCCATAAAGGAGATATGTACCCTACATTCATACAGAAGGTTCGTTCCCTAAGCTATGCTACGTTCCCTGGGAAAAATAAAGGAGTCGCTTTACAGTTAAATTAGCATTTGTAATCAAGGGGGCAGGTTGTCTCCTCGATTTCCTGTTTCAAGGAAAATGAGGAAGGAACCCCGTGCTGCGAGGAGACCTTTTTTGCGACTGGGATTGCCCTGGATTCTAAGCTTTAAACGGCCTCTAGCCTTCGGGAAAGTTTCGGGGCTGGACCAAGGTCTAGATTGTCTCTTCCGGCCTTCCTCCTTCCCCACCTCCCTTCCCAATTCTCTGTCCTTCGGACTGAGAGCTCATGGCCATGGGAGAGAAGGACTGAAGGGGAATTCAGGGAGCTCTTCAGAAGCACAACTACTAAGTACAGGGGTGAGAGAAAAATAAACGGTTTTCAAATAGCCTTAGAAACCAAGGAACGTCTCCTTCTTTTCTAGACACAAAAGGAACCAAGTTGGTTCTTTTCTCCTCCAAATGGAAGTCAAAGACCAGGTATTGCCTTCTGTCAGTGTCAAACATCCAATATTCGTAAAAAACAGGAATTATTTTTCTTTAGATAGAAGGAAATCCTACTTTTAAAAATTCTCTCCTCCCTCTCCTTGACTTCTCTTCCCTTAAAAGATCCTGTACGTCACTCGAATTTCTCCACCTAGTACTGGACTTCGAGAGAGGCAATCATTTTGTTAACTAACCTAGGCTGGAGGATTTAGAAATCCAGACAAACCCTTTTTTTCTCCCAGGCGCAAAGCCAATGCAGCTAAGCTCTTCTGGAATGGAAACTGGAAGAGCCTGCCTTGAACAGTAGCTGCCTCTCTGGCCGCAGTCACCCAGCCCAAGGCCAAGGGGCTTCTGGCTATCCAGATGGGATGGCGGAGCCTTCGGTTTCTCTGCCTTAATTCGTCTACCTGACTTGGAAGCTGCTGCCCAACTCTCAGTCCACTTTCTGGGTACCCGCGAACCATTCAAGGGTCGAAGAGTGAGCCCCGGGACACTCCGAGTCACATTCAGCCCATTCGAAATTAGGGATGGGGGGTGGGGTTGTGCAGTTGGAGAACTGTGGGCAAGGACAGAAACGACCGTTTTTGTCATACCCACTCCCCAAGAATGAGGTTCTCCAGTCACCTCTCGGGCAGTTCTCTCAACAAAGCCAGAGCCAGACAGCGAGATGGAACCTCGAGGTTTCTCGAGCAACAAGCCAACGTTGCCCTTCTCGATCAAATTCGAAAGCTACGGTCCCCACCACCCTCTCGCCCTCTACTCTCGAGTGGAACAGCCCTGATCGGTAACGAGAGACCTGGGAGACAAGTTGCCAGTGGCGGTAGAAGAAAGATATTCTAAGGAGAGACCCCAGCGGAGTAGATTGGGTTACCCTTCCACCCCCAATCCAAGCTGTCTACTTCCTTGAGCCAGGGTTAGGAAAAGGACGTCCCCATTCCTCGCGCCTTTGACCAAGGGCCAGGAAGGATATGGAGGGGGGGGTCTGGCAATAGGGGGAATCACCCTAATGAACAGAGACGGCGGAATGGTATTTATTACGGGAGAATCTCGCTGCGTTAACAATGAACTTCGAGGAGGGGAGAAAACCCGCCAGTCAATCTGTTTAAACTGATAAAATCCCAATGGTCCCTTAGACACTTTGCCTGGATTAGCTCCCAGTAGATGGGAGCCCAGGAGGCCAACACCTCCTCTAATGTTAAGAGATTTTTCTTTCCTACCCCAAAGGGCAAGGCATGAGGCCGGGTTCTAAACCAGGGCGGAGAAAAGGGAAAACCCGCTGGATAAACTGACTGACTTTCCCCAAGGCCGACACCTGGACTCGGAAATTTCACGGGAATCTTTCAACAAATCTGAGATATTTTTGTTTCCAAAACTTTCCCTAGAATTATATCGAACACACGTTTTCCTAACCGGCGTCGGCATACGTTTTGCTCTTCTTTTCTAGTTTTATTCATTTCTAATAGCTCCCTTACCAGTTTACTATCATCACAAGCTTTCAAGTTGTTGTTTCTTACTCTCATACTACAAATAAATTTCCCAAACCTAAAAGTCTCCTGCATTTTTATAAAATTGCATCTTATATCACTTGATATTGTTGCAATCAATTCAGAACAAAAACTCCATAATCTATAGAAGTCTGGGAAAAAGGAAGGATGGTGGGCTTTTATTTTCATCTGTTCATTTTGCTCTCAAGATTAAAACCATATTTCCGCCTATTTAATGAATTTTAAATACGACATTTCTCTTTTAAAATATGCATATATTGGCCTTTAAGATCTCTCCTGTGATCTCCTGGTTATAACAAAAATAATTCCTTTTAACCACCTCATTTCTCTGAAACCGTTAGCCAGACATATGTTTTAAAAAACTTGTCACTACGCTCACCCTTGTTCTCTTTCCCGTCCTTAATAAAATCTCTGAGCCTCTTTACTACAGATAAAGCCGGTTTTTAGAAGAATATTCCTATTGTGGCGCGGCTGTCAATGAAAATTCTTATTACAGTATTGGAAAGGAAATGTACTGCAGCAATCGAACCACAGGGAGGTTTGCAGAACGTGAGCGCGCCCTCGTGTGGCTCTCTCTCACTATGCAACGTGAAAGCAGTTTCCCCCAAGATTTTCTCTTCCTGGGGCAAACTTGCTACATTTAAACTTTGGGGCGGGGGAAAAAAACCCAGAAATAAACCACTGACTGGTTTGGTATTCTGAAGTGATCATATGAGGGCATTGGGATTTTAGTGGCTTTCCAGTGTCAGGAACAAAGCCAGACCTTCAAAAAACTAATAATTCGATCGTGGGCTTTCCCCTCTAATTCACTCACCCCTCCCCACCCAAGGGCTGAGAGGTTTTCAAAAATGCATATAGAAATTCTATTAAATCCTGTGGTTTAATATTATTGAAGGTGCAATAATTTATTTGACAGGGCGACAAATTGGTTTAAAATATAACGAAAGACTAACTGTCTGGAAATAACTTCCCCCTCTCAAATGGCTCCTTTTTTTCCCCCAAGTACAGTCTATCATTGGAGGAAAGGTGATAGCGATCTAAGATCCCCAAAATGGTGTTTCATAACTGTTCTGGAGACATTGTTCTGAGACATTATGATCGAATAGGGCTTTGTAAAGAATTCTGTTGCCATTAAGTTTACAGAAACGTTTGGAGGGAAATTAAGAGTATTGATCATGAAATTAGGAATTTGCTCAGAGATTTATGGCAATTCCCCTGATATGATTCTCTGCAAAGTCATAAATGAGTGTGTTAGGGGGTATATGTGTGTGATAGTGGGTGGTGGTTGAAAATAACAGAAGAACCTTAGGGCGCCTAATTATTCACAAAGGTTAAAGGTGATGACCTTGACATTTTGGAAGTTCAAAGGCATACACTTATGTTTTTGCTTCTTGCAAAAGACTTTGCCATTTTAATTTTATTTTTTCCTTTAGAGATAGCCTTCTCGGCTTTCTTTTAGTATGTTTTAGTGCTTTTGTGGATTTATTCTTCGACTTTAGGCATATAAGAAGCCAAGCCATAAGATCTACTTTGTCTTAAAAAAAAAAAAAAAGACAACCCTTTCTCACTCCACTTTATTGCACATTGCGGAAATCTTTTTTTCGCCCACCAGAAGGTGTATAATATAACCCAATTAAGCTGTTTAGAACTTCGGTTTTTATGGTGTTGTCTAGACAGTTCAAGGTTTTGTAAACAGCTTAGCCAGGTCACGCAACATAAAGTGCAGAGAAGACCTCAGCTACATTCTTTCACTTTACGAAATAAAGGCAAGGAAGAGATCTTTAGCCCTGGGCTCTGAGCAGGGATTACCTTTGTCTACTTACTTTATCGTGACTGGGAAATAAGCAACCCTACTCTACAAACTGGGGCCGCGGTATCTCTTGAACTTCGTAAAGTGGTGATTTTAATTTTTATAAGGGACCTTCTCTTCCTTGAAATCGTAAAAAGGATCAAGAGAGAATTTGCGTTTCCCATATCATTCCAAAAATTGGGAGGGATTCTTGTTTTCAGAAATTCCAAGTTTCCCAAGCTGGAAGAACGAATTATTAGCTCTTTAGAAATCCCTGCCGCCTCTGTCCCATCAGCTCTGATAGAAGGCAGAGAGCCATCTTTGGTGTATCACACCCTGAAGGGATTAACTCTGAAAGTTACATTGAAAAGGAGCCAGCTGGGGATAGAAATCAACCCTGATTTTAACTCAGCTGCAAATGTTCTTCTTCCATTTTGGCTGGGGGATGGGGTTAAGGGGGTCCTGCCAGTTCTCTTTGCTCCCTCAAATGTCCTGTTCAGACGCTAAAGTTCTTCAAAGAGGAAAATTCATACAGTGCATTGAGGATGGAACCTTCGTTTTACTAGAAACCATTTATTCACATGAAAAAGACAGTGGCCCATGCGTTTATATGACAGTGGAAACTTAGAGAGAGACCGAAGGTACATTTCCCAGAGTTTAAATAATCGCCATTCATTTAGTGAAAAGAAACAGTTGATTCTAAGCTCAGAACAAAACACCTTAAGCAACACGGCCAAACGCACTACAGGTCCATCTGTATCACCACGAAGACTTTAGGGGGGAGAGGGGAGACAAAAAAAAAAAACAAAAAAAAAACAAGAAAAAAAACAACAACACTTTGGTGGTAAAATTGTAAACGGATGTTTGGATTTACCATTTTCCCCTTATTAGGCATCCGATCCGCCAAGACACCGGCATCCTCTGCAGGCATTGATCGCTGGGAAGTAACCGAGTTGACCGAGTTGAATGTGGAAATGAAGCTTGGAGTTCCGCAGGGAAGATGAGTCATGTAAACCCAATGACTTTTTGCCTCCGGCGGGCAGGCTGAGTGAGGGGAGGAGGAGTGTGAGTGTGAGTGAGAGTTGGGGGAGGGGAGGGGGGGAGAGATTTCTCGATCTTTCAGAATAAGGGATTCCCAGTGAAATATTGGAGTCGATCCCTGTTTAGTTTCTTTTCTTTCATCCTGCGATTCTGGAACCAGATTTTGACTTGTCGGTCAGTGAGGTTGAGCATTCGAGAGAGTTGGAGTCTTTTCTCTTTGTTTATATACACGTTGAAGAAAAATTCCCGTTCCAGTTCTCGGATCTGGTATTTGGTGTAGGGGCACCTCTTTTTCCTCGATCGCTGGGGGACCACTGAAAGGAAGGGGAAGAAAAAAAAAAGACTAGAAGACTAGATGGAGACCACCCAGAGCTCTCCTTGCTGCCCAGACCCAGACCGCAACTTCTAGCTCTCTTGTACTTGGCCAACTATGCACTGGCCTCTGGTCAGTCCCTCTTCTAAGGGAAAGGGACCAGGGCAGGACATTGGACTCCCCTTCTATAGCTTGTGACATCCCCTCATTCTCATGAAAAGACTTTGTGTCTCTATAGAAATGATATATGGGCCGGGAGAAATTAGATTGCAGGCTTGGAAAGGTCTAATAGGTGTGCGTGGGTATATACACACATGCATATAGAGGGACACATATTTACATATTTATATATGTACACATATATGAATGTGGAGAAAGAGCTGTTTATATTTCTCTGTGCCTTTCCTCCAGTTGCATGGATAAGGTCCAGTTTAATGACCAGCCTCCCCCCCTCCCCCCTTCCCATTTAAAAGAAACGAAGATAGAGCTAAGATACCATTAGTGACCCTACTAGCAACTGTTGCAAGAAACCTTTCTCTCTTCACCGCCCCCCGTCCCCCAAAACAAAATCCTCTTTGCAACAATTAATATCCTCCTCGAAGAATACCTTAAGCCCACCTAAATTGGTTTCCTATCGTAAACACGCTTTACAACGGGTAGAGAAATCTTATAGGATATATAAACTCCTTCGAATGCTTATAAAATGGCACATAAAACGCCGGCTGCCAGAGGGTGGGCCCGGGCTCGGCTGCACCCCCACCCCTCCTCCTTTCCCCCCCATCTAGGTCCCTACCTGCGCCTCCGCTCTTCTCCGCCCCCGCCTCCCCTGGGGGGGCATCGCCACTGGAGCCGCTCTCCGCTGCCCCCTTGGGCTCCGGCCCCGAGGGGGCTTTGCCGCAAGGACTCGCGGTGGCGGGAGACTTCAGGCTGCTCTTTTCAGCGTCCCCTTCGGGCTCGCCGCTGGACTGAGGCTGCTGCTGTTGCTGTTGCTGCTGAGGCTGCTGAGGCTGTTGCTGCTGCTGCTGGTACGGGGGTCCAGGCGCTGCCTCGTAAAACTGGTCGAAGCCCTGGGGCAGGATCCCATTTCGCCCCACCGTACTATAGAAGTTGGAGGCGGCGCCCGAGGGGCCGTGGGGACCGCAAACGGGTTCCGAAGTCTTGAATAGCATGTCCGGCCTCCGGCTCCCAGGCGGCAGCAAGTCCCTGTGCATCACCTCCTCTGCCGCGTAATAAGGAGCGTAACTGCCTCGATATTGCCATTTACCGCGCTCCAAGCTGTAGTCGCGGAACGCCACTTCGCGCACCGGTTGGACGTGAGGCAGGTTGGAGGAGTAAGGGAAAGTCATTTGACAGGACGACGTCTGCGACAGGAACGAGGGCTTGCTGGAGAAATCCGAAGGGGCCACGTAATAAGCGCAGCCCGGCAGATACATATTGGCTGCGCTGGGGCCGCAGTCGTCAAACTCGGTCATGTCTTCCTTTGGGCGATGGCGAGCGACCGGGAGATTTCCGTGCCTTGAACAAGATCCATCTATTGCACAAGAGGCTTTGGACAGGATCAACTAAGAAAAAATCCCCACCGTGTGCTGACGTGCAATTCATCTTGATTGATTCTGGTGGTAATTATGTCACGTGACTCCATGGAGAAATGTCCTTATATCTATATCAGTCTTTCACCAAGACTTCCCGGGATCTCTCCTGGCGCCGAGGCAGGCACACACTTGGGGGGAGCCTACGGGGGCGGGGGGGGGGGCGGGGAGGGGTCGGTTTTCTCCGCCCAGCCCTGGGAGGCGAAGAGGCATAGGTAGATCTTGAAGCGAATCACCTGAGCGCCGGCGCCTGTTCAGGGCTCTGGCTCCACATTGCTAGAGAGACAGCTGGGTGCATCTGCAGCCAGCCTCCAGCCCCCCTCAGCCTCAGCCGCCCGGGTGCCCTCCTTCCCCGCTCTGCTTTAAATACACGGAGGTAACGGGAGGAGAAAAGTCCGGAGGAAGCGTAAGAACGAGGTGTGAAGGTGTGAGACTCTCAAATCTCTCTTAAAAAACAAACAAACAAAAAAAGCACCAACACCCACCCCCACCCCGTCAGCGTCGCTCACCCCCAAAGACCACCACCTCTTTCACAGTCTCACTTAAAGCTTGTTGCTTCTTGTTCAAGGGGCGTAACTGAGGAGCAACTCACTGAGGCAAGGGAAGCCCTGATTTACATGTTAAGTCTGCTCTGCGAATTCGCTTCAGTCACAAGTCCTCTACTAACCACAACACAAAGGTTCGAAATAAAGCAAGGGCCAATCTATCCTTTCAATATAGCTTACCACGGAATTCAGTCAAATACCCACCCCCACGCACCCTCACACCTTCACTCTCTGTCTCTTCGACTTTGTTCCTGCCTTTCTGTCTTTCTCTACCTCTGCCTCTGTCTCTCATACACGAGTGCTCACGAGCACACGCACATACACCGCCACTACTACCCTATAGACGAGTGCGCTAAAGCGAGGGGTGGTAGATCAACAGACATCTACACGCCCAAAGTGCCTCCCTGATTCTGATGTTTCTGAACCTGAATGTTCTAGGGCTCAGGAGGAACAAAGGGACGAGGAATCCAATTTACAGGGTGAAGGCACTTGACGTTTTCACCTCTAATTACTCAAATCTCCAGACTAACCCGCAATCATCTTTTCCCAACTCCCCCGCTCCCTTTCCCTGGCACATGCAGGGGACTTGAATGCACTCACTCAGACTTATGCCAACCCGAACATGTCCTGAAGTGGGAGGCTCTTTGCAAGCCAGTCCACACACTCTATCATCAAAATTTCCCTCCTCTTCTTTTCTCCCCTTCTCCTCATCACCCAGCTTTGGAAACTATTATTCACTCGGGCAGCCTGGGCCCCAAAGCTCTTGGTGAAGGGTCGATCAGAGAGCTGTAGCCCCCATACTCCCTCTTGTCGCAAAGGGACAAACGCTTTCTAATTGCCACTCCAGCATCTCTGACCCTTCAGTTTTTTCTCCAGAAGACTGAATCTGGATCTGCCACGCTCAAAGGCCACTGGCAAGCCTTCGTACCTGAATCTCGCTCACCTCCTAGATAGAGTGCATTTCTTAATGAAAGGTGAGAGAGCGAGAGCGAGTGAGCGAGAGAGAGGAGAGAGAGAGAGAGAGAGAGAGAGAGAGAGAGAGAGAGAGAGAGAGAGAGAGAGAGAGAGAGAGAGAGAGAGAGAGAGACTACCCAATCTCCTCAAAAAAAATTAAACTTGATGAGTATTAAATCAAAGAGGAAGACTGGGTAGCAGGAGGAAAACTTCTGGTAGAGGAGCCCCTCTCCCCTCCAGATCTCACCCTGAAATGCTGAGGCCTTAAAGCTTCGGCGAACGCGGCGGGGCGTGGGCAATAGCTCCTGGGAACGCACGGAGCTGGCCTCAGTGCCCATCACCTCTTCTGCCCACTGTGCCGAGAGCCAGGGAGGAAAGAGGTGGTCGAAGCTCATATCTAATTTCTGGCCGATATCTCTCTCCTCCCCATCCCTCTTTTCCCTCCCTCCATATTCCCCCCTCCCCGCCCCCTTCCCCCTCCTTCCCACACACTGCGCAAACAGGTCGAAGGAGAGTGAAGCTGGAGGGCATAGTGTCCTCCCCGGAGGCAGAGCCGCCCCCTGGGGGTGTCTCTGCGGTATCCCCCCTCCCCTCCCCTCTCCCACCCAGGTCTCCATCTGCCCGCCTCCTCTTCTCTCTCCACCATCTCTGTTTCCTCCATATTCTTAAACTCAGACCCCCCAGGAAGGCGGTGCTCTCCCCTGTTTGCTAGCCTAGTCCCAAACCTTCCCTTCTTTGGACTCTTCAACTGCTCCCCGACCTCATTCCTAAAATGGCTCCCCAGATACTCAACAGCCAGCAGAACGAACAGCGAGCTCTGTGTTCAGGGCGGTTTCTCTGGTGATTCTTTCTAGGAGGTTCATTTCTCTCACTCTGGGAAATCTAACTTCGGGCCCCTACCTTCTTTCTAAGTTCCTTTGGGTGGGGCATAGGGATCCCAAGCTCTCATCTATAGATACGAGGTGTCCCTCTCCACCACTCCTTCGCCGCCTCCCCCCCCCCCCCTTACAGAGGTCGCTGACTATCTCGAGAGAAATTCGACAAGAGCGAGCAACTCAAGTTCAACGACATGGCGACTCTGCGATTAGTCGAAACCCGCGTTTTAGGCGGGGAGGGCGCGCCATCTACAAAGACTGGCAGAAGGGAAAGGCGAGGTGGCGGGGTCACACTCATCCTCCCTAGCGTAGACCATCCCTCGCATCCGTTAGAGGGGTGCAATCCGTCTGGAGGCTTCACCCTTCCCAGCATTATTTTGCTGGTTCCCTCCCTCAGAGTCCTCCCGCCCCCTAATCTCTCAGCGTTGGGACCACCGCAGCTGCTGCAGCCTCTCTCCTTGCTTCAGGTCTTCACAGCAAACCCCTCGAAAAATCCACAGACTTCTTTCTAATGGACGCAAACCGCGGACCTTACCGTGAGGATCCTGGCTCCCTTGGCTCCAGATCCACAAGAATCGACTGCATCCTAATCCAACTGGCATGTCCGCTAGCCCTCGGGGCGAATCACGGCTTCCCGCAGTTCTCGCAGAGGGGACGTCCTCTCTTTTCCGCCTGGACAAGATGCGGTATTTTTGTGCCACCCAAGATAAGACACTAACTTGACCTTAACTTTGTTATGGCGCCCCTAGTATCTGGAGAACGTGAACAGACACTGTCTGGCAGCTCTCGTAAAAACTGACTGGGGAAGAGATTCTGAGTCATTTCATTTATTGCCACTACAGTTCTGCAAGAAAGCTTTTCCTCCCTGCCAAACTTTAATTATTTATGCTCTTTTAGGAAACGAAAAAAAGAAGAAGAAAAAGAAAGAAAACCACCCAGAGCTATTTAAATCCATTTCTGTGCTTTCCGAATAGCTTGTTGAGTTAAGCAAAAGGAAGAGACAGAATGTGCTGCAAAGTCAAGCTTCGTTAACTGATTTTCTATCCAAATGAAAATGTTTTATAGTCTACTTCCTCCTCCCTTACTGATCAAGAATTTTGGATTCGCTTTAGGGAGCTCTGGGTGAGGGTTTGTGACAGGGTGCCCATCTATTAGATCCTCAGCGTCCGAGAAAGACGTGCAGATATTAATATTTACTTGCTTTAGGCATTAGGGATCCACTAATTTGCACAGTGTGGAACCTAAGTTTCTATTTATGCCCAGCGGCCATAATTTCGAGTTGGAGGCATTAAATAGCCTCTGTTTGTTTGTTCGTTTCCTGAGTTGTTCTTAACCTATTTACAGATGACCAAGTTCGTTCTTCAAGTGCAGAAGCTTCTCCGTGGGTTTCTGGGATCATACTTAGGAATACAATCTGCCTTAAAAACAAAACAAGATTTCTAAGGAGGCAGTTTTTCCATCATGCATGGGAAGCGATTAAAGGCCAGATTGGTCTCAATCCATATTTCATTTGGTAATCTTTTGTTTATTATTACTTTTTTATTTGAAATCTCTTCCAGCCTTACAGAGACCATGTACCCAAGACTGAATCGAGGGCACAGTCTTTGTGGGCTTTGTCGAGAGAGATTTGAACACACACACACACACACACACACACACAGAAAGAGAGAGAGAGAGAGAGAGAGAGAGAGAGAGAGAGAGAGAGAGAGCGCAACACAAAGAAAGAAATCCAAACCAGACAAAAGCAGGGCTTTGCATTTAGAATTGTTTCAGGCTTCGTTTGGGGTGGGGTCAGGAGACTTGAGGAATTCCATAAGAAGTGTTTTTTCCTCGTCCTCTCACTCCCACAAGAATCTACGAGGAAGATGGTTATTTAATTTTAGAAATGATTATTATCTTTCCCCCCAGAAGAGGTCCTTCCTAGTTCCGGGACTGGGATTAGAAAAAATCCGTGATTACATGTCTTTTCGCAACTGCTCTCAGTATAAATTGAGTGCTCTCTGTATAAATTGTCTCTCTCCCTGTCTTTGTTCATTTGGTCTCCTTGCAGGAAACCAAATTATACAGACAAGGGGTAGCTGGACGTTTGCCCCTTCTTGGGCACTCTCAATTGGCCTTGGTTTTTGCACTATGAAAGTATTCCCGAGCGGGGTTTGCCTCAGTCTTCTTTCTTCCGCATTATGCATTCGGAAAAGAAAACAGTTTAAAAATATAACAAATGAGCTTAAGAAGTGAGTGGGAGTCTACAATTTATGCCTTCCATAACAGGAACTCTTGATTTTGCTAATTCATTCCCTCGCTAATATATCACTCGAATGTTCCCTTAAGCTCTAGCACAAAGTAATACAGAATTTGGATGTGATTAGTAGGTATGTTTCTCTTCATCAAGACTTATTCTCTTTGTCTTCCTATTCAAACGGCTTCTGGGGGTTCAGCTCCCATTTCCCTAATGGGACCCCCATGTATTATTGGAGATGTATATTGTTGTATAATGTGTAGGTCAGGTTTAGCTTTGTGGCCTGCCATTGTTAGAGAAGAGCTAAGCAAGAGGTTGGGCTCAGAAGTTCCTTATCGAAATGAGAACCATATTAAAGAGTAGCAAGCCCATCTTCTGCTCCCCCTGGCACCAAAGTGACCAGTAAGCATGCATGAAAAGTCTAAGGTTATGCAGGGTAGGTGCCTATTTTTATTTATGTATCTAAATATATTAATGCTCTTCCTTTTGTTTAAAAACACGCTAAAAAATCTTCATGATTTCCCCTCTATTGACATTTAATATTCAGCTTAATATACAGTTTCACCAATGGCTTGAAAACCATTTTCACATTTAATGAATAGTAAACACCCGCCCCTAAGCTGCAGCCAGAAAAGGAAAACGAGCTCATGAGTCTGAAAAATATTAAAAGGGGATCAAAATCGGTTCGAAATAATAATAATAATAAAAGAGACAGCAGTCCGTGAGGGGCTCCAGTTGGCGCCATGTATTTATTTCCACTGGAAACGTTCTTTATTCATCCGGTTAAATACAAGCTATTGTTTCCGTTACAGAACATGCAAAACCACTACTAGATAGCCAAAACAAATTAAACTATTCTACTTAGGCAGCTGAGGTTATTCACAGATTTCAGAGCGTTATCACCCCAGTCTCAGTGTGTTTGAGGTTAGCACTCCCCATTTAGGCAGCTGAGCAACACATTGAAAAGAAATCACTGGACTATTGGAACGAAGCCCCTACACTCCATTAGATATTTTTCTTCCTCGCAGTTGGAGGAAAGAGAGTCTGGGAAGGCAAGGAAAAAAGGAGGGGGCATTGGAATGGAAGTGATTTTCTCCAGCCCTTGGGCCAAGCTTACTAAGGCATAGAAGCAGAAGTGAACAGGGAAAGGACATAGGGTAAGAGGAACATTTGGCTTCATATGATCAAGGAAACTAACGAAGAAAGTCTTTCTCCTCGAAGAGAAAGAACTATGAGAAATAAGAGTTATAAGACACAGAGAGCAAGAGATTCCCTAAAGAGGAAGAGACCAGAAAGAGAGAGAAAGGCTTAGGGCCCTAGGGTGGGCTGTACTATTGGTTTGAGGAGAGTGGAATAGTGGAAGGGGGAGTTAACCTGGGCATGGGACAACTATCTTTCACGGGGTCTATCATAAGAGTACTCTAACCGGGAGAGGATAGGTGGGTGGGTAACTGCGTTCTTACTTCGGGTCCAGCTAGACGCCTCAGTGGCCTAGTTTCCATCTCCCAGATTGGAGAGATCAATTTCTCCCTATCCTTATAATAGCCCATTATAGTGACTTTAAAAAGGTTACACCTTTCCCTACTTCGAATGGAAAACCATATTTACAGTTAAGGTAAATATTCTGCCTCCCTAGGAATGGAACAAAGGAGCAATGCCCCAGAAGGGAGCTCGCCAAGAGGCTAGACGACTTTGCTCGACTTGTGGGCCTGGATCTCTTGAAGTTCGGGACAAAGCCGGGGAGTAGCTCTCTAGCCTGAAGGGACTGGAGATTGAAACTAATTTTCACAGCCCCAGGCCCCTCTCTAGAAGAAGAGAGCTAATAGCCTACGGGCTTTCCTACTTCTTACCCACAAGCAAGGGCACCTACATACACAAACATAAACCCAAAAGGAACACAAAAAGAACCAGGAGATTCCTTAAATCTTTCAGGTGTTTTGTTTGCTTCTTCCCACCCACCCCAACACACCCCGCCCTTGGCTCTCCTTCCTGATCCCTCCTCCCCTCCTCTCAGACCCGCCTCTGTCCTGCTGCCCCTAGAAGACCAGGGAAGCTTTTGTCTCACTAACTGGGCTGAGTTGGATCGGAGGTAGCTGGGAACAGAGACTGGAGTTTCGAGAGCCGGCCGAATCTGCTAATAATTCATATGTTTCGCTCACTCTCCTCTTTTTCCCCCAGCAGGGGTCTCGGGGTCTCGGGCTCTCGGGAGGACTAGGATCTTACAAGGAGCTCTTTCTCCTGAGGAGAAAGGCTTTCTTCGTTGGTTTTCAAATGTTCTACTATGATTCCATCTGCTGCCAGGTGGGAAAAGGGGAGGGAGGGAGGCTGCATAAGAACAAGGGAACTCAAAGGCAGATTCCGGGTAGAAATTCCCAAGCCCGTGGTTTCTCTAGATCACAGTTCTCTCATTTCTGTGCCAGCCTCCGATCGAAGGTGGACCAGTTTCTCCCTTTCCATGCTCTGCCTCGAGCAGCCCTACAGCACAGCCATTTGGGGTTAAGGCAAAGAAGGGAAAGGCCAAGCTTAGACCAGGCCAAGACCCATCCAACTCCTAGTAGTAGAGAATTGAGCATGAAGCGAATCCTTTACAATCATTCGAGGAGAGGGCGAGAGAAAGGGGTGAAACAAAAAATTCTATTCTCCTTTTCTTCCCATTCCCATCCCCAGCGAGACTGAGGTGAAATGTCACCAACCCGGGCCAAGTCCTTGAGAGCGAGGCGACTAGAGCTAGCTAGTAGAGAGTGAGTGCCTGTTCTCTTAGCACCACTCTTTTCTTCTTCATCCGCCGGTTCTGGAACCAGATTTTGACCTGTTGATCGCTCAGGTTCAGTCTATTGGACAACTCCTTCCGTTTCTGACGATTGATGAACTCGTTGAGAAGGAATTCGTTTTCTAGTTCTGCGATCTGCTGCTTAGTGTAGGGCTTCCGTTTCTTGCGGGCTCTCCCCTGGGCCGCCCCCCAGGGCAATCCTGCAACACAGTCCCCACCCCGCACAGCCCCGGAGGCCACTGGTTATCACCTGAGGAACCCTGTTCCCCACCCGCAGCCCACACTGTACCCAACCTGATCCCAGTTCTACTTGATCCTCATTCAGGTCCCCCTCTCCATTCCCTTACACTGTAATCATACATTCACCACTCATCCCTCCCTCCGCAACCCAGCCTGTGACCTGGACCCCAAGGCGCAAGGACAATTTGGGGAGCCTGGGCTATTAGAAGGTTAAGAAAGGAAAATGGGGAGCGGATCCAAGGCAATTTACCGTCGGGTAGCGAAGGTCGGAGGCAGGAGGCTGCGCTGGCCGCCTGCACTGTCACGTTCAAGTTGAGCGAGCCCTTGGCGTCGTCCTTGAAGCTTGCGGCACAGGAGTTCCCTTCCAAAAGAGCCGCTGACCCGTGCACGCTCCGCGCCAAGCCTGAGTAGTCGTACTTGGCCGGCTTGAGGCCAACGCCCGGAACCAGGCTAGGATCATTGGTGAAAGCCGGCCTGGGACGGCTGCGCTCCTCGGGCCTCGAGCCAGAATCGGAACCATAGTATTTGCCTTGTTCTTCTGGGCCTTCCTTGCTGCCCGAGGGGTGGAGGTTGAGGGGCACTGAGCCTGGGAGGTAAGGCTGGGTATAGCCGCCGAAGGCAGCGTGGCCTGGAGGCTGAGCAGCGCAAGAGCTGGGAGCCGACCAGGGCAGAGAGCCTCGGGGGTAGGAGATGGGGGGCAGAGCCGCCAACTGGCTGCCATTCGCTCTCAGGTTGGAAAAATAGAAGGAGTCCGGAGATTGCAAATTCAGAAGAGACCCCACATACCCGGATCTGTAGAGACTGCGATCGCACATCTCCAACAAAGGACTTCAGCTGGTCTTACAGCAGTATTTAGTTACAACAGGGAATAAGAGGACAGGCTCAAACGATTGGACGAAACTTTGCGTTACAGGTTCTTCAAAGCCGGTCATTTCAGCACCGCCTACATCCCCCTGACCCTATTTTTTTTTTTAAAGTATTATGATAACACTTGGAATATTAGAAATTTCTAATACTCTGTGGCAGGAAAGAAAGACACGAGGTTTTCAGATGTGGAAAGGGAGGGTTCTGGGAGTCTCTTCTGGGTCTCGAGACCCCAAGATTGGGGGGTAAAAAAGCGAGCCCAACCATTTGCCCAACTTTCCATGAGGCACTTTCATTGGGCCCTCTGATTGGCGTTATTTTCTCTTCATCCCAGTATAGTTACTTGGAGCCTGGATTTCTTTTCATTGCTTTCCCATACTGTTTCCTCGCCTGCTCTGTAAAGAGTGTCACTGAGCCCTGATCCACACACCATAAGGGCAAGGGCATTCAAGTGATTTTAAAAATGATTATTAGTGGCATTAAAGTGTGCTGGACTGAACTGATCACATCCCTTTTAAAAAGTCACATCTGCACACTTTCAGGGAGATTCTGGAAAAGATCGATTTGGTCCATTTTCCCTTTCATTATCTAATGCCAGGCAGCATAAAGTTAATTAATTTAAAGGCTCAAACCATCTTCCTCTACCCAGGGTCATTAGTCTGGCCAAAGTTTACAGTATACAGTTAATGATGCTTTGTAACATTAGAAATGTGAGTTTACTTTGGTCCGTGTGGGGCTTTCTTTTCCAAATTGGGAGATTGGGAGTATCTGAAGCTTGCCTACTCTGACTAGAAATCTCTGTTGCCCCAGCCTTGGAAGGAAATCCTCATCCGTGATAGCTCACAAACCCGGAGTTTTCTCTGGATTTCAGAGGGGAGAAATGACTCTCAAGTAGATCAGGTTTAAAAACAGAACCAGAGAACCAAGTTCTCCAAAGATCGAGGGGAAATAAAAACTCGAGAGGAAAGAACCTGGGTAGTTTCCCCAAGTGACTGATGGATCCGATAAATGCTCCAAACGGCTTCATTTCCACCTTCTGCTCTGGGTCTTCCTCTCACTTTGGCAGGGCTGGAACTGAATTGAAGAGTTGAGGAAACTATGGCGTTGGGTTGCCTTTGACTTGCAATCGAAGATCTCATGAAGCTAGAACCTTCAGGGAAGGGTCATCTGGCATGTACGGTTGGCATGAGTGAGATTCAGAGAGCCCCAGAAATTAGAGAGACTGGAGATGGCCATCCACGGCAAACTGTCCAGGAGTGGAAAACCCTGGGCAGGAATGCAGAATGAGCTAACAGACTGTAGCTTGCTTGGGATGACCCGAAGAAGCAAGGTGATCAGAATGAGGATCCTGGCCGCCTTTCAGTGAATGTGGCTGGAGGGTAAAAAGAATCAGTCCAAACAAAACGGAGCCCCGCGGCATCCTTGGGAAGAAAGGCAGTGAGGTGAGGAATATGAGCATTTTCCAGACGTTACTCTCCTCCTCTAATGATTCAAGGCGGCTGGGTTTGCATGAGATGGAGCTAGATCTGTAAAGCCAAAGGGCAGATCTAGGGGGGAGTGGGGTTGTGTATCCGTTTGTAAACAGAAGACAGGTTTGGTGATGCTTCCAGTTGGGCCAATGTGCCAGCAGAGGCTAGTTACTCCAGAGTGCCTCACGTTTGTCCCTGTGTGGGATTAGGTTAAGAAGGGATTAGAGGTGGATCCGACCCTGACAGGAAGGGAATCTCCTTGTCATAAAGTGGCCCCCACCCCATCTCCTTTTTCAATTTCCAGGATCCAGCTCAGAAGCCAGCTCGAAGTTTCATAGTTCCAGCGGCTATCTCCTGAACCTCCTCTGCAGACACAACTTCTTCAGGAACCAAGTCTGAATGTTAAAAGCTCCAGATGAAAGGCAAAGACCACACAGGAGTCGCTGGAGGGGAAGGTTGACCATCGTTAGCTCGTTTATTGTTTATGTCAACCAATTGGGCAGCTCTTGGGAACTCATTGGTTTCCTCAGACCTGACTAAGGCCTGACCTAAAACGTCCAGGTATTCTTTAAGATCCTCAGAAGTTGGATCTCCAAAGGAAGGAAGGGAATCTGTTTTTCATGCCTCGTGTTGATTTACTTCATCTCGGAGGTTGCCAAAGCAGAAGCCTTAGTTCCATTGCATCTTGATAGAGGATGGCTGGAAGACCTCTGGTGGTTTAGCCATAGCTTGATAATAGGGACTGAGGGGCCCAGGTGGAAAGGTTAGGCAGGATTTCTGCAGAAGCCTTGGGCCCATGCCCTCAAAAGGAGCAGGCCAGGGCTCAGCTGCCAAGCTGAACTGTGGGTTAGGTGTATGCTTCTACAAAGTGGCAAGGCCTGCTCTGACTAAACTTAAAATTGGAGGAATTTGATTATAACTCTAAGAAATATGTGTTGGGGGGGGGGGTTGGTGCATTATGATAGTTAGCTCTTGAAAAGACAGTGTTTAAAAAGTCTCGGTGCAAGTAAATGAAATTAAAAGCAAGTTTTCAGATAAAATAAAGACAGCCTGACTTCACAGTTTCGTAAACTTCTTTATTAGGTTCTCAAATATCCCCTTTTCCCTTACTCCCCTGCTCCCTTACTCCTCCCGGCTTATTTTCTGTCCTAGTTTATTTTTAAAATAATATTTTCAGGTAGAAAATAAAGTTTCGTGCTTCCTGGGGAGGGGAAGAATGCTTAGGTTCCGCGAGTGGGCGGAGGGTCGAGGGAGTAGGGATAAGACTGAACTAGACTGCAGTGAAACTTTGGAGAGAGAATCGGGTTGCTGAACTGTCTCCTTTCTAATAAATGCCTCCTATTGTCCAGGAGGTGGCAGAATAGCTCTATCCCAGCGCTCAGAGCTTTGAGAGGTTTAGCAATGCGCGGGTCAAGATCAATGGTAAAGGGCAACACAGCTGTCTCACCCTCGGAGACACAACTCCGACCTGGAACTTTGACTGACTGCTGCCCTGTGGAAAGGGCTCCGGAGGGTGGGGGAGGTGCAGGAGCAAAGAAGGAAGACTCCGCTCAGGCTGAAGGAACCCGAAGTTTGTAAGGAGATAGATAACCGACTAGCAGCCAGGAGACTGGACTTGCAGGGTCCCTGTGAATCCCTTACGGAAGCACATTTAATTGAAATTCTGCCTCACACATAAAACAACACAGTCCACTGTCTTTTTCATTTAGTTGTTATAGCTTTTAGACTTCCCCATTGAATTAGGTACTATCCTCTAACATTTCAAGCTGCAGACTTGCAAAAGAATACTTCCAGAAGAGGGATGCCTGTGTAAAAGCCATGGGCACATTTTACACATTCTAGTTAGGTCCATATGTATGCAAAATAATCTCTCTCTTCTCCCCCCCCCCCATGTGTGTGTGTGTGTGTGTGTCTGTCTGTCTGTCTGTCTGTCTGTCTCTTCCTCCTCTTTTCTCAATGGCTGGGTCTTTCCTTCCTTTACTTTACTAACTCAATTTCTCTTTCCCTCCTCTCACTGTAATTCAGGATATAAGAGAACCTGCATATAAATAGCAAACACTTCATCTGTTATTGATTTAGCCGTCAATTCAAATTCCATTGTAAGGGTTTTGAATGCAGTTTTAATTTCAGACAAGCCTGCAGTTCAGTGTCCTGCTAGAGTAAACTGAAATGTAAACTAGAGATCTTGAGCAGAGGTGAAACTGAAACATAAAGCAAGGCCAGAAAACCCTGGGAAGTACAAAAAAAAAGAGATATACCTTTTTTTTTTTCTTGGAACATATGCTGTGAATATTTTTGTTTAAGGATGAAGAACAAATTGGGGTGTAGACACGAGAAAACAAGATCATGTTAGGATGAAATCACATCCCTCTGCAGAAAATTAACAGAAAGTGTCTTTGAACACTTGAATCAATGGCCTCCCTCATTGAAAAGATTAGGCCTGGGACAGCCTTGCTCAAAAGCCAACAGCCTTGTAAGAACAGAGACTGTGCTTTCTCCAAACCGTTTATATATGTATGTATGTATATATATTTATATGTTTGCATTTTTTCAAGAGCCCAACTAATGTTTGTGGGAAAAGATAATGTAGCTGTCTGCTTTCCATTCACTTGAAAAGGAATAAAATGAGAGAAGCAATCTTGAACAAAATGAAAGTAGTTTATTTTTTCGTAGGCATTTTTGCAGTGTCCTGTTCCTCAAGAGAGAGGGCAAGGACCTTAAAATTGTGTGTAATTAAAACAAATAAGGAAACCCACTGATTTTGTGCCTAGTGCTTAACAGCTAAAGGCCATCAAGTTCTTCCAAGGTTATTTCCCTGAGTAATTAATTAGTTCTTGCTTGGAAGAGAAAATTGTGTTAATGCCTAACAAATGAATGCATTTCTAGAGTGTCTAATTATTATTTCAATCTTCATTTGTCATTTGCAGGCAGAATAGCCTTCTATATTTGCAATAGAGTAAAATTTCCTCTATTTTGAGGGAGACATAAATATTGTCTTTTCCAACTAGAGATATTTTAAATAAAGATTTACTATCTAGAATATTTATACCCACCTTTTGGTCCATTATCTAAGTCAGAGAAGATTTCTATTCCCAAGTAAAAATCTCTATTTGATAAAAAAAAAAAAATACAAGCTGAGGTCATAGTTATTATTGAAATAGAAGAAAACTTTTATTGGAGATATTTTGAGTTGAATTGATTAAAAAAAAAGAAAATTAAAGGCAAGGCAAATTTGGCATTTCAAACATCATTGTTAAAGTTAAAACTGAAGGGGGAAAATGTGGGGGGAGTGGAAGGTAGTAGAAGTGAGGAGGAAAGAGGAAAACACACAGGATCTGATGTGACTCTTCCTCACACTAGTGATCAACATGTTCAGAGAAATAGGCCATTAAAATAAATATGCATAGTTTGAAAGACAACACAGTTTTATAATAAGATGCTGACTTTATAAAGTAAGAATTTACAGAAAAAGGAAGTAATGAGATTTATTTGTTTGTTTGTTTGCTAAGTTTCTCCCTAATAGTAAAATGATTACAATTTGTCTAAAACATTGCATTGGTATCACATATCATAGTTGTTGTTACTTAAAAAAATAATTTCTCAGGTATATAAATTATGCAATAGTTTGAAATTCATTATCTATTTTTACTTTCCTTAAACACCCGTTTATTCTTGGAACTTAGAGTTCCGGTTTTTTTTCCCTTTTGTTAGAAGCTTTGAACCTCTGTGAGAGGGGGAAAGCGTTTGTTCAAACAAACTTGTTAATATGAGGGCATACTATACTTTACATAAAAATACACATGTCTCCATGCTTATCCAGCATGTTCTATATTGAAATGATTAAACAAATCTGTATCTATATCAACTGAGTCAATCTTAACTATCTGGAAGGAAAGACAGCAGTGAATATTAGCAATATATAAAATCTTGAAACTGCAGCCCTTTAAATCGCTGTACCTGGTTCAGAAGAAATAAAGGCATCTCTAAGTACACATTTTAAATTAAAATTATGGAATTAATCTACTATATGTATTGAAGCTCTACGGTCAAACCTGTCAATTAACAGTAAGATCTGAAATCAGAAAGATGTTCTTAGTGTCAATATTACTCCAAAGCTTATTTCTTAAGTAGCGATTTTAAAACAAGGACAGCACCTTCAGTTTCCAATATTTAGACCCACATTCAAAATACAAAACTACCTCGTCTGGGCAGAGTTTCTGCTGGCCTTGCACTGAGTTTTAATGATTTCATAAGCCAATGATAGGTCATGAATGATTTGAAATCATTCGACCATGATGGTTTATGAAAACAAGTATAGGGACAAGTGCTGGCACCATTCTTCAAGTGATAAAAAATGAAAACAAAAATAACTGAAATCAAAGTAGTGAATCCAAAATTCATTGTGGGAACTGTTAAAAAAAAAAAAGTTCAGTCCTTTATACTGGCCTGGAGGGAGAAACAGAACATCAAAAATAATAATAAACAAAACAGAAACCAACAAGAGCGATAACAACCCAAGAAGAAAAAGAACTACAAGGTCAAGTTGGGCAGCCTTATGTTTTAGAGCCAAAATGCGATGGAGGGGACAAACAATTCACAAAATTTCACCGCTGCTGGCAGAAAAGGAATGGGGGCGGGAGGAGGAATTAAATATATATTCAAGTTTTTCCAAAAGTTTCTAGGAGGAAGATAACATAAGGCTTGTGAATGAAGCACATTTGTCCTTAGCTTGGAATCAGGAGACATTGTCTTTGAGTTTGGAGACTATTTTCTTGTCCTTCACTCTTCTGTTCTGAAACCAAATGGTCACTTGTCTCTCAGACAGGTTTGTGGCTGCGGATATTCTTCTCCTCTTGTCCTTGTTAATGAACTTGTTAATGGCGTATTCGTTCTCCAGTTCTTTCAGCTGCAGTTTGGTATATGGCACTCTTTTCTTCCTTCCACGTCTGTAGACACACATATCAGGCTGGTTTAGAGCTACATCCCCTATTGTAAACGACATTATGTGGAAAAATTAGACTTTTATTACAGGCGTTTAAATCGCGAGTAAGTGCGAGAGTCCTGGTTGGGGTAGGGGGACAGAGAGAAAGAATGCCGGGTTGTTTCCACTTTATAATTATTTACACGGACGCATTATTTACACGTTATTAAAGAAAGATTATTTGCACTTCAAAGTGAAGGCTAATTTGATGGATGTTATTGTTTCTCAAACAGGCATCTTAACAAGCCTGCAATTTTACGGTGACTTTTTAAGAAGTTTTCATATGGACAATTTCTGCGCAGGTTCTGATAGCTATATGGACACACACAAAGGCACATCTTAATATCCTTATGTGTTTGATTTCCTGGTATTATGGTGTGTATATGTGGATGAGTGTCTATGTGCTCTGGCTACAAAGCAGCACTGAAACCACCCAGGGGGCAATTATTACCCTGAAAAGTGCTAGGAAAATCTTTTCCTCGTCTTCTAAGATGATAAAATAACCAATGATACTGGGATCCAATCAGAACACAACACTTTCCTTTCGAAATTATATACAGGAATACAGAGAAGAACACAGAAGGAGAGGGGGGGAGGGAGAGGGGGAGAGAGAGAGAGAGAGAGAGAGAGAGAGAGAGAGAGAGAGAGAGAGAGAGAGAGAGAGAGAGAGAGTTAAGACGACTGGACTGTAGAACCACTGTAGGGACTGGTTCCAGACCTGAAATTACGAAGTTACAGAGGATCTGATGCAAACCATACCAAACTCTAAGGTCCCTTAAAAAGAAGTCCTTGATCAACCTGAACCGTCGATACTTAGGGAGAGGTGGGAGGAGTTGGGGTGTCGTGACAATCAAAAATTATATATGAACATATGACTATCAATCATTCTCTCTCTCTCTCTCTCTCTCTCTCTCTCTCTCTCTCTCTCTCTCTCGGCCGTACCTGGAAAGGAAGATTTCCAAAAATGTGAGCTCTGGGACTGGTCTTTAGCACAGTAAACCTGACTGTTCCAGCCATTCGCCAGAGTCCAAGACTGGTAACCCTCCATAGATATGTACGTTTCGTGTCTCGGTTCCCCTGAGCCAAAGGTGGAGACCATGTCTATATACCCGGGGACATGCTGGTAAGGGTTGGTGTAGCCTTGGTAAAAGGACACTTCCTTAGCCCGGGAGGGAACCTCGTTGGCTGGGACACTGGTACTGGCCAGGCTGGAGACGTCCATGTATTTTTCCACGGGGAAGCCTCCCAGAGAGGCGTGGGGGGAGGACTTGAGTGCGTTCTGTTGAATCCCCACGCCGTGGGACATGCGGCAGCTGTAGTATCCATTGCCAAAATGATAACCGTAGCCCAGTGCTGGGGCGGCCGGGGGCGCTGCAGCTGGAGTTGGAGTCGGAGTGGAGCCGGGACAGTCCTTGGTAGGGGGTGCCTCGGGACGAGCTGCAGCAGCCGCCGCTGCCGCTGCTGTCGAGGCGGAGGAAGAGGATGAGCCAGAGCGTTCTGCAGCCCCGGGATAGGAGAAGCCCGAAGCCGCTGCCGCTGCCGCTGCCGCTGCTGCAGCAGCAGCGGCAGCCCGCCCAGAGTGCGCCCCGAACACGGGTGAAGGGAGGAAGCCGCGGCACTGCCCCGCAGTGGCGGCCGCAGAGGGGGCACCCCCGCTGGCCGCACCGCCGTCCGCCCGCAGTCCATCCATGTCCCAGCTCGCAGCCCGGCTCATGGCCTGGCCCGGCCTGGCCCTGGCCTGGCCCCTGCGCTGGACACCATGGCGAGATGAGTGGCTTTCCACCTCCCCTCCCTCCCACTCACTTTGGCTCCCGCCCTCTTTCTCTCTCTCTCTCTCTCTCTCTCTTTCTCTCTTCCCCTCTCTTGTGCCTCCCGCCCTCCCGCCCTCCCTCCAACAGGTTAGCTCATTGCGGGACGTTTATAAAAACGAAGTTCAGGTTGGGAGGGGGCCGGGGCTGCGGCTGGGGGCCGGCTCCAGACTAGAGTGTAGCTGCCGAGGGTTGAACCATTGGCTGCTCTAGGACACGTGGGGGCAGCAGTGCAGGGGAGCTAGAGCTGCTCCCAACACCTCCCCCCACCCCGAACCAGTCTAGACCCACCCCTCATCCTACCTCCTCCTCCCTTTTCCACCTCTTCTCTCTAAGCAACCATACTGCCCCCTGCCCCCTCCACTTCTCCTCCCCCCAAGTCCTTGACCAAGGCGTTTGCTTCTCAACAGCACCAAGCTGATTATATCCCGGCTCCTTTTTTGTGACTAAGACTCTGGGGCCTGAGTTTTTCGTTTTGGTGTTTTCAGATTTCCTTGGCTCCATGGACTGCGAGTAACTGAATAAAAGAGGACAGAGACAGTGAGAAGGAAGAATTCAGGAAGGAAAAAAAAAAGTTCAGTGTTCCACCATGTTGTCTAGCTCTACTGGAATATTGGATTTCATATTCCGAATGGCCAAACTGCACCAGCCCCGGTGGGGCTAAATTGCCCCTTTCCCATCCCATACACTTGAACAGATATCGAGCATGCCTAGTTGGGCATCAGAGATACCCGCCGTCCTCTCGGACGCACCATGTTGAGCAATGCACTTCCAACATAATGTAAGGGGACTCCTTCACCGGCATTTATAATCTAGGAGTAGAGTTGGCCTTCTTCGACAATTCTCTCATTTCCATTTGTCCCCCATTCTGGGAGTCATTTGAGGAGGAGAACGAACCGCTTTAGGACTTGTTCCCCACATTATTACAAAGGATTGTCATAGCTGCTGTATTGTGGGCATCTTGTCATCCCTTCACATTACAAACACAAATTCAATAGGAAATTTCACTTTCTCAGAAAACGTTGTTTCACTTTCTTTTCACAACTGTAAATTGGATGCACTATATGTAGGAAATAGAGAAGGAAGTCGAAGATTTCAAATGGAGAGAAGTCCAGCAGACGTTGGGAACAACGAACCCCGACTTTACGGCCCTCTGTCCTGAGGTTAAAACTCTAGCAAATCGATCTATACACAGGATCAAGCAAAGTCACATTTCCTTGGGGTTGGGAATAAGGAGCTTTCTCTAAATGAATGTATACAATTCTGTGCCTCTGAAAGAAAGCTTTGAGCAAGACACACTGGCTCTCTGGGCATGATTCAAAGGCCAGTTGAGAAGATTGGTTTCTGTTTGGGAAGTCTAGCGTAGCTATTCCTCGAAAGTGTCATCAGTCTTTGGAGAGTGGGTTTGATAGGCAGCCTAATGCTCGGGTTTTAAAGGCTCTATACACAAGAGCTCCAATGGGAATTGGGTGGTGGTAGTGTAGGTATTGGTCAGTGGCCCGAATATCACCACTTCTTCCACTTTCCTTTGGCATAAAACCCCTCCAGTCCAGCCCATTTCCATGCAAACCCATTTCACTAGCCTTTGATTGGCCGGTGCCTACTTGTTGCACACTCCTACTGCTACTGGACATAAGAAAAACCAAAAAGTATTCCTGTCATTCCAGTTGCCGAGAAAAAGGGAGATATTTCCTCAAAGAATGGAGTTGGTTACATTGATCTTATTTTGTATGTTGACTCGCATAATGCAGTAACCATAAAAGCCTCAAATAAAGGAGAAAGTTATGAGAGGAGAAGGTGAGAAAGAGAAGGGAGATACTTAGACCTTTTTGAAGTCCTGGCCGTGTTCATTATCAAATCCCTGGCCTGAGGCGGTTGGCGTATTTGCTGAAATTCAACAGGATTTGCAGTTTGTTTGGCGATTTGTTCTGAGAATGCCGACAGCCCGCTTTCGAAAAGAAGTTATTGACTTGTTTGGGGAAATGAGTTGAAGAAAGGCTACTTGGTGCCAATATTTACAATCTCTAGTACCTATTAATGGTAAGAGATAGACGGATATATGGATGACATTTAAACCTCATCTATTTTAATCAGCAACTAAGAAATCCCAAGTACCATAAAGAATAGAGGAAACCCCTTTCTAGCAGCAATGACACCTACATTTTTCTTTTTCTTCCCCTCCTCCTTTCTTTCTTAGTCACTATTCTTATTCTAGGGTATGTGTGTATGTGTACAAAATGATTTGTTTCTTTGAATGCAAAGACTTATATGCAAATATTATATTTATAACAGCTGCTGGACTAGTCGGCAAACTAATTCCGAAGTTCTGAAAATCAAATCATTAAATGAAATTTTGTCTTTTGGGTCTCTGCTACAGTTTTGCTCTGATAAACACTATAATGGCTGTTTATGTCCTAAAACTAAGAGTTTTTAAAAATCGTTCTTATTTAGAAGAGTTTCTTTTTTTTTTCATTGTATTTTCCAGGCAAGAAAGTTAAGTTGCTCTACAAAAAAGGTTAAGTTCTATTCTAGGAAAATAAGATTCGCCAGTTCGATTCTCGATTCTCGGCCAGTGCCTGATGGCTTTCCTCTGACACAATGTCAGTTTAGTCTCATCACTTCCATAACTCAGTCGTTTCGGAGAATGCATGTGGAACATGGTGACAACGGTAACCGTTTACAGAATCTGTATAAAAACACTGTCAGTGATAACAATGACTACGTAGTAATTTTCCTGAGATAGACGTTTGGGAGCCAGAACAAGAAATTCGGGCGTCAAAATAGTCTCACAAAGTGTCGCTATACAGGGATTTTAGACTACTTTTAGTTTCTTACTGCAACAATAGGTCTTGTATCTGTATCCAAACATTGCTGTGAAATATATGACCTCATGCAAAAAACAACATAACACAATACAACATAACCCAGCCTCAGAGCAGTCTAGTAACTGTTGAGTTTCTGAATACATAATATTAATTTTTACATTTATATGTGTATTTATGAAATATATATACACATATCACTGGAGAGGTAATTAGTCGTATAATCTTGGTTACAATCCTTTTAAGAGGTTCTGTGTAGTGTTTAATAGAACATTGACTGAGAAATTAAGGAGATTCATTTTGACCTTCAGTACTCAAACTTTAAATGTAATCAACATAGGGAATTAGTAAAGGCAGCAAACTACCTTCTCCTCAAGAATCTTCCATCCAAACTCCCTTAACTTATAAACCCCACTTTTTTTTGGTATTCCTCTCTCCTAAAATCACACTTATGTTCTATCAAAGATTGCCCCCCCCCCTTTCTTCACATAGACTCTCTCAAAACACTTTCCTGCTCAGAGGAAATACTATCCCCAAAATATCCTCTACTAAATCTGGCAAATTGTTGGCAAAGGATGTATGTGAACACTTTGATGAAGATAATGATAATAACAATCCCATTACAGTATTGAGGTTGTGTTAAAAACAAAACAAAATAACAACAACAACAACAACAACAAAAACCAAACCTTTTGAAAGCATTTCAGTTGATTATCGCTACAGGGGAGACAGCGGTTTTCTATTGACTTCTCAAGCGAATAAAAAAGTAATTGCAAGAGAACTGTGCCAGCCAAAGTCCTTCTATACACATGCTATAGTTAGTTCTCGATAATTTTTCTCTCTTAAGGCAAAAGCCTGGTTTTATTTTTAGGTAAGGCTGGATGTCTAAAACAGTTAAGGTGGTTAGGGGAGAATAAAGAAAGAAACCGTCAGGTTGAGTAAGGCGATCCCAGACAGAATCTTTGCCGTTTAATTCAGTATTAATGTGTCCTATCTCAAAACTACATTAAGCAGGGGGCAGCTGGGTAGCTCAGTGGATTGAGAGCCAGGCCTAGAGACGGGAGGTCCTAGGTTCAAATCCGGCCTCAGACACTTCCCAGCTGTGTGACCCTGGGCAAGTCACTTGACCCCCATTGCCTACCCTTACCACTCTTCCACCTATAA
Source organism: Gracilinanus agilis (assembly GCF_016433145.1). Taxonomy (NCBI): domain Eukaryota; kingdom Metazoa; phylum Chordata; class Mammalia; order Didelphimorphia; family Didelphidae; genus Gracilinanus; species Gracilinanus agilis. Next base: position 245,504,637 of record NC_058132.1, read on the forward strand.
GTCAATACACAGAAGTTAAAGGGTTTAAAATAAAAAAAAAAATCTATATAAAAAAAAACTACATTAAGCACACACTAGTCACCCACCCTGTTTTGACCTTTAAATAACTACCCAATTGCTAAGATGAATTAAATGCAGATGATTATCTTAAACTACAGAGACTATCTACACGAGGTCCAGAATGGTCCAAAATATGTAGGCAAATGAATTAATTAAGGAGTGGCAGTTTCCTGCCACTTGTGGCTTCTTGGAAACAAGATCATATGCACTTGAATGATATGTGGGCGGGTCATTAAACCCATCAAGATATAGTTGCCCTCTGATTTTTTAAAAAAAACAAATCATTGGTCTTTAACAACCATTTTCCTTAATTCCTGCTCCCTGCAAGGGCTCGCTCTGACTGTTCTTTCAGCTAGTAAGTAGAAAGTAAGTGACGTGTGGGAATATTTGTGTGCATATAAGAACGCAAGCGAAATATTATAGCGTAGGTTCTCACAGATCTGAGTTGTTTGTGGTGAAACTTTAATGTTAGTGTGGTGTGCAGAATTGAGGCTTCAGAAATATTTAATAGCAAAGTGCTGTAAGAGCAGAACCATAAGCGGACAGAGGGGAGACTGGTTCTTTAAATTGCTTCATTCAGCGTTTCCTGAGATTATAATTCTTGATGCAGTACTGAGGTTCCATCACTAGATGGCTCTACAAGTTTTCCTCTTGTGCCCAGAAAAGCTAATGCCTGGGTTTTGAACCAAGGTGCTGCCTTTAGGAGAAATGGACTCTTTAGATTCCAGTATCTGAATAGAAAGTCCTTCCCAGGCTCCTACCACTTCTCAGACCTCCGTCGTCTTCTTTATGCTAAAGAGAGGGAGAAAGTAGAGAGAACTTAAATAGAAACCATATCGAACTATGCTTTTAAAAAGTAAAGCGACAAACTTTCCATCTATCCAAAGAGTTGACGTTTGTGCAAAACTCAAAACGCCACATAAATACTACCTATTATAAGTTATTGTTGTAGAATTCCTTTCTTTCTTTCAAGACCATCGACAATTCCTTGAGCAGACTAAGTAAATAAAATGCAACACTGACTCTCGGTGCAGCCTCAGAGTGCAGGGTAAAGTATGGAAGGCTAAGATGCATTAGTCTACATCCTCAGCCTGGTGAGTGCTTCTTCCCCCTTCGGCTCTGTAAAGAATAATTAAAGTTAATGGATTGTACACCGACAGGTTCCCTAATGCCCTTGGGGAAACAATGAAGCAGTCAAGTCCAACCTAAGATCCTCTAGTACTTAAAGAAGCCCCCCACGTCTATGGAAATTTTCTCTTTTTCAGTGCATCTTCTAGCTGGGCGTTTTATTACCTGCAATCACAGTAATGACTTGCCATTTCACCTTGGAGGATTCGTAGCTGACTAAGAAACAAATATTTAGTCTGGATTCCTCACAATTTTCGACTGAGTTAAAAGCTGTCTCTTTAAAGTCTTGTATCTTGGGTAAAAAGTGTCTTTCAATATATTGGATGAAGTTTTTCAGATACGTTAAAAATGTTATTGAAATATTTCTTTAGAGATTTTTGTCCCCCTATAAATTTCAAGGAAAAAAGGCCTGAGCGGGAAAATATGCATTCTGAATGGTTGTATAGATTTAAAGAACAATCATGTTGACTCTAAAATTGTAAAGAGTTAAGATGGAGAGTTTGAGTATAACTAACCAACCTAATGCCTTTCAAATGGACTATTTATAATTCTTTAAACACAAATGGTATTCTCCCCCCCCACCCCCACCCCCAGACTGGGGTACATTGAACAAAAATGCATTCGAAACAACAAAACCTACATGGTAAAGAGACAGAATAGGATCATGTAATTTCTTAAAATCCCAACTGACATTAAAGGTGAGGATGGATTAGTAGGCACATTCCGTGTACCATTTGAAGTTCCAAAACAAAGTTTAGTGCAATACGATTGATGTATTTTATGGTGAGTAATTTCCCTAACATGAGCTTGAACGTATTTCTCTCAATAAATGCCCCCATAGAACGAAATATTAGCATTCTTTAAAAGGTGCAAAATAGTTCCTAAACCACCAATAAAGGTCTCGCATAGGCGGCCCTCACGAAAGGAGTTCTGTTTTTCCTTTCTACAAGACATTGGGCTTGGCCGCAGTTTTTCTGCAGTTCCTCAGGAAAAGGTAATCTCTCCTTGCGTGGTGACTGACTCCTTATATTCCAGGGCTCCTAGGCTGCGAGGCCTTAGATTCCGCACCGTACCAGGGGCTTTGGGGGAGACTGGTTCTCTGGCTGTAGTTTGAAAAATGAAAAGTTCCTCAGAGCAGTCAAAGCATTTAAGAAAACAGATGGGGGCGCCAAACGACAGCAATAAAGCTGCCCGCAGACTTCCGCTTCTCTTACCATAATTGGTTGTTCACTTCGCAACCTGGACCAAATGGTCTTTGGACTGCGTGTTTGGTTCAAGGATTTGGGGCACCATATAACCCGTCATTATTTTCAGCTCCCGCCCTTAGCAAAAACGGAGAAAGTTTTCCTATGTAGCAGAGAGACCTTTCTCAGGGTCTATATAAGAGGGAACCTAAGCATTGATGAAGCAGTCATTTGTTTGGGGTATCCATTTCAGCTTACATATTTCAACAGATTCAGGGTCTTAGCTCTGGTCAAGACCTTGAAGACTTCAGGAAAGAGTGGGGATATCTATGTACGTGGGAGGAAGGGGGATTGCAAGCATGGGAGCAATTGGGGAAACCAGGAATAATCTTTGAGCTTAGGTATTAATTTGCAAAGAGGAACCTGGGTTTTCAGCAGAGCAAGACCATAACAGTGGTTCAGGCCTGAATCGGGAGTGAGGGTGGGAGGGAAGAAAGGAAAGTTGCCATTGGTGGGGTAACTTATGGATGAATAAGGAGTGTGTATGGTAGAAGTGGAAGATAGCAGAAGGGTGTGTATTTGTGTGTGTGTGTGTGTGTGTGTGTGTGTGTGTGTGTGTGTAGAGAGAGAAAGAGAAAAAGAGAGAGAGAGAGAGAGAGAGAGAGAGAGAGAGAGAGAGAGAGAGAGAGAGAAGGGAGAGATTTCTTCCCTCTACTCCACTTATATTTCTGTGGTTCCTATTTTATATGTTCTCTCCCATGTCCTTAAATTCTCTACCCTTGACAAAATTCTGGCTATTCCTTTTTAAAACAACAACTGGATTTTCTAAATAAGGCCTATGATTTTTTTTTTTTTTTTAGTAAGTCCTAACAGGAAAAGTTCAGGCAGAACACTTTGGTATGGACACTTTGGTATTATTTTCTATTATTGAAAAGTTAACATGTACACATGGTCTCCTCAATTTCCCAAATATCCCTAACTTGACCGAGCTAAAAAGAAGGATGTGACTAAGATAAACAAACCACCCTTTTATTTGGCTCAACGATTTGAACGTTCTGGAGAAAGATTCTAGATTATTTATGATTGAATATGGGTTGGGGAGGATAGGACATGGGACATCTGAGAATCAAGAGATTAGCTTTCACTTGACCAGTCGCCATCCAGAGCATCTTTCATCCCAGAGAAGGTGGTGGAATGTTGCCATTATTTTCTCCTTGAGCCAGCACACGAGGGAGCCCCGGAAACTTAGTTTTAGTTGATTCTGCGGTGGAGCTTGTATGTTTGTGGGGTAGGGGTTGGGGGTGGAGAATGGTTTGTGTTGTGGGCTTGAAGGCGACTCCAGAGATGTTCAAGTGCGAGGATTTATCTTCCCTAAGATGGTTGCCATCGGCGTCATTATGACTATCAAAGTTATCACAGAGAGAGGCTCGGCTTGGAAACCGCGGTACCTTAGAGTAACCGAGAGACATTTCTTTAATTCCCTCGGCCTGGGACGACCATCGAGAAGACCCAATAGCTACAGGTAACGTGGCGGGAACGGAATAAGAAGGAAAAGAGGAAGAGGAAGGTGAGGAGGAGGAGGAGGGCGAGGAGGAAGGAGGAGGAGATAAAGGAGGAGGAAGGTAGTAAGAGGGAGGGGGAAGGGACCTGGGAAAAGGAAAAGAGGAAGAGGATGGTAAGGAGAGGAAATATGTTCTGGTTTCTCTGCTTTCGAACCAAAAAGTCGGCTATTGTTTCGAAAATTATTCGATTCGTGAAAAAAAAAAGTGAAGAAAGTGGAAATGCAAAAGGTTGCCTCATAGGGTACCTTAAATCACAAATGTTTAAAGTTATTTGTCGAGTCTTGCTATCAAATCATATAGCAGAGTGCATTTTCCCCAGAGGACAAATCGTAGGTGAGAGGACCATCAATCAGCAGGATTATAAAAGTAAAAACCCTAGACCCAGAGTTCAGAATTCAATAACCAAAATGTATTAGAAAGTAAGAGTCTTCGTAATTATTTCCATTTGGATACAAGCGCAGATGCACTCTTTTAGTGCACTGGGAGAGTTTTCTGAAAACTCTCTCCACCGAGGAAGATTTTCCTGGGGAGGGTAGTCTGAATGAGGTGGGGAAGTGGATGAGCATGAAAGAGCAAAGAGTTCTTTCTGCTAAAGAAACAATAACAATAATATATTTGACTTTTACAATCAGAGAGCCAGATCTAAAGAAAATTATCCTCTCCTTATGCAACCTCTCTTGCAACCTTCCCTCCATCCCCACCCCCACTCCTGCTTGTAAATGTTCTTTTTTTTTTAATCCTAGACAGACAATCTGCCCTGCAAAAATAAAAGCATTATCTATTATTTAACATGTGGCTCTGTCCTAGAAAAAATGAGGAAGAAGCTGCATCATTAGGACCTAAAAGGCAACAAAACAAAAATCAGAGCATAATGATGTCCCTAAATGAAGGGGGAAATGTGGCGCTGCTCATTTTATTAATCAGACTGTCAATTTTACCCCCAGAGGCCAAACCCCAGAGCAATTGAAGCAAGATCTGATCAAGCAAAGGACAAGAGCTGTACTCTTCACTTCTCCTCTTTCCTTTCTTTCCACCTGGATATATTTGTCTGCTCCGAAGCCGCCTTCATTACCCACTGACAAGAGCTCGTATTTATTTGCTTATAAACCTGTTACAATAAATGATTATTCGAACAGCGTCATTCCTACCTTAATGACGAGCGCTACTTTTTGATGAATGACATTTCGGACTAGAAGGGATGTATGGGTCATTTTGACCAGTCATTCCCTCGCTTTGGCATCCCACAATTTTTACGCCTCCCTCAAAAAGAGATAATAATATTTAGAGCCGCTCGCTGGGGCTGAATGTGAATTAGCCCCTGCTGCAGCTCATCATTAGGGAAAGGACCAGCCTTGCAACTTTGACATTTTTTATAAAGCTGAGATGATGGAAAGAATAAGAAAAGAGATGATTCTGATGGAAAGAGGGCTGCACAGCCCTACAGCTGGCAAAAGGTTTTCGAATTTGTCCGACTCAGCTGGAAATGCGGTGCTGGAGGCCCTCGAAAATTCGCAGCACGGTGGTCGCCTCAGCCCGAGACTGACTTCCGCCTCCCTGCATAGCGCTATAGGGGACATCCCTGCCAAAGGGAAATTCGAAATAGACACTTTATTCAACCTGCAACACCCGACCAGCGAAAGCACCGTCTCCTCGGAAATCCCTCCGGCAGAGAGTAGGAAGAAAACGGGCCATTATTCCGAAGTTGCTCCAGAGGCAGATATGAACAGTGATGTGGAGGTGGGCTGCTCCGCTCTCCGCTCTCCAGCCAGCCTCAGTGCCTCTCAGTTGAAGGAAAACAATAACAAAGGTAACCCGGACTTCGGTCTGCCTTTCCCCCGCCCGCTCCTTGGCTTAGTGTTTCTTTCTCTTTCCTTCTCTCCGATCTTACGGGTTATCCCGGAGGTTAACCAGCTAGCCAATAAAGGTACTTTTACCTGCTCAGTTATCAACACTGTCCGAGCTGTAAGAACGCTGTTATCCCTGGCTTGTGAGTCCAGGAATGATACACTCTTGGGTGTGTTTATCTACTAAAGTGCTTGCATGTATGAGGGACCGGAGCCATTCATAATACGTCTCTGTATATTTGTGTGTGCATCTATGTATATGTATGTATACACGTAAATATACTTATTGTATGAGTATATACAATACAGAATCACAACAAAAACAAACGCACACCCAAATCCATCAAAGGAGCAAAGAGTCCGTGACTACCTGGATCAAAAGTGTATGTTTTACTCTCCTATAAGCTTACACCGAACAACTGAGTCAGACTCGCAATAAATATGGGGAGGGGATTTTAAAAGCTTAGAGTTCACCTCAAAATGGTTATTGCTAAATTTTCACTCGTGGAAAATGGACATTATTTAGCTTCGTTTTTAACACACTGGCCATTAAACTGGCCTCAATCCTAGCATGTCATTTTTATGAGACTGGGAGTGTATGTATGTATGTATGATAACATGTTTATGTAGATTTATTCCTTTTTGGTTATGCGGAGAGAGACAGGTAAGAGAATCAGTTGGGTTCTTAAGATAGTACTGACAATGTTGGATGTATCTGAAAGAGGAATAAAAAGCAAGGTGGATTTTTGTCCTATAATATCTTTGGCTCTAGTTACTGTTACTCAGTTAGTCTTAAAAATAATTAAGAAACAACAAAGATGAACTCGAGAAGCTGATTCAAGTTAGAGAGAGATGGTTCCAGTTGAGTTCTCTGGTATCCGAAACTGTGTCTGCTCTTCTTTGGTTTAATTTGTCCCAGCGTAACAATTCTATAATTATTAAAAACTACCTAATTTACTTAGAATTATTTGCTTATGAAGGGATCCCAAAACTTTATTGATTCTATTAACAGTAGCAATTTGTAACAATGACAGCTACTATCAATTACGGCAATTCAGAGACTTAGTGGTCCCCCCTTCTTAGGCATCTTTATTTAATCCACTCACAACCTACTTACTGTAGATAGAGGTTCCAAGCCCAAATCTATATTTCATGCGTATTTGTTGGTTTGTTTCCTAGGATATTCGGAGAGCAGCTCAGCTGCTACTACCACCCCTTCTTCCTCAGGTCCTGGCTTAACCAACCTGCACAGCAGTAATGCCCTTGGTAGTTCGGGCTCCGGGGCCGATCAGGTGAGACGCTACCGCACCGCCTTCACCAGGGAGCAGATCGCCCGGCTGGAGAAGGAGTTTTACCGCGAGAACTATGTCTCTCGGCCCAGAAGGTGCGAATTGGCCGCTGCGCTCAACCTGCCGGAAACCACCATCAAGGTATTGCTATCTCAACTACCAGAAAGACATTGCTGGGTATCGCTTGACCTTTCTATCGGGCTCTGGGTGGCAGTTTGGGGTGGAAGCCAGAAAATGCTGGGAACTGTTCCCGATCCTTCCTTATTCCTGCACTGTTTGTATAATCTAAAAGGTAAGCCGGGTAGGGGTATTTTCCTCCTCACCTCCCATCCTCAAAGGGCACTGATTTTGGTTAGGACAATAATAGGAAAAAAGAACAGCCACAGATTTATTGAACGATAACAACAAACTAGGAATTGTCTTCCCCCAGCCTCCCTACCTTTGTCTAGTGAAAATCGTGTTCTTTGTTTCCTTAATGATCGCTCTAAACTGAAACTTTTCATTTGTCCTTGATGCGGAAGGCGTATTTTCCGTAGCACTCCTTAAAGTGCTAAAAAGAAAATTAATTCCGTTTAAAAATGGATTGCTAAGTCAAAGTCGATTCCGACCTTGTTCCTTTCTGTCACTTTCTTTTTTGCCTGGTACCGGCTACATAAAACCTTTGAGGAGAACAATTGTTTTCGCTATTTAAATTTCTTTAGTGAGGTGTGTCTCCATTAGAGGGGATAGATCGTTTGTTTGTTTTTCGAATTAGGTGAAACGTTTGGGTCCCAGGGTGATTTTAGGTATCTGAGACAAACCAGAAAAAAAGGAGAAGCCCCGTAAGCACACTGACAGGAAGTATTGTCTTGAGAGAGGAAGTTTCTCTCTCTAATTTTGACCTGGATTATTCTTTAATGGAGGCGACGGCGAATTATGTAGGTTATTGTGAACAGTAGTAGATCGGCAGGCAAAGGAAAGATGTTTGTCTTTAAGGGGCAGTAATTCGACAATTCAATGAAAATAGGACAAATCTCAACAAAATTGCTTTCTTTGTATTAAATGACTATGCCTGAAGGTGGACAAAGCGGTATCAAAGTATATATGCCTTAAACGTTGTGCCAAAAAGCTGCTATGGCTGCTTCTCCGAGAATCCTAGTCAGCCCAGAATCCATTCGTAAATCCTTCAATTGTGAGGAGGTACCTCCTGGTTGTGCACTTGGGTAATGAAGAGTTGTGGGTGTGGGGTGGGAAAGGACTTCTATAGAGTACACTTAAGGATGCAGGTCAGAAAAGCACATACAAATAAACAAGCAATTGGGCAGGACAACCTGAGACCCGGCACCTGGGTGGGTGAGCGTGCGTCAATGCAAACGTGGGGGTGGGGATGGAAAAGTAAGTGTGTGTGTGTGTGTGTGTGTGTGTGTGTGTGTGTGTGTGTGTGTAGGGGAGGGAGGTGTGTACATCTGCCGGCAGCTGGTTGAACTGCCTCCAGCTGTGACTAGGACTAGGACGAAAGGCTAGGCTAGGGACAGGGGCGATATGAGGACAGGCGGGCAGGTGTGTTTATGGAGAGCAAAAGGAGGATGGAGATCGACTTCCCGAGGACGATATGCTTATGACTGATGCCAATGGTACACGCAGCAAGGGGGTGTATACGATGAGACCTGAGTGAGGATTGTGTGAAACTATGCATGGGTTTATGGAGTGGAGTGGGAGGGGGAGCGAGGGCCCCTATATTAGATGCCAATAGTGGCCTAGGTCTCTAACTTGGGTGTACTTCTCGTCTTTCCCTCCATCTATACCTCCTTTCCCCTCTGCCCCTCCCTCCCAAGGTGTGGTTCCAGAACCGAAGGATGAAGGACAAGAGACAGCGCCTGGCCATGTCGTGGCCCCACCCGGCCGACCCCAGTTTCTACACTTATATGATGACGCACGCGGCTGCCACCGGAAGCCTGCCCTATCCCTTTCATTCGCACGTGCCACTCCACTACTACCCCCACGTGGGTGTCACGGCCGCCGCGGCTGCAGCCGCGGCCTCAGGAGCTGCGGCAGCGGCCTCGTCACCTTTCGCCACTTCCATCCGCCCGCTGGACACCTTCCGCGCGCTCTCTCACCCTTATTCACGGCCCGAGCTGCTCTGCAGCTTCCGCCACCCAGGCCTTTACCAGTCTCCGGCGGCGGCCGCCGGGCTCAACAGCGCGGCTTCGGCTGCAGCAGCGGCAGCGGCCGCGGCCGCTGCGGCCTCTTCTGCGGCGG
>NC_058132.1:245514220-245516720 GCF_016433145.1 Gracilinanus agilis
GGAGAGAGAGAGAGAGAGAGAGAGATAGAGAGAGAGAGAGAGAGAGAGAGAGAGAGAGAGAGAGAGAGAGAGAGAGAGATTCTCATAGTCTTGTTTTTGGTTGTAGTTTGTTTCGGGTTGGGGCAACGGTTACGATTTTTCTTTTAATTTGGGTTTCTTAGGGGAAGGTCAGCCCTCCTTCTTAAGTCTAGGAAGAGAGAGAGAGGCAAAGGAGAGGAGGCTTGGAAAAAGATTGTGAAAGTGGAAGTGGAGGCTGCGCGAGCGCCAGAGTTTTTGAATGTTTACCTGTTTAGGGGTCCATAGGGAGGACAGAGAAAGAGGGATGTAGAAGATAATGGGTGCATTTCTACCGCTTTTGCAAAGCAAGGCGAAAATGGAGAAGATTGGTACCAGTGGACCTCTACTCCTCTCCCCCTACTTCTCTTTCTTATCTTTTCTTATCTTTAGTTTCAGTCCCAATGAATTGAAAATGTCTTGCATATTTTATGCAAAAGAGTGTTATCTAATGAGGTAGCTGCGGATGGGCCAGTAAAATGTGGGAAAGTGAGAGATTGACAGGTGACAGGTTACTATAGGATCTTAAGAGGCATTTTAAAGCCCAGCTTTCTAACACCATATTCTACTCTATCTGGGAAATACTTGAATCTCTGGGTATGTGATATTATCCCGAAGCATTTACGTTATGGACACTTTTTGAAGTTTGAATTTTTTGCCCCTACCCCCCTTCCTTTATTCCTTTTCTCCCTTTCCCCTCCCCCTTGGCTCTTAGCATTATTTCTCACGCATGTCTATTGAGCCTTTGCCTCTGAAAAGCCACCACTGGGTAACTGAGACCTGCTATACCAAACCACTGCTACTGGAGGGACTTCCTTGAACTTGAAGAAAGGCACATCAAAAACCACCAGTGTTACTGCCATGTCAATTTTGATGCTAATAATGTGCAGATTATGACGAAAATTGCCAATCATGTTCTCTGATGGACCTCCTTTGAATGTGGAATTGGAAAAAAAGTTCCCCGCACAGAGACCTGCTGTCAAGTACTAACAACCCGCTAAGGGAAGTCATTAGAAGAGACAGATAAGAGACTCGGTACATAAAACATTGTTCTTGGTGCATAGAATGTATGTTATTTAATGTTATCTCTGTTACCTGAAGTGATTTTGCAGAAGAAAGCCACGTTCTTATCATCTCAATTGCCAATTTTCATTTTGGTAACTTGGACGCCCTGGGTAGACTTTTCTCTGTTAAGTTGATATTCCACCAATGTGAACAGCCTCATTAAATCAAACCCAGATATTTCCATAATGCTCCCTACAGAGCCACTTCACTCTTCACATAATGAGATTTTCTGAAGAGTTGAAGCCCTCAAATAACTTGCTATTGCATGTTTAGGCCCAGAGAGTGGGTTATGTGTGTGTATATCGATATGTAGGCAGAAATATATATATATATATATACGTACATTTATATATATGATCTTTCCCTTAAATATGTACATATGTAAGAGAGAGAGAGCTACACATACACACACATATCGATATACACACACATTGGCACAATTTTCCACAATTTATTTAAAACGAGTGTCCTGAAAGACCTGTTTTTAAGACACTGGATTTTTTGCTTTCATATGCTAATAATGGACTTTCGGGAAACTGTTTCGAAACGATTTACTTTTTCAGGAAAAAACAAATTGTAGTTTTTTGTCAGATGGAAAAGATTTCTGAAAAGAAAAAAGATACTTCGAAACTCCTGGGATGTATTCTTGGGAAAATATGTTCATAAAATGTTTAAAGAACTTTTCGATTTAAATAGCAATTACCTAATGCGCATAATTTTCATTCTGTAAAAAAAAAAATAGCAAGACAAGACTACTTATGTAAAAATATTGATTATACCAGCTCTTAATCACTGAGTTTACATTTAAAATTTTTATTAATATATAATTTAAAGCTAAAGAAAATAAACCAAAATATGGCACTCTTACCAGCTTTACCTTTTTAGATTGTTAAAATCATTTGTTAAGATCACTTATTGGATGTATATAAGATAATTTTGGCAATAATGTTTACATTTTTCCCAAAATATATATAATGGAATGATCAATGAGAACGCTGGTTGGTAAAAATTAACAGAAATTCATTTTATGTTGGGTCCGTCGGATCTGGTTATTATATTAAAAACTGTAAATAAAGTCTTCGTGCTTTAAAGATTGCTGGCTGTATGAACTCACTGTAAAATATTTTACAAATGTGCAATAATTATAAAGCTTTGTATATTACGTTATTTATTGTGTTTGGTCATGTAAAATAAATGTTATTTAAATCAAAGGACTTCATTTGTTTAACAGACTGCAAAACGTTGCGTGCTGCTGTTTGTTTTTAACTGGCATACAGGGTTATGAAAATCTCTTAAAGCAACATATTTAAACCCTTATAATACACATATCAGATGGATTAATTCATTATAATCATTATTTTTACAGCGAATGCATTACTCA
>NC_058132.1:245521720-245535861 GCF_016433145.1 Gracilinanus agilis
TGGTAGGAAATAGTTTAATCATTCATTCAACAACCACTTATTAAGCTCTTTTTATATGCAATGCACTGTCAGTCACTGGGGGTGATACAAAGACAAGTAAGGTATGATTCTAGTCCTCTTAGAATTTATCATCTAATACAAAGGAACTAAGCGTGTGAATGATTCAAAGCAACTCATCACCACTAGTTGGAGTGGGAGGAGGGGAAACAAGCATAAGGCATAAATAATGTAAGCCAGTATAAAGAACATTTTACTTTTCTGTTGATATTTATTTCTGCATTCCTAGATAAGTTGAGATGGACAATGATGATCTGAATAATTTAGTTCTCTTTCTCACTCTAAAACAGATACTGTTCTTAATACTAATAACTTATTATTGAGGGGGGAAACCATGGATGTTTCTAGTTCACTTTAATTATTAAGGGTGACTGTTGACTCAGGTCATGCCATCTAAGTATACTCAACTCTTCCATTAAATTGAAACTCAGAGCTGTCAGTTATGTATGTCGGCAGAGAGAGGCCTTCCATTGGACATATGGTCCCAATCTGGGAGCTATCTAAACCTAGGGGGACCCCTCAGTCTGTTGAATCTCTTTGTTCTACCTACTGAGACAGCACTTCCTGAGAGCTTTCATAGTCACCAGAGGCTGGGATCCCTTAGCAACTGGAACAAAAAGATCATTTCTGAAATTTGCATTCTTCCATTCCCCTCGAAGAGAAATTGAGAAAGAGAAGGAGAGGGGTTGAGACTTCAACTAGAGCTTTTTATCAACTTGATATAGAAGTTAGGAAAGCCATCTCCCTTCATTTCACTGAACTCCCTTCATTTTTTCCCCCTGACTGTTACATGACCTTGAGCATTGAAGGTCTCATCCCCATCTCACTACCACTTCATCCACCACCCTTGGACACAGAGCTATGGAAAAGGGAGTTACTGTTCTTTGGGGGGAAGGTGTTCAAATTTTTATTATTGGTTCAGATTTGAAACCATAAAACTTTATGTTTTCATTCCAATGACTTATCTTTGAATGTCTGATTTTATATCTCCTGAGGTTTACAATGTATTTAAGACAAAGAAAGGGATAATCTAAAAGAAGAAGGAAGGAAAGGAATGAAGGAAGAAAGGACACATGTAGGCAGTAAGAAAGAAATATCTGTTGAGGAAAAATTTGGCTCTAAATTTCATACAACTAATAGCACAGGGGTGATTTTGGGACTGAGAGCATGAGGTTGGGTAGGGAGAAAAGGAAGAAGAATGGGCGGAACTTATTAAACACAGATATTTTCTAGTCTCAATGAAAAGGAAGTGGGTGGGAAATGGATACCTCAAAGCATAACTGCTTCTTAAACTGCAAGAGTGCTAGACTTGGAGTCAGATGACCCATGAATGAATAGTCTGCCACTACTTAGCTATCTTAGCTATTGTTATCTTGGACAAGTGACAACCTATTTGAGTCTCAGTTCCCACATCTTTAAATCGGTGGTTTTACTTGTACCACTTATATAAGACAATTGATGTGACAGCAGAGTTTTCCTAAGATGTAAAGTACTTTAACATATGACTTATCATTATTTGAACATGGAAAGGTGAATGGACAGTAGAGGGGAGAAATGTTGGCAAGAGATAAGGGGCAATTCTGTCTGCACTAGAGAAAATACCTAGCCGAGATAACCCTTATCTGCCTGCTTTAATGAAGTGAGCTGAGTGAGACTTGGATCCCCTGCAATTATTTTCAGGAGCCCTCAGATGGCCCCTGAGGGCCTTGGTGAACATAACACCCTGGCTTAAAGGGAATCCACTAGAATCTGAGAGCAATGATTGCTATACTGGCTAAATCGGCTGCAGGAGCCCTTGGAGACAGAATAGAGGATAGGGAAGGGGGTGGAGTGAGGGAGAAGCCTCTTAGCTACCAACGGGCTATCAAGGGGATCCTAGAGGCCACAAATTAGTCAGGCAGAAGCTGACTGACTGGAAGCAAGGAGGCAGGCTGCTGCATCCAGACTGCTTGAATTCATCAGGGAATTTGCTGTTGACTCAGGATGGGGGAGGGGGCATTAAGGAAGGGAAGGATGGAGAAAGGAAGGTATGGGGTAGAAAGAGAAGGGAGGAAAAGGGAGAGGAGGAAACATGAGAAAGGGAAAAAGAAGAAAGGAATCCTGGAAATGAAAATGAGAGGGGAAGTAGCTGAAAACCTTGACAAAGTTAATCTTTCTATTCTAAATTCCAGGGTAGGAGAGAAAAGAACTTGAAAGAATGATGGAAATTTTGCAATATATTTTTTCAAAGTGTTTCTAGTAGCTGTAAGTTCAAACTTGACTCCAATGTATCCTAGGAAGAAGAGAGGCTAACGAACTACTAAGGAAATAGGAATGCAATTTTAGGCTACAAGGACAGGCTTTGACTTTGGCTCAGGATTAGTAGCCTTCTTTCAATTAAGTGATCATCTTCAGTAAGAGTGCTGTAAAAATAACAATGTCAGAGCTATGAATTCATCAATGTGGGAAACTCTTGGTATAAAAACTTCTTCCACTGATACAGATCAGCAGTATTCTATAATTTAGACTCTTAAGAGTATTGTTTGGAGTTCTAAGAGATGAAATACCTTCCTTCTCTCCTCTCCTCTCCTCCTCTCTGCTCCTCTTCTAAAGAGAAGAGGTATGGAGAAAGACTTTTCTTTCCTTCTCTAGGTGTCCTCCAGTATACCTCAGATGCTCTAACTCCTCTGAGACTCAATTTTCTTATTTTAAAGTGAGGAGTTTGGATTAGATGATCTCTAATGTATCACCCTGTTTCTAACATGAGGATACTATATAGATTTGTATGTGGCTCTGTTTGACAATCCCTAAAGTTTCTCCTAGTTAGTGTTCTGGAAAAGGGTGGGTCCACACTAGAGCACCTTGGAATAAGTGCCCCTCAGAGTCCCAGGAGACATTTTGAAATCACTCAGCAGCAATTCTCTTTCTCTCTCTGAAAGTTCAATTCTCATCCATATAAAGAGCAAGGGACATCTTTCTTTGCTTTCCATGCCCTGCTCAGACTGGGGTTGTTCATTTGGTGAACTCAATTGTGTACATTTGCTTTTGGTTCTGAGGAGAGGGAGAGAAGACTGAAGAAGAGAAATGCCATATAGGATTTTGTGTTTTTAGAGTTTTCTATCTCAAGATGGAAGGGTCTTTGGAGGCTATTTAATCAAACTCACTCATTTTAAAGATGAGAAAACTGAGGCCCAGAGAAATTAAATGATTTGTCCAAGGTTATGCAGCTAATCAGTGGCTGAGACAGAAATTACACTCAGGTCCCTGTGACTCTCAGTGTTCTGTCTACATCATCATTCTACCTTCTCTATAGGTAGTGTGTGTGTGTGTGTGTGTGTGTGTGTGTGTGTGTGTGTGTGTGTGTTTATGGGGAAATTTCTATCAAGCTTCATTGCTGGTCTGCAGCAGAGAGTTAAGAGCCTGCCTTTTCCAAAGCAGTCTCACTGGGATCATCCTTCTGCAACTGGGCAAAACTCAAAATGGGGTCCTGTCTAGACCCCACAGATTCTAGTAGGTAGAGAGTCTTGGGTAGCCAGGCTAGGGATCTTTGAGGTAAGGTGGGGGAGGAATGGGCAAATAGGGGATCTGAGTAGCTCTTCCTGGCACCTTGGTGAAGGGTCATTTCAGAAAGGAGCTTAGTCCATTTTATCCAGCTGCCACTAGAACCTTGTAACACTAGGCAGGAAAAGGGCCAGGCATCCTCATTGGTTAAAAGGAAAAGAGTCAAAACTGACCAAGTTACAACTTAGAGGTTATGGGAAAAAGCCCCATGCATTTTTGCAGGATTCAAAGAGCACCAAAGACCCGATTGGATTCACTACAAAGGCCTGATCAATATTCAGGATTGAGTTTCCAGATTTTCCTTTGATTCTCAGAAAAGTACATAAAAAAGGGGGCAGCTGGGTAGCTCAGTGGATTGAGAGCCAGGCCTAGAGATGGGAGGTCCTAGGTTCAAATCTGGCCTCAGACACTTCCCAGCTATGTGACCCTGGGCAAGTCACTTGACCCCCATTGCCTACCCTTCCCACTCTTCTACCTTGGAGCCAATACACAGTATTGACTCCAAGACAGAAGGTAAGGGTTTAAAAAAGAAGAAAGAAAAGAAAAGTACATAAAATTCAGACCTACTTCAATGTTATATGACAAATATTTCATTGATTGTTGAACTCTCAAAAGAAATAACTTTGGGACTTTGGCTTGGACCCATTTTACAGCATCAATCAGGAGGAAATTGGCTAAATGAATGATGATCAGGAGATGGAAGATACCAAAAAAAGACGTGGTTGGCATTGAAGCAAAATTTGGAGTCAGGCTGCTGAGTTAGAGTGATGGAAACTATTCTAAATTTCAGGGGCTCCTAGATGACTCAGTGATTAGAGAGCCAGGCCTGAAATCTGAGAGAATCTGGGTTCAAATCTGACCACAGACAATTTCCTAGCTGCGTGACCATAGGCAGATCACTTAACTCCATCTCTTTAGCCTTTACTACTCTTCTGCCTTGGAGCCAAATTTAGTATTGATTCAAAGACAGAAGGTAAGGGTTTAAAAAAAAATTAGGTGTGGGTACAAGGGAGCAGTTAGTAGCATCTTTTGGGAGCCTATCCCACAAGCCCTCTGCTTAAGGACTAAAGTAGACATAAAGTCATCCAGTATATAAAAGAGGGCTTATTTTAACTTTCTATATTATAATCACCGTATCATCAATTCCATTGTACTTACAATTTCTAATTTCAGAATGTTGCTAATTTAAGAGGAAAATGTTATGCTATTTGGAACTTCAAATATTTTTAAAATATCATTAGCATTTATTTTGAAGTTTTTTTTTAAAAAAAAACTAACCTTGTAGGGATTATTTGCATTATTTCTTAACCATTTCTACATCTCCAGTGGGACTGGTTTCTCTTTAACAGACATCCATCTCTTCTAGTTTTCTTTGTGCCCATGACCTTGACTTAAGGGAATTATTATTGTTTACTTAGCAGGTAGGGTTAAGATGGCAGCAGAGTAAGGAGCAGCTGCTTGATCTCTCCTAACTGAAGCATACAGGAATCCTCAAGGGGACATAAAAACAAATCCAGACGAACGAAGGGACCCCACAACAGGGCAGAGCATTGAAGGTACCTGGAATCGGGGCATTTCCATGCTATAAAGGGGTGAAACAGCTCTCACTAAAAGGCGAGAGGAAGAAGTCCCTCCCCCACCCCCCACACCACGTACAATGCCAAGGCCAGCACACAAGAGTTAAAGCAGGTTTGGAGCACCCATTAAGTCATTGGCAGCTCCAGGGCTTGTTCCTGAGAGCAGCAAGACTTAGGACCCCAAGAGGCTAAAGAATGCACACGGACTTTGAATACAGACCCTGAGAGCCTGCCCTAGGCGTGGACAAGGATCTCAAGCTCAGGCCTGGACCTCGAGTGGGAATCCTGTGTAGAGAGGAGCACAGCTGTGGAAGCAGTGCCCTGAGACTGCTGAAGGAGCCTCAGGCAGAGGGGCAGACCAGGGACAACCCTGAGAACAACGAGACCTAAGACCTTGGAAGCCTAGAGAGCACAGACAGACCCTGAGAGTGAGGACAAAGTGCAGAAGGTGCAGGTATAACAATGGCAAGCCAAAATCGGAAACCCCAGAAGAGAAAGATTATCAAGAAGAACTCTGTAACACTCGACAACTTTTACACAAAGAAAATCCAGACAACAGAGGAGAACAAACAAGTAATCATATCCAAACCTTCCCAAAATAATGAAAACTGGTCACAAGCTATTGAAGAGTTCAAATCTGAGATGATGAGAAAGATGGAAGAGATCTGGCAAGAAAATAACAGTTTAAAAGGCAGAATTTCACAATTGGAAAGTGAGGCTCAGAAATCAAATGAACTGATAAGCAAACTGAACACCAGAAATGTCCAGATTGAAAAGGAAAACCAGTCCCTAAAGGCTAGAATTGAGCAATTAGAAGCCAATGATCTCTCAAGACAGAAAGAACAAATAAAACAAAGTCAAAAGACTGATAAAATAGAAGGAAACATGAAATATCTCAATGAGAAAGTGACAGACCAAGAAAACCGGTCTAGAAGAGATAATTTGAGAATCACTGGTCTTCCTGAAAAAGCAGAAATTAATAGAAACTTGGACTCCATACTAAAAGAAATTATTCAGCAAAATTGCCCTGAAGTTCTACAACAAGAGGGCAATAGAGACATTGAAAGGATCCATAGATCACCCTCTACACTAGACCCAGAAAAGACAACACCCAGGAATATAATAAGCAAATTCAAGAGCTTCCAAGTAAAAGAAAAAATCTTACAAGAAGCCAGAAAAAGACAATTCAAATATCAAGGAGCACCAATCAGGATCACACAGGATCTGGCAGCCTTCTCACTAAAAGATTGCAAGGCTTGGAATATGATATTCAGAAAGGCAAGAGAACTGGGTTTACAACCAAGGATCACCTACCCATCAAAACTAACCACATACTTCCAAGGGAAAGTTTGGGCATCCAACAAGATAGAAGATTTCCAAGTATTTGCACAGAAAAGACCAGGACTAAATGGAAGGTTTGATATCCAACCACAAAAATCAAGAGAAACATGAAAAGGTAAATAAGAAACAGAGGGGAGAGAAAGAAAACCCATAATTTTTTAAATTTGACTCTTTAAGGGCTTCAATAAGATCTAATTATCTGTATTCCTATGTGGAGAAATGCTATGTATAATTCTCTCTAGTGAACTCTATTCACTATTATAGTATTCACTATTATAGCAATCAGAAGAATAATTCATAGGGAGAGGAAGGAATACTAAATGGTCTAAGATGACATGGGGGGTGAGAAAGAGGGGGGTGAATAGTAGGGGACACCAAGAGAAACTTGAGTGAATAAGAAAAATAGGATATTCTATTACACACAAAGAGGGCATGGGAAGGGGAGGGGACAAATACTATTATAAGAAGGAGAGGAAGAGAGCATTAAGAGGTAATATTTAAACCTTACTCTCAGTGTAATCAACCCGGAGAGGGAAGAGTAGCTATATTATCCATTGGCATGTAAAACTCTATCTAACCCTACTGAGAAAGTCAGAAGGGATAAACCAAGGGGATCAGGGGAGTGGGGAGGTCAAAAAAGGGAGGGGAGAAGAAGGGGGAGAGAATTCATTAAGCCTTTAAAAATAAAAAGAGGGGAATAATAAGGGAGGGGGTAGAAAGGGAAGTTAATCAAGGGAGGGGATAAGGGATACCGGCTCAAAGCAAACCACTGGTTTAAAAGGAAATAGTTTTAGAAGAAGGGGTAGGACTAGGGGAGGATACAAAAATGTCAGAGAATGCACAACTGATAATTATAACTCTGGATGTGAATGGGATGAACTCGCCCCTAAAACGGAAGCAAATAGCAGAGTGGATTAGAAACCAAAATCCTACCATATGTTGTCTACAAGAAACACATATGAGGCAGGTGGACACACACGAGTTTAAGGTTAAGGGCTTGAGCAAAATCTTTTGGGCATCAAATGAGAAAAAGAAGGCAGGAGTGGCTATTATGATTTCTGACAAAGCCAAAGTAAAAATAGATATGATTAAAAAAAGACAGGGAAGGTCATTACATCCTGATTAAAGGCAGTATAAACAATGAGGAAATAACAGTGCTCAATATGTACGCATCAAGTGGCATAGCATCCAAATTCATAAAGGAGAAACTGGCAGAGCTCAAGAAGGAAATAGATAGTAAAAACATAATAGTGGGAGATCTAAATATTCCTCTTTCAGATCTAGATAAATTGAACCAAAAAATAAATAAGAAAGAGGTAAGAGAGGTGAATGAAGTCCTAGAAAAATTAGATTTAATTGATATGTGGAGAAAAATAAATAGGGACAAAAAGGAATACACCTTCTTTTCAGCTGCACATGGTACATTCACAAAGATTGACCATGTAATAGGGCATAGAAACATTGCAAACAAATGCAAAAGAGCAGAAATAATAAATGCAACCTTCTCAGATCATAATGCAATAAAAATACTTAGCAGGTAGAGTTTAGCAGTTCATCTTTGACCTGTAATGAATCGTATACTTTTTTTTTTTGGCATGGTGCTAAGTAGGATAAAGCAATTGTTAAGATTCCTTAACAATTAATAGAATTAAGAATTGAGAAGTAAATAATCTATTCTAACACCCTTCACTTCATAGATGGGGAAACTGAGGCCTACGAGGTTAAATGACTTAACCAAACATCTGGAAGTTAAACCCAAATTTGAATCTAAGCCTACTTATATCCAGAGCTCTTTCTATTACACTGCTTCTTGACTGTGACAGCTGTTAGCCAGGTATCATAGGTGCAGCTGCCAAGGACAACATTACAGCATGGTTGGTGTCATAGTTCCATAGTTCCATGATTCATATTTTCTCATACCCCTCATCCCTCCCCCTTCCTGGAATTGACAAGCAATTCCACTGGGTTATACATATATATAATCACTGAAACCCATTTCCATATTATTCATTTTTGTAAAAGAGGATGCTCAGTATTTATCTTATCAGGATATACTGTTGACTGACCCACTCTGAAAGTCACCTACTAAACTAAGGCAGTAATTCACCTTGGGAGGTGATTAGGTAAGTATATGCAATCACTGTAAGATTAGTTTGAAGGCTGCTAGCAACCTTTCCAGGTTCTTACTAAGCAAAGTCTATTTCTTAGAGAACAATAATTTAGGTTGACTTTGGGAAATAAAACCAAGACTTCCTCTCAAACATCTTTTTTTTAATCAAAATTTATTTTTCAGCAGACAATTATCATTATTTTCTCTCTTCTATCCAATCTCCATTGGGAAAAAAAAGAAAAGCAAAACCCTTACAATAAATATGAATAGTCAAGCAAAACAAATTCCTGGCCTGGCTGCTCCCCAAATATGTTTCATTGTGCATTCTTCAGTATGAGTTCTTTGCCATCAGGGTTAGGCATTGTGTTGAGTTCTTTCAGTGTTGCTTGTCTTTAAAATGTTTTTGTATAAACTGTTCTCCTGGTTCTACTCACTTTACTCTTCCTAATTAACACGGCTTCCTAAATTTCTCTGAAACTATCCCCTTTGTCACTTCTCTTGGCAGAGTAGTATTCCATTATATTCAATATGCCTCCATTTATTTAGTAGTTCTTCAATTAATGGAAGCTCTCAGTTTCTAGTCTTTTGCCCCCACAAAAAAAGCTACCACAAATATTTTTATACATATAGGACTTTTTCTCCTTTCTTCCTTATCTTTAGGGTATAGGCCTAGTTTTATTGTTCAAAACTAACTCTTTGTGACCCCATGGACAAAGGCTGTCCCTGGGGTTTTCTTGGGAAGGATACTCAAGTGGGTTTGCCATTTCCTTTTCCAGTGGCCTAGGAGTGAGTCTTTATTCAATTCAAAACACAGACATCTCCTTTTTTACTTATGTTGCCTTCATTTGAGTTTGTGTCTTCATTATCTCTCACTTTTGCCAAAGTAATATTATAAAAATTCTGAACTTAGCAAATATCAAATAAAGCAGGAACTCCCATATGCATTGTGGAATAGGAGGAGAAGATTAGACAGGAAAGAAGAAATTTCTATTATATATATATTTAGTTTCTTTTTAAAGATAATGACAAATTTAAAGTGTAATTTTTCTAAGATGACCTTGTGATTCTTTCTGGTCTTCATTTGGCTCTTTTTTTTTTAAAGGGGGGTGAATTAACCCAATCCTTTTTTCACTTACCTCCCCTTTTGAAAAATGAAACCCTTGTAACAAATATGCATAGTCAAGCATAACAAATGGCCAGTAGTCAATAAACATGTATTAAATGCTTCCTATATGTCAGGTACTGTGCTAAGTGCTGGTGATACAAGGAAAGGCAAAGACATGCCTTACACTCAAGGAGCTCACAACCTAATTGAAGAGACAGCAAGTAAAATCCTATCTACAAACAAGTTATAGACAGGATAAAATTTGAAATAATCAACAAAAAGGCACTAGAATTAAGGGGGATTGGGAAAAGTTTTTTTTGTTTTGTTTTGTTTTTTAGAAAGTGAGATTGTAAATGGGATTTAAAGACAGAAAACCAGCAAACCAGGAGGTAGAGATAAAGAGGGAGAACATTCCAGGCATGAAGGACTGCTAATAGGAACTCCCAAAGTGGGAGATGGAGTGTCTTGTTCCAGGAACAGCAAAGAAGCTAATGTTACTGGATTGAAGAATATGTTGGGGGGGGGGGGGAAGGGAGCAACTAGGTGGTTCAGTGGATTGAAAGCCAGGCCTAGAGTCAGGAGACTCAAATTTGACCTCAGATTTTTTTTATAACTGTGTGATCCTGAGCAGATTACTTAACTGCAATTGCCTGGCCCTTGCTGCTCTTTTGCCTTGGAACCTGTACTTAGTATCAATTCTAAGAGAGAAGGTAAGGGTTAAAAAAAAAAGAAAAAGAATACATGAGGGCAGAGGAAGCGGTGGTGGATTAAGTTATTAAAAGAATGAAAAAAATGTATATGGAGGGGTATGCCAGGTATTGAAGGGCTTTGGGTACCAAGTAGATAATTTTATATTTCATTCTTGAGGTATATGGAGCTACTAGAATTTATCAAGTTGGGAAATTACATGGTTAGACTTATGTTTTAGGAAGCACACTGACAGTTGACTGAAGGATGGATTGGAATGGGGAGAGATTTGCAAAAGGGAGAGTAATCAGCAAGCTATTGTGCAAAGCTACAACAAGATGTGGAGAGAGGTAGCCTTCCTCTCTCTTTTATTTCTTTCCTTACCCTTTTTCCTTAGTGCTAAGTCATCCTGGAACCCATTTGAGATTTCATAGGGCAGAAAGAGGTGATGAAGTGATGAAGATCTGCATGAGGGTTGTGGAAGTATCAGAGGAGAGAAGGAAGAAATATCAGTGGTAAAATCAAGAGGCTCCAGCAACAGATTGGACAAAGAAGGTAAGAGTGAGGAATCAAGTATGACATAAGCTGTCAACTTGGGTAACTGGAAGGATTGTGGTACCCCTAACAGTAATAATAAATTAGGCAAAGGGGAGAGTTTGGGGGAAAAGATAATGAGTTTTGTTTAGGACATGGTGAATATGGGATTCAGATATAGATAGATAAGAGATGTCCAGTAGGTAATTGGGGATGCAAAAAACTGGAGGTCGGCAGAGAGGTTAGGCCTAGATAATATTACCACATTGGCCACAATTAAAAAATGCATTTATTGTTCTGCATCTTTAGTTCATCACTTACCAGTCAGGATGCCTCATCACCAATTTTCTGTAATCATGGTAGGTCATCACATTGTGTTGATCAGAATTTTGTAAAGATCAGAATTAAGGCTTCCAAACTTGTTTTACAGTGTGTTATTATAGAAATTATTCTCTTGACTGAAACAACCTCCAGGAATTGATCCAGAGTAAAAGGAGCAGAACCAGGAGAACATTGTACACAGAGACTGATGGTATAATCGAATATAATGGACTTTTCTATCAGTAGCAATGCAATGACCCAGGGCAATTCAGAGGAACTTAGGAGAAAGAACACTATCCATATCCAGAGAAAGAACCGTAGAGCCAGAAATGCATTAGAAAAATATATGATCAACCATGTAGTGCAATAGGAATGTAATTAGGGTTTTGATGTTAAAGAATAGCTCAACTGCAAATATGAATAACATGGAAATAGATTTTGAACAATGAAAAAAATTGTTCTCTTAGTTCTGCTCATTTCACTTAGAGTCAGTTTAACTTTATAGGTTTCTCTCAAACTAACATTTTATTCCCCTATTATAGTCATCTTATATTCTGTTACATTCATATTCCATGATTTGTTTATCCATTTCCCCATTAACAGGCACTCCCTTAATTTCCAGTTCCTTGACACTACAAAAAAGCTCGTGCAAATATTTTTATATTTGTGGATCTTTTCCTTTATCTTATTTCTTTAGGGCATAGATGCATCCTACTAGCGATATCTTAGAAACTCTTGAAATAGAGTTCTGAATTGTTTTCCAGAATAGCTGAAGCAATTCACAGTTCTACCAACAGTGCATTAGTATATCTATCTTCCTCCAGCCCTTCCAACAGTTGTCATTTCCATTTCCAAAGACAAAACAAAAACAACAATTAAAAAAACCAAGCAACCCATGACTGCCCTCAGAGGAACTTAAATTTTATTAGATCAGCGTTTCTGAACCTGTTATATTGAATCTCTGGGAGCTTGAAGATCACCTTTGATTGACAAATAAGTCAGTTGGATGGAATGTTCCCAGGGAAGTCATGCGAAAGGCAGGAGGAGGGCAGTTGAGAATCCTGAAGGGATTCTGGGTCTTTGACCTGTGCTGAGGCTGGAGATCGGGTGAATCCTGGTCTTGGAGTGAGAGGGTGCAAACATCTCTCTGCAAACTCTTCCTGTACTTGAGATATCATGCCAACCTGTACCTGACCACCACCTTGGTGTCTACTGCCCCTAGATATTAGGAGTTTCATCATCTAGATATCTAGGTTTCCCAGGGCCCAGGAGGGATCCGGGAAGTGGGCAGGAGACGAAGAAGAGGGTGGAAAGGGTGGAACTCAACTGTAAGGCTGAAGATCTATTGAAGAAGTCAAAGATATCCCAGCAGTTTACCTACTCTGGTTTAGTCCTGGCCAGACTGAACCAGAGGGAAGCTACATTGATTCTTCATTTGCTAGCAGTTGAGATTTCATTAGTAATCATTAGAATAGGGTCTCCTATACCACAGTCCTTTACCCTTATCCTACTTGTTTAATATAAAGTTTAAAGTACCTTCCTAAAGCAGTGTCAAAGCTTGTTTTGGGAAGGGAGAAATCGCAGTCAGAATACAAGCCTTATCCTAGCTAAAGAGCCCAAATCAACGTATCAATTAACCCCAGGTGGGTCCTGAAGGGATATACCTCTTAGACCTGAAGGATCCTGCCTGGGCAACTGTTATAAGGGAGAAGGGTCATCTTATTTCTCTCTGTACATCAATTTACCATCTCAAATAGATCAAGAGACTCCCTATAATTATAACAGGATCAATGAGTTTAATACTAAAAAATAAATATATTTCAGCATGATTGGTTTTGTTTGTAGTCATATGTATTTTATTTTATGAATCTGAAAACATGTGCTTCACTTGACTATGGAAAGGGTAGTCACTACCATGACACAAAAAAAGGTGAAGAAACGCTACAATCAGAGGGTACAGCATGTACCTAGGTTGGTAATTACAGGGAAGAAGGGAGTATTAACCAGGGAATGGGGATGAAGGACGGTTTCCTGTAAGGAAGTGGTCTATGAACTGAACCTTGAAAGAAACTAGAGATTTCAAAAGATTACTATGAAGAAGTGCCTGTAAGCATGGGAGACAGCTTTTATAAAAGTATTGGAAGCTGGGAAAGGAATGTCGAGTTTAGAGAACAGCCAGCAAGTAGCATAAGGAAGTCTGATTTAAGGAAATGGAACATAATGACCCCATAACAGTCCCATGCATTTCTCCTTAAGCATTTATTAAACTTTCAGCGTTCTGGTGCTGTAGGATAGGGGAAAAGAGATGAGGAAGTCTTTTTTTTTTTTTTAAATAAAGAAAAGAAGAATCTATGATCCTATAATAAATGTTTTCTCTCAGTGTTGATGTTTGACCATTTCGGTTGCATCTCTGGGAAGACATCCAGATTCATCCTGTGATTTTTGTTTGTTTGTTTGTTTTTGTTTTTCAAAAGGAAGATGCTAAAACGGATCAGAAAGTATCATTTCCATCGCTTTGAGCGGCTAAGCTGGGTTTTGCTGATAGCTTTCCACCCCGGGAAGAATCAAACCCCAGTGGCAGCTCGGGCTTCCGCAGTTGAAGTTGGCTGCAGAGACAGTATCCCTAGCAGCAGGCACAGCCCAGTGAGGGCTGGGGCCAGCAAGGGTACAAGCCACAGTTAACGCCTGCAGCTGTTTCCCTGTAGTTTATATATAGTAGTTTGGTCCCGTTAGGTCCGGTTTCCGGTTTGGTTTCTCCAAGAACAGTGACAGGAGACAATAAAAGCTAGTTCAGGCATCCCGCAAAGTAAGCAGCAGTTCTGGAGAGAACTCTCTCTCTCTCTCTCTCTCTCTCTCTCTCTCTCTCTCT
>NC_058132.1:245536361-245564311 GCF_016433145.1 Gracilinanus agilis
TAGCAGATTGGCTAAAATGAAAGAAGGGGAGAGTAATGAATGCTGGAGGGGATGTGGCAAAATTGGGACATTAATGCATTGCTGGTAGAGTTGTGAACTGATCCAACCATTATGGCTGGCAATTTGGAGTTATGCTCAAAGGGCTATAAAAGAATGCCTGCCCTTTTATCCAGCCATACCATTGCTGGGTTTGTGCCCCAAAGAGATCATAGATAAACAGAATTGCACAAAAATATTTATAGCTGCGCTCTTTGTGGTGGAAAGCGAGGGTATGCCCTTCAATTGGGGAATGGCTGAACAAATTGTGGTATATGTTGGTGATGGAATACTATTGTGCTCAAAGGAATAATAAACTGGAGGAATTCCATGTGAACTGGAAAGACCTCCAGGAATTGATGCAGAGTGAAAGGAGCAGAGCCAGAATAACATTGTACACAGAGACTGATATACTATGGTAAAATCAAATGTAATGGACATCTGTACTAGCAGCAATGCAATGACCCAAGACAATTCAGAGGGATTTATGGAAAGGAACAATATCCACATTCAGAGGAAGAACTGCAGGAGTAGAAACACAGAAGAAAAACAACTGCTTGAACACATGGGTTGAGGCGGACATAATTGGGGATGTAGACTCGAAATGACCACACCTATGCAACTATCAATAATATGTAAATAAGCCTTGATTGATGACACATGTTAAAACCAGTGGAAATGCACGTCGGCTATGGGGGGAGGCGTTTGGGGATGGGGTGAAGGGGAAAGTAAGAACATGAATCATGTAACCATGGAAAATTTTTCTAAAAAATAAAGTAAAAAATTTTTAAAAAAGTAAAACAAAGAAAAGCATTCTAGCAACTATATTGAGAATGATTTGGAGTAGAGCTACCAATTAGAGACCAAGTGCAAGGTGATCATTTTAGTCCAGATGATAGAGTCTCAGTTACTCTGGAGGTTTTACGAATGAAAATAAGAAGACAGAATTGACACCTTCAGTGAAAGCATCACTTCTTTTATACCTCACTTAATATTGAGCAGTAAAATTTCTGTTGTTACTTGAGGAACATTTTATGAACTAAACATATACATAAGAGACAATTTTTGGGAGAAAACATTTAACATGGTATTTTACTCAAATACAATTATTTTTATATCAAAAGAAATTAAGTTCAGTTGAATAATTCTATCTCTATACTTTTCAATCAATTGTATTACTGTAAAGTTGTGGTCTGTTATAGAAAATCTTTTGAGTAATACTACTTGATTCTTTCTTATATAATATCTTAGAGTGGCCTTTAAATATATGCAGATTAAGCTTATAAAATAATGTATAGACTAGAAAGTAAATATGGAGGCCAAGAGTTACTGATATCTGGTTGCCTTTGATAATAATAGAATCCAAATTTTTCTCTTCCTCCTCTCAGATGGATTTCTCGAGAATTAATCTTTCCTTACCTTAAAAAATGTGCTATAACATGGTTTCCTCTGAATTTAGTTGGTTTAGAACAGCATTCCCCACCATTTTTGTTTTGTTCAATATCATTTTCACTTCCTCTATACAATGACATCTATGCTTATAATATTAGGATATACAGTGATCCCTCACCTATCATGGGAGTTATGTTCCAGAGACCCCTCGCAATAGGTGAAAATCTTCAAAGTTGTGGTATTATATTTATTTTATTATTTATATATATTTTAAGTCTTTTTAAGCCCTTCCCACTCTCCTAGAAACCTTTTCCACACTCTTATTAACCTTTCTCATACTCTTATAAAAATGGAGCCAATTGGTGCCCAGGATAAAGAACACAGCACTGTGGTTGGTTGCCTGCCATTTAATCAGCCAATAGGGTGCAGTGTACAATCTCAGAATTGGCATATTTGTGCAGGCAGAAGTGGCATACTGCATTTCCATTGTGTACAGTATGTATTCATCCACAAAATCCTGCGATGTAGTGAAAACTCTGTGATACAGATTTAGATATATATTTTTAAAACCTGCAATAAGTGAAGCAATGATTAGTGAACTGTGATATATGTGAGGGACAACTGTATATTCATATGGCTGCATTGATCTGGGCAGTGAAAATAGATTGCTATAAGACATCAAAGACCTTTTCTTAAATTTTTTCATCTATTAATTTTTGCTTTCTCATTTAATCCTTAACTACTCCCCATTAATAAGGTTAACTCAGAGTAACTGCTAATTTCTTTATTTGGCTTTGAAAGAGGCTCCTATACTCAGATTCAGCTGTGCCTCACTTTTGTCTTTTGATTTCAATTGTAGCAAGACAGATGCAATTCAGTTCTTTCAGGTATATGTGTACTTGTTAGTCACACAAATATCTCATATTTAGAATACTAACATTAATTAAAATTTATAAGTAACATAAAATATATGTGTTTCTTAACACTATCTCATCATTTATTTGTGGCTGCCACCATTACTGAAGATGGAAATGTAGATGTGCAACCGAGATGGTAGAGTAAAGGCAAGGAGTTGCTTTCTGTAAAATAGATTTACTTTTAATAGTAAAAAGCCAGAATAATTGGAGACACATGTTTGTTAAATTTTAAAATAAGATTAAATTTGGAAATTTTTTCTTCCATTACATAGCATCAAGAAAAACAAAACTACCTGCCTCTCACAGGTAAATAAGGATGTTTCCACTTGGGAGAAAAAAAAAATTTACTATACTCTACTCCCTAATGGGTAGATCTAGGATATCAGATGGTCTCAGCTATTAAATCCCTCTACATCTAGAACTGTATTAGGAAATATAGGAGAGGAGTGGTTTAAAAGAATGCACTACCTGAAACTCTTAAGTAGAGAAGCCATTACATAATGAACTGGCTGAATGATCCAGGTGGTTTCAGCTTTTCCCAGTGTGCCCAATTAGAACACTGGGCTATGTGCCAGAAATAATAGTAATTCTGGTTAATCCAGATGATTCCTGAAAGCAACTAATTTTAATGTAATATTTCACCCTAGATTTTGTCTGCCTTCTGTATCTGCATTGTTATTGACTGTGACAAGGGTATATAAGGATTTGTGTATGTCTGTGATATGCTATAATGGTTTAAATGCCAGTTAAATCAATAACCCTTGACAGAATGTTAGTGTAAGAAACACTTTGAGCTATAATTCACCCATCAATATGAATTTATAACTGGCATTAATATGAATGAGAATTGTAGGCCTGTAGTATTGAGAAAACATAATCCTATACATTCTTCCATGGCTAAAAGGTTTTTGTAATCACCAGATTTTCATCATCTTGCCCTGATAATAATAACTTGATTACATGTTTAGAAATATTTAAATAAACAAAAGTTGTGTAGGAAAACTATAATCTCTACAAGGTAAGGCAATGTTGTTCATATTATTTGAAATTTTTATTGATAGTGTACACAAGAGGGTACTGGAGCTTTGGAAAGATTACAGTAATGATGTTATCTTGCCAACAAAGGAAATTGGGGAGTAGAAAATTGACAGGTATTCCTTCTACTGAAAAAGCTTTGAATCCTGGGATTTGTGTTTAGAGCCTTCAAGTGAAGGATTGTTTTTTAAATTTTTGTGTAATAAAATTTTGTCCTGCTTCTGTTATCTAGCCTGCTACCACAGTTTATTCCATTACACTGAGTGTAAGAAAACTGTGTGAGTCCACGTGTTGTATTTTTCCCTTTCCTTTATATTCCAAAATGATTTGCATCTAAACTATAAAGTAAATTGAACTTTCCATGCATCATCTTTTCTTTTACTTGAAGTATTAAAGTTAATCTTTGGAGTTATATAACTATACTAGATAATCTTTAGACTAATTTACACATTCAAAGTACACCTAAATAGTTAAATGAAGGAAGGAAATAATGTATTCTCAAAACAACTATTTTATAAAATGATTTTCTTCATGAAACTTCATAAAGACACAAAAAATTGATTGTTTGAGAAATAGTAACCCTTTAGAAATAGTACTATCTTATAATGATTTTTAAATGCTATTTACAAATATGATATTCCAAATATTTCTTGGCAAGGGACTTAAAAACACAGCGTCATTGTAACATTATACTTGTAGTATCCTTTTCTACTTCAGATATTTACAGAACATTAGCTATATTTAAATATTGCTTCCTTCTTCAAGGGTTTGTCCTCATAGATAAAAAAAACAACTTCCTCAATTCTTAAGAAGCACTGCTTAATCTAATAAGATTTTACTTCCATATATATATATATATATGTATGTATATTTATATTATCACTTGGTCAAATTATTGTTTCATTTCTCATTGGATCTCTTGTCAATGGTTTTCTTTCTCTTCCTTCTATTATTTTAATTTAACTTCAAAACTTCTTAAAACAAATCTAAGCCATAAATATGAAAAGGCAATTAATCCACATCTTTATAGTCTCATAATTCAATACAATTGTCTTGTATACAATAAGTGCTTAAGAAATGTCTGTTCATTTGAATGTTTGTTGAAGATAAATATGTCTAACATAATAATAATAGAGCTGGAATGGACCTCATATATCACATATTCATTCCTTTAAAATTAGTGGAGGAAACTAAATACACTTAGAGAAATTAGATAGAATAAACTTAATAAGGAAAGTCTCCTTATATCTGGATCAGTGTTCTTTCTATTACAACAGACTATATTCCCATAAGTCACAGTCTTTCCTACAGGAGAAAGAGGGCTTGATGCCCCTGGGGGTATTCCTTCCTCACCTGAAAGAGAAAGAATTGTCTTGCTCAATTTTTTTTGGATCACTTCTCAAAGAGATTTGGGCTATATTAAATTCTCTTTTGAAACTAATTTTACTGATATTTTCTTTTTCTTACATCATCATGTATCTCATGTATTTATCCCACAACCCATCATACATCACAGATAGTCTTTTTTTTTTCAAAGGAAAAAAAACAGCAAAATTTAAAACATTGAAAAGAGTGAAAACATGTGCAAAGTGTAACCCATGGACCTCCCATCTCTAAAAAGAGTTAGATTATTGGATATGTCTTATAGAGCTTTATTTGAGACATTTTTGATTTTTACATTTATTTTAATTAGTTATGTTGTTTTTTACATTTACATTGGTATAGTTACAGTATATATTGTTTTCTAGTCTTTGTTTACTTCATGAGCTAATAAAGATCTTTCTATGCATCTGAGTTCATCACATAAATAATTTCTTACAACATAATAATATTCCTTTACATGTATGTAACACAATTTTTCCATAATCCACTTATGAGCATTTACTTTGTTTCTGATTCTTAGTTGTCACAAAACAGCTCATAGAAATAGAGTACAGTATGTAGACATAGCATTGGTGCTTCAGAGTTGCAGCCTCTTATAGATTTTTGGTCCTGAAAGGTTCAAGCTGTCCATCATGACCAAATAAAATTATACGGACTAGAGCTAGGGTTTCCATGACACTGGAAAGAGCGAGGGTTGGATTAGAATATATATATACATATATATAATATATAAGTCTGTAGCCTTCCTTTGTTCTAAGCATGGCAAGTGGGGCAGTGATGCTGACCAATCTCTGAAGAAGCATTAGTTCAGTGTTTTTTCTTTAACTTTCTTCAGTTTCTGGATCTCAAGACCACAGTGACAACTGAAAGAGCTTTATCTTTGGCACATAATTTGTATTTTGTAGAGGTTTGAGAGGTCATCAGGATCATAGAAAATATCTAGTCTTCCATCTTGTTGCTCAAATGGCCTAGGTCCATGTTGGCAAAACTATGGCACATGTGCTGGATGGGGCTTCTCCCTTTCCCCTCTCCAAACATACCTGAGGACATTTCTCTCATCACCTGTCCCTCTTCCCAGCGGCCAATAGGAGTGTTTCTTCCCTGCCCTGTCTGGAGTAAGGGGGCTGCTCCCATGCAGTGTGAGGGTTACAGTTTAGGTGTTCAGTCTCTAAAAGTTCTCCATCACTGACGTAGGTTATGTTGAATTCTAATAATAAATTCTGAGTACTTAATTGGTCCCTTCCTATTTAGTATCAACTAATGAATTTAAACATCTGACCTACTTATCCGTAGCTCATGTAGTTGATGACTTACTGATGAATATAGAATTTAAACTTGTATTAAAATAAAACTGTTTCTCAATTGTTGTTCTCATAATTGTTCACTTGCAAGTCTAGGACAGATTAGATTAAACAGGTAGATGTTCAATTACATTCTAAGTCAATAAACACTTTTAATGGGTCTTGTATGTGTAGAGTAGAACTTTCATGGATTTTATTGTTTATCACGGAGATCTGACATTTACACAGGATTATAATACAAAATAAATTATGGTAGATTTATTATGCCAGTAGTATGATATAGTGGAATTTTGATGACATGGGTTCAATTACAAACTCTGAAGTAGTATAAGAGTACATTTTAACTAACAGTTTTTTAAAAAGTGTAATGCACATTTTAAAGTTTGATCAGCATAATTGATATTTTCTCCATAACTTTATGTCTAAAAACTCAAAATAAAATATAGCAAGACCTGATTTGGATATTTTGTTCTTGTACCATAAGGCTTTCATGAGCTAATTTGATCTAGCTCCCAACCCCATACCTCTGACACATACTGCTTCTGATACCATAGATAAAGCACTTAACCTCTCAGTGACTCAGACAATGCTCAAAAATTATAAGTAGCAAATAAGTTGTCTGTCTAAAGCAGTGATTCCCAAAGTGGACGCTACCACCCCCCCGTGAGTGCTGCAGTGATCCAGCGGGGCGGTGATGACCACAGGTGCATTTATCTTTCCTATTAATTGCTATTAAATTTTAAAAAATTAATTTCCAGGGGGCTAAGTAATATTTTTTCTGGAAAGGGGTAGGCCAAAAAAGTTTGGGAACCACTGATATAAAGGAAGAGAGCTACTTTCTTTGCAATAGTAGGTCTATAGCTCCCCACCCCTGAAGACATCATAAGAGAAATTACTCTATATTGTCAAGAAATTTTGTATTTTTTGTCTTCGATTCTGATTTCATTTTTTGCCTTCTAAAAATTAGAAGGAAGGCAAGCTCTGAACCAAAGATAAAACACTTGAATATTTTCTATAGAAGAAAAATAATTAGTATGGTTAGGCAGGTGTTGAGTCTCCTTAGAGTCAGGATAAAAGATATCACTACTACAAGGTGTTATTATAGTAGCTCTTCAGCCAAGGTGGCTAGAACAGCTGGTAGGGTGCACAACATCATACAACCCCATAGGAAATGTTCACCATCTAATTGTCTTGGCTCTTTTCCCATATTTAAATGAGAATTCATGATTCTTTTAAGAATATTTTTATCTGAAAGTATTCTCCTTATTTTTTAAGTGTGGAGAGGCTGTCATTGCATCTCTTTATTGATATAATAAATCTTTGTTATTGCAATAATTCTTTGATATTGCAATATTACATAGGGGACCCAGCCTGATGTTCAAAAAACCAATTATGAGTCAATTAATGAAGAACAATAACATGCCTAAAAAATAGTATAAAAAAAAAAAACGCAGTAAGTGCTTAGTAAACTCTTGTTTACTGCTTTAAAACTCCAAGTCCTTATTCTCTACTTTTCACAAATGAGCTGAAAGTAAAATATCAAAGCAACTGAGTGAGACACTCATTCCCAAAGTTCCCAATGATGCCAATATGCCTGGGAAAATGATTTGTTATGCTGTACTCATATCACCTAAGAATATCATCTCTCTCATAAATATGCATTTTTCTTCCCAAGGTTTATACAATATTACTAGGTAGATTTTTCTTGCTTGTAATCCTATCTTTTTTGCCTTGCAGAATATCATATCCCTTATGCTTCTTTAACATGGAAGCCACTAAATTCTGCATGATCCTAAATGTGGTTCAATATTTGTATTCTTTGTTTCTTGCTGCATCAAGTACTTTCTCATTGAAATTGGAGCTGTTGGTTGGGGATATAATATTCTTGGGACTTTTGATGTTAGTGATGATTTTATTTCTATTTTACTCTCTGCATCTATGAAATCAAGGAAGGACTTTATAATTTCTTGAAAAATGACATGTAGGTTATTTTTTAAATTAAGGCTTTCAGGTAGACCAAAAATTTTAAAATTCTCTCTGAAATCTACTGTCTTCATCGGTTGTTTTTCCAGTAAGAGTTCTCCTCTTTCTCCTCTTTCTCTTTCTCTTCCTTCTTCTTTTCCTTCTCCTTCTCCTTCTCCTTCTCCTTCTCCTTCTCCTTCTCCTCCTCCTCCTCCTCCTCCTTCTGGTTTTGTTTGTTTCTTGATGTTTCATAGAGTCATTACCTTCCAATTGCCCGATTCTAATTTTTAAAAAATTATTTTCTTCAGTGAAATTTTGTACCTCTTACACCATTTGGCCAATTCTGCTTTATAAAAAATTATTTTCTTTAGTGAATTGTATGACTCATTTACAATTAGACTAATTCTGTTTCTCAAGGCGTTATTTTCTTTAATATTTTTGTATCTCTTTTCCAAAGTTGTTAGTTCTTTTTTCCTAGTTTTCTTACATAAATATTTTTTCTTTTCACATTTTTCCCTCTACCAATCTTATCTCTCTCTTTTACTCTTCCAATAATTCTCATTTGGCTTGATCCAAAACCATTTTTCTTCGAGGCTTTTTTGGTAGTTGTTTTTAACATTTTCCTTTTGAATTTATATCTTGATCTTCCCGAACAACATTGCAGCTATTTAGAGTCAAGTTCTTTTGTTCTCGTTCTTGTTGTTTCCTCATTTTTACTCTATTTCTTGACTTTTAACTCTGTCTTAAAATTGAACTTTGATCACCTTGGGGTGGGCAGGTACTTTCTCAAGCTTCAGGTTTTTTCATGCTGCTCTTTTCAGAACTATTTCTGAGGTTTCTTACAAATTTTTGGTATTTCCAAGGTGATGTGTTTCTGGGAGAGGTATGTTTCTGCTTTCCTGGTCTTCACTATAATCTTAAAACCACAAATACTAGTACTTTTCTTGCTTTGGAACTATGTTCAGGGACCATACTTCCTTGTGAACAACCACCAATACTCTTCTATGCCTTTGAGCTATGACCCAGAACAGGGCAATAGTGTTGCCAAAAAGTCCCTACCATACTCAGTGAGGACAAAGGATCATTTAAAATCTCTTTTTGACTAGATGTCTAATACCATTATTGTATCTGTACTGAAAACTCCCCCAAACTGCCACTGCTATAGTCACTATTGACACTCTATGTGTGTAGTCTTTAAACAGGCTTTCAGTATAGTGTCTTAAGATTTCTTCTGTCAACTTCTTAAGTATCTTAGATTGGAAAAATGTCTCACCCTGATCTTTTGTCCATTCAATTGCTCCAAATTTTATCTGAAGAATTATTTTAAAATTGTTTGGGAAGAGTTTAGCTGAATGGTTGCCACTAATCTTCCATCTTCACTCTACCTCCAATTTAATGCTCTTTCTACCTCTTAATGTTCGTATACTCTCTCAGAAGAGGATATACATAGCATCTCTGACAAATACCACTGTAAAGGACTAGGCAGGTATTTTTATATATGGAAATAATAATAATGACAATAAAAATAAAAATAATTATAACAAAAACAGTAACTCTCATGGTCTTATATTGAAGTTAAACTTCAGTATTAATATTAATATCTATCAGGTTAAACTAAAATAGTATTTGAGAATCTATATTCATAATAGAAAAATGTTTTAAGATATTCTTGAAGATCCCATTACTTGAATAGAAAAATTCAATTGCTTTAGGTTGTCAAACAAATGCTCTGCTTTCCCCAAGGGTAGCACCCAAGTATACAGCTATTTGTCTTTGCAATGAAGAATGATGGGAGTTGGTTTCTCTCCAACCTAGGTATCTGAATAATTGTGTTAGTTAGCAGTATGTTATAGGATCTTGGCTTTTTTCCTATAAAAAATAATACTACCTTTTTGTCAAAACTGTTGTGCTAACTTTTACTACAAGGTATATTTTATTAGGACGATTTAGGAAAGATAAAAAATTATTATTCTAAAGTAACTGCTGTCATATCAGAAAAAGCAATTTCATGAGTTATGAGTAGCTATATTATATAATGGCTATGAAGATAAATCCACTACTCCAAAAAGCTAGATCTACACATATCTCTATTAGCTCTATTTCTTGTTAAGGGTAGCTGATTCTACGTAAAGGAAAATGTTCCAGTTCACAAGATAGTAAAAAGGTCATCTTTTATAAGGTATGTCCTTAACTCATTTGGGAAATATGAGTAACTTAATTGTATCATGTGGGAAATAAGAAAATAGTAATAATCTCAGGGAATTTTGTAAATATCATTTACTCAGTTTGCTGGAAATAGTCTCTCTTGGCCAGGTTTCTAATAATGTCAATTCAAGAGAGTGAGGAAAAAGGTCTAGCAAGCAGGTTGCTACCATAGAATAAAGTTTCTGAAACTGTGAGAGACAAACACTAATTGGGTTAGGATTTACTGTTTATCTTTGTGGGTTCTTTTCCCCTTAGAGGTAATATGAAGTACTAGATACAAGAGTGAATCTAGAGTCTACAAGAACTGTGTTTGAATTTTATGAGAAATATATACTCTCTATGTGACCTTGGGCATAACCTAACCTCTCTGTTTCAATTTCCTTATCTATAAAATGAGGGGGGAAAAACTTGATTATCCTATGTTTCCTCCATACAGGATCGATGATTTTATAATCTAATGATTTCTTTGTCTTTATACTACAATTTTGTTCTATTTCCCAAGCTTTTGGTTTAGTTTTTGGATTTTATTACACTGTCAGGCATGACATCTTGTTTAATCATCCAAATCATAATTTGTATTATACAAGATGTTCTCAACCTAAAGTGTATGCTCACAAGAAGAATAAGAGGCTAATCAAGGGATATGAGGACTATTTGGTAAATAACATAGTATCCTATTGAAATTAATTATTGTTTTGTTTCTCTTGCAGATACTCACGATCAACTCTAGATAGTTCTTTTTTTTTAAAAAAGAATTATTTATTTTTAATATGATATTCCTTTTAGATTTTGTGTTCCAAATTATCTTTCCTTCTAACTTCCTCTCTTAGTATTCTCTTAGGAGCCAAACTAGATGATATCAGTTATACACATGAAATCATACAAACATATTAACATATTGCAAAAAATTTAAAAACATATTAGGAATGTGAGAAAATCTTACTTTAATTTGCTCCAGGAGTTCATTAGTTAGCTCTCTGGAGGTGCATAGTAATTTTAATCATGAGAAATTTGGAAACATATTGGATCATTGTATTGATTAGGGTACCCAAATCTTTCAGTTAATCATCATTAGAATATGCACAATGATCTGGTTCATCTCACTTCACTTTCCAACAGTTCATTTATGTCTTAAAATGTTTTATTTTTTCTTGTAACCAACCCCTCTTGTTATGTCTCATAGCACAATAGTACCCTGTCACAATTATATGCCAAAACTTGTGAAGCCATCCCAAATGATGAGTATCTCTTAGATCCCCAGTTTTTGACCACAACAGAAAGGGGTGATATAAATATGTTTGAACATATAAAATTCGCTTTCTTTGGGATACAGACCTAGCAGTGATATTGCTGTATGACCAGTTTTAAAGCCCATTGAATACAATTCCAAATTGTTCTTCAGAAAGATTGGACCAGTTCACTACTCTATCAACAATTCATTAGTATAAAGACAGTTTTTATATTACATAAATTTGTACTATAAAAATCTGAATTTACATAAAGAAATCTGTATCCTCTGGACTGGGGAGAAATTGTATTTTTATAAATATGTGTGATATTTTGTGCCTCTTTTATCCATTTGGCCAATTAACTGTGTGTGTATGTATGTTTCTATTTCAAATGTGTCTCTTTTAAAAAACATTATCAGCTTCTTGTTCCTAATCAATTATGTAATATGATTCTGTTTTATGAATAAGCTCATCCCATTCACATTCATAGTTATTACTAATGAGTTATTTCTTCAGACTCATTTTCTTCTGTTTCAGTTGTCTCCCTCCACACATTCCCCATATTTCCTCTTCACTATAAAAACTCTTCCTTGGGTGCCTCTTTTATGTGAGAAAATTTTCCCTATTCTGCCTTTTCCTTCCCCCTTTTCTCTAACTATATTCCTCTTTCCCTCTATTCAATTTCAGCAAACCCAGTAGTGTTCCTAGTCCAAACTGCTTTATCTTATTTTTAACCTACCATTATCCCTAATCTGAACCTGAGAAAGAGCTGATTTAGTCAATAAAAATACAATATATTTCACATTATCTTTAGAGGCAAAAGTATATAGCTGAATTTAGAACCAGAGGGCTTGAGTTCAAATCCTTTCTCTATCACTCAATACCTCTGAGTCTTAGGTCACAACTCTCAATCTCTCTGAACCACCATATCATCAAATATAAAATGAGGTGGGATTAGACTAGGTGTCCTCGGAGATCCATTTCAAGTTTAAGTCTATAATGCCATTATCATACACACACACACACACACACACACACACACACACACACACACACACATCTCACTACTNACACACACACACACACACACACACACACACACACACACACACACACATCTCACTACTGTTATGAGGGAATTAGGAAAAGTTAAGCAATAGATATGTTAGCTGGCATGGCTGTCAGGGAAAAATTCTGAAGTTTCCAAGCATTGGAACAGTGAGGGAGAATGAGATTTTCTTAGAGACTCTCTGGATGAAGCTGATGGCAGAGGACCCTGCGGTGAGACATTCAACCTCCCTCTGACCTAACAGGCTGGTCCTGGTAGCTTAAGCTAGAGTTAGTGTAGTGTTTGTCCCACCTTCCAGCCCCTTGAACTTATCCCTAGACAAGTAGATTTAGTGTGACCTTTTCCTTACTTTTCAACCCTTAAAACTCATTATTGAACCATTTACTTTACTTCCTGTGTCTTCCTCAAACCCCAAGAAAGGACCCACAGAGAGATAACCTTGAATGGTTACCAGTAACTGACTCCTGACAATGAAACCCAAGGGTGCCAAACATAAACGGGTCCACACCCACACACCCACAAGTGACAGGATACACAAGGTAAACTGGGAACCTCCACAAGGGTAAAACACACTACTTGGTAAATGTCAGTTAAAAACAGTTACTGGTCAACTGTTTTCCAGAAAAGCATTTCATAGCTGAGTTTATTTGGGTGTTGGAAATTACTAAATCAAAATAAACCAAAACATTTAAAAAATAAAATTAAAACACCAAATGAAATTAGATAGCTAAACGTATATATTCCATGTTAGTCAAAATAAATAGGACAATGACTTAAAACAGTATGTATTCAGACCAGGTGTATAATTAAGAAGGGTATCAGTGAAGAGTTGCTTAATATTATTTCTAAGAACTGATAGAGAAAAAATATTTAACATTGGGAAAAAAGGGCTAATGCCTGAAATAACAGATTATCCTTACTGAAAATACTAAGAATACTGATAAACATTTGAGAGCAACAAGCATAAAGCATGACTATGTTAAAATAAAATTCTTTCATATCAGTAAAATGTCTTTTATGTGGCATGCAGGAAAGAGGCAAAATTATAGGCTAGATCTTATACATCTTGTTTTGCATAACCATTTATGAAAATGTTGTATTATGTTCAGAGCATAAAAGGAATTTTAGTACCTTGAGAAAACAATTTCTGTTAGCAGCCAGTTTGAATGTAACTGTGAATGCTGCCTAGCAGAGCAAGACTCAAATAAATTGTTCCAGTTGCATGCTAAATTGACCTGTGTCACAGAAAAAGAAAGGAAAAATAAGAAAAAAAAACTTAAGAACAACAAAAAACAAAAAAGAGTTTATGACTTCTGCCAGCATTAAATGTGCACACCCAGAACAAGTTGAACAGGGATCATAGAGGAAGGCAGGAGGCCCATAATGAATATCATTGTACCATGATTAGAAATCACTGTTGTGAAGGGGGGAGAAAAATTCCATAATCACAGAATTTCAGTTGGAATGGGCCTCAGTAGACCTGAAAAGGAATCATTTCTCTGTCAACATCTCTGACAGGAGGTACATATAGCTAGTCTGACAGTCTCCAATAAGCAAGAGCCCACTACTCCCAAGACAGCTCATTCCACTTTGACAGCTATAATTGTTAGGAAGAGTTGTAGGTTTTTTTACTTTTTTCTTAACCTAGATCTGTCTCTGCAATTTTTTCTTTGTTCCTAATTTTACTTCTGCGGCCAAGAAGAATTTATCTAATCCCTCTTCCACTTGACAGACTTAAAAATACTCAGAAGATAAATATCATGCCCCAACCACAAATGAAAATCATATAGTATTACAAGTGGTATAAATCATAAAGATCACCTAGTCCATTCTTCTTATATTAGAGGTGAGAGAATAGAAGCTCCAATGTTTAAAGAAGTATATTTTTGTCCAAGGTTGCACTTAATTAATGTTAAGTAGACTCAATTTTATTTTAACATAGTCATGCTTTATGCTTGTTGCTCTCAATGTGACTGAGATTGCAATGATCTTTGATGAGACTAAGCATATGAATGGATGGAAGAATGAATGAATGAATAAATGATTCCAATGTGCCTAGTATAAAGGAAAAGGAGTCTGCCCTCGATAAATCCTCATACTCACTGGAGAAGACAATACATCTTAGTGTTGGGCATGGAAGCTTGTTTTAGTCAAGGAAGCAGAAAAGTAGAATATTGCACTTTCCACAAGAAATAATAGTACCTATTAAGTCAGTTTTTAGAGGAAAAGGTAAAAAATGGTGGGTGTGGAGAGGTGGGGTATAACATACGGTAGATAACTAAAAGATAGCTAGTAAGTAATAGTAAGCTTCTCCTTAATGGCTTCCCCTGCAAGCAAGCTCTTCCCACCTGCCATTAATCATATCACTGCCACCATCCACTGACCAACCTCACTAACCAGATTTGCCTTCAGTGACTGATGGATGTCATCAGCTCCATCCCCTTGTGGCTCCTGGGCTCCTGCACCAGCAACGCCAGTGCTTTCCAACCAGAAACCCACAGCTCTCACTCTTCCCCTGTCCTGGAAGCAAAGTGGATCCTGATTGACATCATCAAAGACCTGTGTCTGCACGTGACTCTGGCAGTGCCCCAAACACTGTTCCCAGGGTCCCAGCCCATCTTTCGGAACAGCACCGTTGTGACAATTGCTACTTACCAGGACCACTACCACTAGTATTACTCTGTGGCTGCTCCTGCTGCTACCCCCAGGGCAACTACTGCCATAGCTGCCGCTTATTTCCATTGGCAGTGGGTATAATGTTGTTAATCACAGGAGAAGTAGCAGTAATAGTAGCAGCAGCAGCAGCAGCAGCAGCAGCAGCAGCAGCAGCAGCAGTAGTAGTAGTAGTAGAAATAGATCTAAAAATAGTAGCAGTAGTAGTAAAAATATTAATATTAATATCAGTAGTAGGAGTAAAAATGGTAGTAGTAGAAATAGTAATATTAGGAGTAGGAGTAAAAATAGTGGTAGTAGAAATAGTAATATTAGGAGTAGGAGTAAAAATAGTGGTAGTAGGAGTAGAAATAGTAGTAGTAGAAATAGTATATTAGTATTAATATTAGGAGTAGGAGTAAAAATAGTGGTAGTAGAAATAGAAATAGTAGTAGTAGAAGTAGAAGTAGAAATAGTAAAATTAGTATTAGTCTTAATATTAGTAGTAGTAGCAGGAGTAGGAGTAGGAGTTGGAGTAAGAGTGTTCTATGATTTCAGTGCTGCAGGGGAATTACAAGGGTGGAAATACCCTCTGATATTTCAGATTGACAGCTGAATGGAACACTTTAAGAGTTGCCTTAGACACCGAGAGCTTCAATGACTTGCCTGTGGTCATATAACTGATAAATTTGTCAGAAGTAGGATTTGAACTCCATTTTAACCCTATCTCTCAAGAGCATTATTAACAGGTGTTTGTTGACTATGGGCCATATATAGAATATAGCTTAATATGATATTTTTTTTAAAAATCAGTTAACATTAAAATAAATTTATTTCAGTCTCATATCATTCAGTGACAATGAGAGGAAAGGGACAATTTGCCCCCAATTACAGGTGATGGAATTGAACTCCAGAAATCACTAAACTCCTAACATTCAGACCTTCTGAAGTCTGGCATATGTTCTTTCCTACTATGTCATGCTATTTTCTAAGAACCCTTCTCCTAAAACACATTTTCTGTGCTTTAGGAAATCTTTGTGGCTTTCTCTGGGAAAACAGGCATACACAAGATCCTCAACAGAAGGTTATAGGTCTCCTAAGGTAGTGAATGACTTTTCTTCTCTACCACCAGACCATCTATTCTTTAACAGCAAATTCTTAAAGGTTTAAAATTGCTCTATTCCAGAGAGACTTGTAAGGAGTAGAAGAG
The DNA here is from genome assembly GCF_016433145.1 of Gracilinanus agilis. Taxonomy (NCBI): domain Eukaryota; kingdom Metazoa; phylum Chordata; class Mammalia; order Didelphimorphia; family Didelphidae; genus Gracilinanus; species Gracilinanus agilis. Next base: position 245,552,753 of record NC_058132.1, read on the forward strand.
GTTATGATTTTAAAAGTTCAGTATTTAAAAGTTCAAATTTCTTCCTATTTAAAAAAAGTGTCATAGCAGAATACATACACAAGAGACTATTTAAAAACTGAGTTAATTGTTCCCTTTTGGAGCCCTTTTAAGATCTTTCTGGGCTGAAAAGTAAATGCACACAGTTGGAGTGACTTAGAGTGTGACAGGCATGGCTTTCTTAGTACTTGTAGGTCTTCTGGGAACTTTAGTATTGGTTCAACAGCACTGACTTCACGGTTGTGTAACTTTCATTTTGTCTCCTGTGTTTTAAAGTTTTAGTCCCTAAGGCATTCAACTCTGTGCAGAAAGATAGGAGTCTCAGCAGTTTTCCATTTTTTACTATCCCTGTAAGGTATATGACATGAAGAATAAGTGGTTAAGTTGTTGTAACATTTGCTTTAAAAAAGCAGAGGATCAATAAGGCAACTGAGAAAGTAGAAATATAATAATATATTCAAAAAGTAAACAATGTCAATATTATTATAATCTATCCATCACTCAAAAATTTTTATGAATTCATAAACTAAGCACTTTCAGTAAAACACATTGGTGACATGAAGATCCTAAACCATCCAAGCTTTCTTATCTTACAAGATTCTTATTTATATCTTCAACAGTATTCCATAGAGAATTCCCCCACATCTATAGGCTCACAACCTACATAGTAGAAGGTCTTCCTCCAGGCTTTATTTTGATCTGGACTTATGAGAGCATCAATGTAGGAAACTCCAAAAAATACAGATTAGCAACTCATCAGTGTTAGGGAGTTGGTGGGTCACTTAATTTAAGTCACTTCGTCCATGGTCACACTGGTAGTATGAACTAAAGTTAGGACTCAAACACAAGTCTTGCTAACTCCATGTCCATCCTCTGTCCCCTTTGGCATACTGTTCCTTTGCCTTGAATATTTCATGGAAATTAGTATAATATTGGAACTATCCATCTGTTACCCTTCTACTTACTAGATTATCAGCTTAAATGAAACGTTTTAAGAGACAATAGATTGGGATATGAACATCTAAGTACCTGGTCAAAAAGAACCTTGTTGATATATTTGCTCCATTTCTTGAACCCAAATCATCATAGGGAATATGTTGAAGTTTATTTATACATATGTCTCTGACCCTGACAAATTTTAATTTAATTTAATCTCTATCTTCCTCAGTTTTCTCAACTATTAAATGAATATAATGGTAGCAACTCCCTTACAGGGTCGTTGTGAAGATCAATAAATAATATTTTAAATATTGTTATTTAATATGTAAATATTTAAAATAATATTTTAAAGTCATTAGTGCACTAACACAGAGTAGGATTTAATGAATATTAGCTCCCTTCTCCCTTCCTTTTTCCTTTCTTTTAGGTTACCTACAATTTTGATTCTATAGAAATTATGTGAAAAGATTCACAGGCACATAATATCAGTAGGGAGATGTTTGCACTTTTAAAAGATGGGTTTTGGCAAGAGATACCTGGGAATCATTGATAGCACTGCATAATTTCCTAAATAAAATATGACCCACTTTTCAGTTCAGAGCTCAGCTCACAGTCCATATTCAATGCCTTTCCAGGCAATAAGCACTGAATTAAAACAATCAGAAAATTTTGTGGAGGAAATAAAGTGAAAAATGGTATGCTTCAATCTGCATTCAGACTCCTCTGTGTCTTCTGTGGCAGTGGGCGATCTTATTTAATTTTATTTCTTTTGTCATGCATCCCTTGAAATTGTTCTGGATCTTTGTTGATAATAGTTAAGTCATTCCCAGTTGATTATGATATATTATTGTTGTTAGAAAGTACAACATTCTCCTGGTTCTGCTCACTTCATTTTGCATCACTTCCTATAAGATTTTCCAGGGTTTTTTTGGTGATCATCTTGTTTGTCCTTTCTTCAGGCACAATAGTATTCCAATGCAATCATAAATCACAACATGTTCAGCCATTCCCCACTTGATGGAATTCTCCTCAGCTGCCAGTTTTTTTCCATCACAAAAAAGAAAAAAATAACTGAACATAACAAGGAGTCACTGAAGTTTATTGAGCATGAGAGTGACATAATGAGATATGCACTTAGGGAAAAGAATTTATCATGTAAACAGATGATGACTAGAGGTGCAGAGAGCTTTATGGAAGGGAGCTCAATGAATAAGCCATTTTAATAGTCCAGAAGGAGTGAAATGATGAAGGACTGCATCAGAGTGGTAGTAGTGTCAATGGCAAGAAGGGTGGCATATGTGAGACATGTCACAATCATAAAATTAACATGATTTGGCAAAAATTTTGATATGGGGATAGATATCAGGGAGTGAGGAGTTGAGGATGAGATCTAGATTGTGAGACTAGGATTTGGAGAATGGAAATACTGTCAGCAGTAACAGAGAAGTTAGTACGAAGTGAAAATTTCAGGGAAAATGAGTTCAGTTTTATACTTACTGAGTTTAAGATATCTGAGGACATTTAGCTTAATATGTCCTAGAGGCTGCTGGAAATGTGTGACTAGGTCAGCGGAAAAGTTGGGCTAAATAGATTTAAGAATTATCAGCATAAAGATGACAATTCAATTCATTGGAGCTAATGAGATCACCAAGTGAAATAGTTTGGAGAGAAATAAGAGAAAGCCCAGGATATAGCCAATGAAACAAAAAAGCAGTTTGAACTAATTTAAAGTACTGCAGAATATTTCAAATGAAATCTAAACTAATCTCTTTTTTTAATCAATTCTAGGCCTAAATTATAAAACTCTTGATATTAGAATTCTATTACTTTTCCTTTTTAGCCCTTCTACTTATAGTTGAATTCTATAATAACAGCTTGTTTCAGTGTTTCAGAATGAATAAGTCCCCTCCCACTAAATTTATAGAACTGTTAAATTTTTTTATTATAGTCACTCTCATTGTATTTGCAATTAATGGCAGACAATTATTTAGGCAAACTGAGGGTTATGCATATTGACTTCTAACATGTTACCTATAGCTGACAAAATCTATAGGAAGTGAAGATAACCCTGGAATTCCAATGAGAATCTGTTCAAGTAGACAAGCAAAAATTCCAGAAAGATATTTTTAAAAAATCTGACAGATCAAGTAATAGGGCCCTTTTCCATTGTTTAAATGTAAATCCATTATGTTATTGACCATAGCTTTCTTGGGTCTCTGACACTGAATTTGTGCCTATTTCTCCTTTGCAACACCTACACTGAACAGGACCTGCATCTTCTCATTAGAACTACTTCCAGGACTAATTAAATAGCCACAAAGTAATTATCTGCTGAATGGAGAAGTGAGAAAATAAGACAAAATTCTACCAGTTTAGAAGTAGGCACATATCCAAATCTAACAAATAAAACAAATAAAAATCCTCTCCATATATTCCAAAAAATTAATTTAATCAAATATTAATGGAATATTATTTTAAATATTCAATACATAGATCATTAGATCTCCTTTTCTAATTCCAAAATATTATTTCTATGTTTTCATTCATGGATTTATGTTTGGAACTGAAAGAAAGACATTACCACCCTTCAGCTCACAAAAGTGAGCACTGACAAGTTAAATGTTCAAAGTTCAGCCTCTAATAAAACACTTAATATTTTAAATGAAATGATAATCCCACAAATTATTCAGAAAACATCTGCACAATTTTGAGGACCTTCCACTAGATATTTTACCATTTGTTAGACGGCATTCATATTGTTCATCTACTTTCTCCATTCATGTTGACCTACAACTTACCCACAATTTTTTTGATCACTTGCTGATATGAATCTTTACATGACTTCTTTCTTGCTGATTATTATAAGATGTTGTAGCCTACTTACACCCACAATTAATTTCTAAATTATTTTTAAGGTCAATCACAATTTTGATCCTTAGGAGCCAAAGAGCTCTGTAGTTTGTGATCATATAGCTTCCCCAGAGTAATATTGACTTTTAAAATGGAGCAGACAAAAAACAAGAATGAGCTAGAAAATCGTTGAGGAAATTCTATCATATGTCTATGAATAACAAGACTACAAATAGTATTATCCTCAACTTGGTGGGTTATTATAAGCCATGATTTTTTAAATAGAATTATATTTGGCTTGAATTAGATTATGCACAAGGAAAGTGATTATAAGCAAAGTAAACTAAAAAAGATTAATTATAGACTTATTATTAGAAGCCTATTTTGCATAATCTGATTAATTTAATCATATGCTCACCTCTCCTGTTAGGGAAAAAATTGACCGAATTTTACATGGTATAATGCTTTTTCTAAAAAGATGCCTTATAATAATCTATAAAATTTGGGTTGGGTTGCTTTTGAGAAATTACATTTTTAAAAATAATATTCTATCAGAAAAAAAGGTTCATGTTTCAACATCAATAGTCTTCCATGGAAACATAATGAGTGGAAATTATCAAAAATTACAGTCTCTAGAAAATTAAAGTTGAAAGGTATCCAGAGGACAATCGAGAGAGGCGTGTTTGGCAAAGCTGACTGAAAGATAATATCAACCAAGAATTACACTGAAAAAGTGTTCTAAAGGATGTCATCAAAAAGGTTCATGACCAGAAAATGAAAACTGGTCATTTATGGAAAGTGAGGGAATTGATATGTTATCAGGAAAGCCCACATGCTCCATTTTTATCCACAGCCTATCAAGACAGGATATCTAGAGCAGAATTTCAGAACAGGAGGGGCAACTCCTGAGGACTTTTTATGAGAAAGTGTAGAAAAGCTTAGCACAGCATAAAGAGGTATATATGGATTGATATTCAAAATGATCAAGAGAATATTTATATCAATGAGGTCTCAAATCTTTTGAAATATGTCATATTCTATTAGGTGACCTACCTTGGAATTTGTATTAAAATTATTCCATGCTTCCCTAAAATCCAGATATGTTCCTATAAAATTACTAAGTATATTTTCCTCAAAAAGCATGACTTATTTAAAATAAATAATTTTTAGATTGTCTGGGAGGTTGTTCTTTGGGGGGGGGTATCTGTTTGTTTTGTTTTATTTGAGGAAAAAGCTTTGGATGGACAAGCCAGTCAGCACTGAGATTTGCATTAGGAGGTGTGGGAAAATTACTACAGGAGAGACTTAACAAATATAGAACAAAATGAAGTTTATTTTTTTTTAAATGAAGCAGGTACAAATCAGTAGTCTCTTTTTATTACTGGCTAGTCATAGCAGTGCTTGAAATGGCATCTCAATTAGCATTAGCTTGTAAAGTATATCGCCAATTACTAGAGTCATATTGAGTACCATAGATAAAATAACTGGGAAATATTCCATTGCAGTAGGAATGAAGCCCATGTTTTGAATGTTTTGAACGACTCAAAGTACACTTGAAAAGAGGTTTTCTGCCACAAAGGAGAGTTGGAAGGAAAATTTTGATGATGCCCAATAATATGCCCTAGGAAAGTCACCCAAGAAACTTTTCTGGAGGTAGAGTTTAGAAATGCATATGAAGGACAGATTTAGAGAAGTTAAAGGAAGATAAGTCACTGTTAATATGTAAGTAAAAAATGAAGTGGAATATAAGAGCACAAGTATCACTAGATGTGGTTGCATGTGGACCACAGGCAAGGAATTGTTGAAATTAAATCCATAATACAATTTCTGTCCTCCACAATATCATATATAATAGTGTTAAATGGATTTTGTAGTCAATACAAATTATAGTCAATATGCCAACTTTTCAATAATCTATAGTACAAATAAATAAGAATTTCATTTATTTTTAGCTCATCTCCAAAAATTCCCTTATTATTAATTTTGTTTTCACTCTTTATGATATCACTATTTTTATTAGATCCTAATAAATTAGATATTAGAAAATAAATATTGTTTTATTAGTTTAGAGATAAGAAGTAGAGAAATTGGCTTGGGAAAGAATAGGAGTTTGAAGCAGAACTGAGAGAGTGTCAATTTCAAATGCTGACAGTTTAACCATCTTTCTGTGATAGTTACTCTCTCTGGGTGTGGCAGTAGCAATTGATCTCTGGCATTTGGCAGTCACACACACAGGGATTCTCTCTTTCAGGGCTGGAGGAGGTAATATCTTTGCCTCTCTCTCTTTCTGTCTGAGGAAAACGCCTGAAGGAGCTTAGTGTTTTCTTTTTCCAACTTGAGAAACATTATTGACTATCTATTGTGGTTTTTATAGACTGATTTAACTCTGAGAAGACCAAAGAAAACACTGGTCTTTGGTTTGGACTCTGAGTCTGCTAAGGCTCAGAGTCCTAACTTGATTCTTGTTGAGACTCAACCAACTAGCCTTTGTTATTTTTATAACTTAAAGGCAAAGTTAAGAATTATAAGGATAATAGTGGTAGTTTTATTTAGAATAGTAAAAGTTTGGGTTAGTCAGATCAAGAAGAATTAGTGTAGCCTGTAAAACATAGGAGAAGCAGTTCCTTGAGGAACCAGGGAGGTTTATTTGGGTGGAGTTAGAATCCCTTTGAGTTAGGAATCCTTTTATCCTTATATACTTCAATAAATATTTTATTTTTCTGTAATAAGAGTATCTTTAGCATCCTTGTGCCTGGTCCTGAAGGGAAGTTCATCTATGAGCTTCACTTCACTTTATCACTGAAGATACTTTTGATTACATCTATCAAAAGTATCTGAACAGTTTTGAACCTTTATTTACATAGTTTTTGACATTTATTTTTACAATCTCCTATTATCTTTATAATAGATATTATTGATTTTTATATTGGTCATTGATGATATAGCCAGTCGATATTCATTAGTGGTAAATAATATATGAACTAATTAACTAATTAATAACAAATTAATCCTTACAGGTGTTAACTTCCACACCTTATTCTTTTATTCTCATATGCCTCATTTCTAGGCTGTAAAAATGTCAGGAGCCACTCAGAGAAATAGGGTCATTTAATAGAATCTTTTTATCTGGATCCTATCAAAGATCAACACAGTCAGGCAAGGCCATGCATTTTCATTTTTCTGCCCTGTAAGTCAGAATATGGTCAGGGTGGTTTATCTGAGGTAAAAATCTGGATCCCTCCTGGTGGCTCCTTTTATTATTGAAAACATATCAATTTAATCTTCTAGGATAGCCTTAAGTTTTTTAGAAAGCCTCTAAGTACCATATAGTAAACCAGCAGTTAAGGAGTTAACATTTTCCCCCAAGCCAAATAAAGCAGAAATTATCAGAAGCTGTTCAGTGTCTTTTTCCCTGCTTTTAGACATTCCAAGGACATACACTATAGGCAGATCCAGACAAACTCCACCCTCACTTATACATTTTCCAGTGACAAAATACATTTCACAATCTTAAAGGCTCATTCTTTAATATATCTTTTGAAGTATGGAAGCTTTTACTAAAACAGAATATTAGATAAAATAAGTCTCAAATTTTAACCTTGCATCCTTGTCTCATCTGGGCATAATCTACATGTGAAAAACTTTTGTGTGAGGTAATTCTGTAACCTTAGGTGTTTCACAACTTCAACTCAATTGTGCTTTGTAAGAAGCTGCTCTTTGAAAAGGTATATAGTAAAAAAAAGTTCAGAGACTTTTTGGAACAGTCATGGGATAACCACTAGCCTGAAAGTTCTCAGTTTTCTGCTTCATTCTTATCAATCCAACACCATTAAACACCATTCAAAATCCTTGTTAATACAGAGTTGGATCTCTATATAAAACGTTCTGTCAATTTTAACTTTATGGAATTTCTTCCATATACTTTTTCCTCTGACATAATGTTACCCCAATACAGAACTTCTTCACCTCACATCTGGATTGTTGTAACAGGCTTTTGTTGGGTTTCCCTAACTCTAATCCATCCTCCACTCAGATCAAAGAGATCTTCCTCAATTAGCACAGATGTGATCATATCACTATTTCTATTCAGTAACTCCATAAATTCAAGATAAAATATAAAATCCTTTGATTTTTTAAGCCCTTCTTAACCTACCCCTTTTCCTTCATTACTAGTCTTTGTATATCTTTATAAAAATAGAGCCAGTACCCAAATGTTATGAGAGAAGGGGGAGAGAATCTATGAGGTGAGACTCTTCTAGCTCTCTCCTCCCGCCAAATATACACTGCAGAGATTTGGAGGGGGTGATGCCCCAAAACTGGGTGGCCTGAATGGTCATGCCTCCCCACAGGAGTTGTGAATGAGGCTTCTCTATAAGATGAGCTATTGGGCACCCTAATCCAATTCTGAATGAGGGTGGGGTTCTGACAAGCCTCCCCCAAGATTAGCCAACTTCATAGGGGGTGGTCTGGCTCCAAGATGGAGGTAGCCAGACCAAGCTGTGATTCCCTTCCCCCTCATCTATCAGGCACTCTGGAACACTATCTGACTAATGAATGTCTTTTATTAATATCAATATAGGGATTGGGGAAAGAGGTGAAGGGCAGAGGGATTTGGGGGTGCCCTCTTCTCTATTTCTATGGGTCTATCACTCAGATGGGAACCTTTGGGGTTCCCACTCCTAAGCATCTCCCCCCTTGCCCCTTCTCCTTCTGTTTCCATTTCTATCCTTTTCTATAACTGTAAGTTAGACCGGAAAGGGTCTCTCAGCAAGGTTGAATAATGGGAGATGGAGCCTAAGAGAACACTCCCAAAATGGAATCCAAATTTAGTTGACTCAATGATTGAAGTCTTGCTGGGTGAGAAGAGATGGAATCTTTGACCAGGGAATTGGGGTATCAATGTCCAAAGAAAGATCCTCAGGAAGTACTCAGGACTAGATTCGAGCTGAGATGTTCTCCTTCTCCTTCTCTCAGTCCTCCAACAGAAGTCCTTCTCCTCTTTTCTCTTCCAGAGCATTCCCAGAATTCCTCTGGTCCCAACTTTCAGTAACTGTCACCAAAGGTCTTCTGGCTCTTTTTGTCCCATCCTTACACCTTACTCCATTTATCATATATAATGACACTGGCCTACTTGTCACTTGAACATTATGCCCTCTCTCCCAGCTCTGAACAATTTTACTGGCTATCTTCCAAGCTCAGGATTCTCATCATCATCATCTCTGCCTCCTAGTTTTTCTGTATTTTTTCCAAGTCTCCACTATAATCTCATCTTCTCTAGGAAGCCATCCACCAAATTTTTTTATGGTGCTGACACCTAAGCCAGGAAAACCAAAAACAGAAAAAAAATTACAGACAAATGTCCATAATGAATATAGATGCAAAAACTTAAATAAAACACTAACAAAGAGACCACAGCAATATATCACAAGGATCATTCACTATGGCCAGGTGGTGTTTATACCAGGAATTAAAGGCTAGTTTAATATTGGTAAAACTATCAGCATAATTGACCATATCAATAACAAAACTAACAGAAATCACATGATTATCTTAATAGACCCAGAAAAAGCCTTTCACAAAATACAACACCCATTCCTATTAAAATCATCAGAAAACATTAGAATAAATGTGCTTTTCCTTAAAATAATAAGTAGTTTCTATCTAAAAGCATCAGCAAGTATCATCTGCAATGGGGATAAGTTAGAAACTTCCTTAGTGAGATCAGGGGTGAAGCAAGGATATCCATTATTACCACTATTATTTAATATTGTACTAGATACATAAATGATCAGCATTTCTATATATTACTAACAAAGCTTAGCAGCAAGAGAAATTTCAATTAAAATAACTATAGACAACAAAGTACTTGGGAATCTCTTTGCCAAGGAATTATTTGAACACAATTACAAAACACTTATCACATAAAGTTATATCTAAACAATTAGTAAAACATCAATTACTCATAGGTAAGCAGAACTAGCATAATAAAAATGACAGTTCTATTTAAATTAATTCATTTATTCAGTCACATATCAATCAAACTACCAAAAAACTATTTTATAAAACTAGAAAAGATAATAACAATTCATCTGTAAAGATGAAAGATCAAGAATATCAAGAGAATTAATGAAAAAATGTGATGGATGATGGTCTAGCAGTATCTGATCTCAAATTGTACTAGCAGTAATCATCAAAATAATATGGTGCTGCCTAAGAAATAGATTGGTGCATCAATGGAATAAATTAAGGGTAAATGACCTTAGCGATCTAGTATTTGATAAACCTAAAAATCCCAGCATTTGGGATAAGAACTCACTATATGACAAAAACTGATGGGAAAACTGGAAAACAGTATGGTAGAAACTAGGTATAGATCAGTATACTATCTCAAGTCCTAAAGAGAATGTCAAAATAGGAAAATGATTTAGATGTAAAAGGTGATATCAAAATTAATTAGGGGAACATAGCATAATTTACCTGTCAGATCTATGGAGAAGGGAAGAATTTATGACAAAACAAGGAATAAAGAACATCATAAGATGAAAATAATAATGTTGACTATATTAAATTTAAAAGTTTTTCTATAAATAAAACTAATGTAACCAAGATTAGAAGAGAAATAACAAACACATTTATAACAAATTTCTCTGATAAAATTCTCATTTCTCAAATAGAGAATTTAAGTAAAGTTATAAGAATACAAGCAATTCTCCAATTGAAAAATGGTCAAAAACTATGAAAAAGCTATTTTCATATGAACAAATCAAAGTTATCAATAATCATATGAAAAAATGTTCCAAATAATTCTTGGTTAGAGATATGAAAATTAAAACAACTCTGAGGTACTACATCATACCTATCATACTGGTCAATATGACCATAAAGAAAAGTGATAAATGTTGGAAGGGTTGAGGCAAAACTAATTCATAGGTAATGGAAATGTGAACTGATCTAACCACTCTAGAGGACAATTTGGAACTAATAACAAAGGGCTATAAAACAATGCATATTCTTTGATCCAGTAATACCACTACTAGGTCTTAATCCCAAAGAAATCTAAAAAAATGTGAGGGTGAAGAAGGACCTACTTGCACAAATATATTTATAGCAGCTCTTTTTGTGGTAGTAAAGAATAGGATATTAAAGAAATGTCCATCAGTATGGTAAAGGCTCAACAAATTATGGTATATGTAAGTGATGGAATACTATAGTGCTGTAAGAACTGATGAACAAGATGATTTCAGAAAGAACTGTAAAGACCTAAGTGAATTGACATAGAGTGAAAAAAGCAGAACCAGGAGAATGTTATACACAGTAACAATACTGTTGATTGATCAATTGTGAAAAACTTAGCTACTCTCAGTTATATAATGATCCAGGAAAATATTAAGGGACTTAGGACAAAAAATGCTATCTACTTCTACAGAAAGAATTGTTGGAGTTGGAATCCAGATCAAAGCATAAAATTTTTCACTTTAGTTTATTTGGATTTTTATTTTGGGGATTTGATTTTTTTTTTAAACCCTTGTACTTCCGTGTATTGTCTCATAGGTAGAAGATTGGTAAGGGTCGGCAATGGGGGTCAAGTGACTTGCCCAGGGTCACACAGCTGGGAAGTGGCTGAAGCCGGGTTTGAACCTAGGACCTCCTGTCTCTAGGCCTGACTCTCACTCCACTGAGCTACCCAGCTGCCCCTTGGTTTTATATAATTATTATTTAACAAAAATGAACAATATGGAAATATATTTTGCA
>NC_058132.1:245564811-245581778 GCF_016433145.1 Gracilinanus agilis
TTAAACTATACTATAAAGCAGCAGTCATCAAAACAATATGGTACTGGCTAAGAGATAGAGAGGAGGATCAATGGAATAGACTGGGGATAAATGACATCAGCAAGACAGTGTATGATAAACCCAAAGAGCCCAACTTTTGGGACATGAATCCACTATTTGACAAAAACTGCTGGGAAATTTGGAAAACAATATGGGAGAGATTAGGTCTAGATCAACATCTCACACCCTACACCAAGATAAATTCAGAATGGGTGAACGACTTGAATATAAAGAGGGAAACTATAAACATGTTAAGTGAACACAGAATAGTATACTTGTCAGATCTCTGGGAAAGAAAAGACTTTAAAACCAAGCAAGAGTTAGAGAAAATTACAAAATGTAAATTAAATGGTTTTGATTATATGAAACTAAAAAGTTTTTGTACAAACAAAAACAATATAGTCAAAATCAGAAGGGAAACAACAAATTGGGAAAAAATCTTTATAATGAAAAACTCTGACAGGGGTCTAATCACTCAAATATACAAGGAGTTAAAGCAATTGTATAAAACATCAAGCCATTCCCCAATTGATAAATGGGCAAGAGACATGAATAGGCAATTTTCAGGTAAAGAAATCAAAAGTATCAATAAGCACATGAGAAAGTGTTCCAAATCTCTAATAATTAGAGAAATGCAAATCAAAACAACTCTGAGGTATCACCTCACACCTAGCAGATTGGCTAAAATGAAAGAAGGGGAGAGTAATGAATGCTGGAGGGGATGTGGCAAAATTGGGACATTAAAGCATTGCTGGTGGAGCTGTGAACTGATCCAGCCATTCTGGCTGGCAATTTGGAATCATGCTCAAAGGGCTATAAAAGAATGGCTTCCCTTTGATCCAGTCATACCATTGCTGGGTTTGTACCCCAAAGAGATCATAGATAAACAGACTTGTACGAAAATATTCATAGCTGCGCTTTTTGTGGTGGCAACAAATTGGAAAAGGAGGGTATGTCCTTCAATTGGGGAATGGCTAAACAAACTGTGGTATATGCGGGTGATGGAATACTATTGTGCTAAAAGGAATAATAAACTGGAGAAGTTCCAGGCGAACTGGAGAGACCTCCGGGAACTGATGCAGAGCGAAAGGAGCAGAGCCAGAAGAACTCTATACACAGAGACTGATATACTGTGGTAAAATTGAATGTAATGGACCTCTGTACCAGCAGCAATACAATGACCCAGGACAATTCTGAGGGATTTATGGTAAAGAAAGCTGCCCACATTCAGAGGAAGGACTGCAGGAGAGGAAACATATAAGAAAAACAACTGCTTGAATGCATGGGTCGGGGTGGAAGTGATTGAGGGTGTGGACTCGAAACTACCACACCAATGTAACTACCAACACTTTGGAAATTGGTCTTGATCAAGGACACATGACAAAACTAGTGGAAATGCGCATCGGCCATGGGTGGGGGGGGGTTGAAGGGGAAAGGTGGAGCATGAATCATGTAACCATGTTAAAAATGAATATTAATAAATGTTAAAAAAAAAAAAAGTCTTCCCATATGAGGGGAGGGAGGAATGAGCAGCCTTGGCCTATGAATCCTGTTTAAATGGGGGTGATCAAAATACACCCCATCTATCAACTATACCCCGCTCCTACACAACACAAAGATCCAAGACTATTCTAAAGGATTCATGATGAAAAATGCTATCCACCTCCAGAGAAAGAATTGATGACTGAATGCATATCACTTTATTTTCTTCATTGACATATGTGTGTGTGAGTGTGTTTATACACATAGATATGAGTCTTCTTCCGTAACATGACCAACGTGGAAATAAAAATAAATAATGTCATAAAACAGAAAAATAATGGAGAATCAAGCCTACAGATATTATGGTAAGATATCCAACTAAGCAAAGTTATTCCAGGGGTATACAAGGACAAAAGAGAAATCGGTCTACAAATGGGGAATAGGGTATGGAAAATATTTACAAAAACTACTACAAATTAACTGTTTTCTTTATCAAGTAAAATGGGACCAACATACTTGGTGTTTACAAACATTATAGTTTCTATGGAACATTCAAAAGAAGAAGAAATGTTTCCAGACAACAAAAATAGGAAAAATTCATTATATAGAGAGGAAATGAAATGCTGGAAATGAAACAGTTACAAAATCCTTGAGAAATCAAGGTATCTAAAGAAGATGAGTACATCAAAAGTGTGAAAAAAACTTGAGACCTTATTTCAAGCCTGGGTGACTCCAAGTTTGGGGTGGGTGGGGAGAAGTCAATAAGAGAAATGATCAGTTCTGATTTAGTCATGTTAAGTTTGAAATCCATGGAATGAGGAAATTTCCAATAAGTAGTTATTGATAATAGTAGTAGTGATTTTAATTAAATTAAAGAAGTAATTTTAATTAAATATGTAGATTTTACACTTATCTGAATGCAGTGAGTATTTTATGATGAAATAAATAAGAGAGATGATACACCCTTTGACCTAGTAATAGCACTGTTGGATTTATTTCCCAAGGAAATCAGGGAAAAAGGGAAAGAACGTATGTGTTCCAAAATATTTATAGCAGCTTTCTTTGTGGTAGTGAAGAATGGGAAATGAAGGGGATGTCTATCAGTTGGAGAACAGCTGAACAAGTTGTGGTATATGATTGTGATGAAATACTAATTTTCCATGAAAAATAATGAGCAGATTAATTAAAAAAAAACTTGGAAAGACCTACATGAAATCATGAAGAATGAAACAAGTAGAACCAAGAGAACATTATCTATAACTCCAAAATTAATATTTGAAGAATAACTTGTATATGAACACCTCCAGAGAAAGAACAAATAGTTATACAAAAGACATTTTTTTGGTCTTCTCTAATGAGGGAAGAAGTTAACTGGGTATTTTAATATAACAAAACAAATTAACTTTTTTTAATTTAAAGAAATTATGAAAAGAGAGTCAAAGAGGACTAGCACTTACAGACTTCAAACTATGTTACAAAACAGATATCAAAACCATTAAAAAATAGGTTGATGAATGAAACGGTCTAGACAAGGGATATTCATAAGCAAAGAAACTCAATCACCTAGTGTTCAATAACCCTGAAAACAAATTTCTTAGGAAAGAACTCCTTACTTGATTTTTTTTAAACTATTGGAAAAACTGGAAAACAGTTTGACAGAAATTAGACTTAAACTGACTGTACCATATTTCACAATACATTATAAATGGATAGGTAATGGAAAGATCATGCTTAAAAAAAAAAAGACTAGAAAACAAATATACCTTTCCCAACTATAGGTAAAATATATTCTTAATCATACAAGAGATAGAGGCAATTAGAAAAGATAAATAGATAGGTTTGATTACATGAAACTGAAAAACTTCTGCACGGACCAAATTAATACATTTAGAATAAGAAGAGGTCAAATGGAGGTGGAAAGGCAGAAGAGAAATATTTGCATCAAATTTCTCTGGTAATGATTTGGAACTCAAGATAACTAAATAATTAACAGATATATATGAAAACAAAAGCCATTCATCAATAGATAAATGGTCAAAAAATATGAGTTTTCAAAAGAAGAAATGCAAACTTTTAACAACATAAAAGAACACTGCAAATCAATAATATTAAGAGAAATGCAGATCAAAAGAGCCCTTGGATTTCACCTTATACCTTCAACATTGGCAATGACAGTAGCTAATATTGAAGGGGTTGTAGGACAGTAGGTACACTGAGATATTGTTGGTAGAACTGTGAATTGGTATAACCACTTTAGAAAAGTAATTTGGAATGATATAAATAAAGTGCCTAAAATATCTATTCTCCTTGATGTAGATGTTTCTTTATTGGATTTTTATTCCAAAGAGGCCAGTGTTAAGAGGAAAATTCCCCATATAAACCAAATTATTTATGAGAGCACTCTTTGGATATCAAAGAATCAGAAACAAAGTAAATGCCCATCAGCTGGGAAATGATTAAAAACATAGCGATACATAAAGATGATGTAACATAACTATGCTATAAGAAATGAGGAATGTGATGACTACAGAGAAATATGGAAAAATACTAAGAACCAATGCAGAATGAAGTAAGCAGAGCCAACAAAATCATATACACAACTGCAACAGTTGTTGCAACCAAAAGAACAACCATATAGAATGTTGCCAAACTATAAAGAACAAGCATGGCTCAAAAGAAGAGATATGAGGAAACACTTCCATTCCATCCCTTTGCAGAAGTGCACATTGCACATATTTTCAAGAATTTTCCATGCATTTTTAAAAATATTTTTTCAATTATGTTTTTTCCTTGTCCTGTTTTGTTTTTAAAAACTATTCTTTTGGATGATTCTCTGGAAAGATTAGATGAAGGGATGTTGGGAGAAACTATGCTGATAGAAAAAAGATAATAATAAAAACTTACTTTTAAAAATGATTAATATGAACCAGTGCAAAGTGTAGTAGGCAGAGCCAAGAAAACAATATACATAATAACTTCAACAAAAAACAGACACTCTAAAAGACTAAAAAAAATGTTGTAAAATACAAAGAATGAAGGGTCAGTTAGGTGGCTCAGTGGATTGAAGGCCAGACCTAGAAACAGGATTTCCTGGATTCAAAACTGACCTCAGACATTTCCTATCTGTGTGACCTTGGACAAACTATTTAATCCACATTGCACAGCCTTTACCACACTTCTGCCTTGGAGGCAACACACAGTATTTCTAAGACAGAAAGTAAGGGTTTAAAGAAAAATACAGAAGATGAGCTTTCTCCTTAAGGAAAAAAAATGAGAAGGCACTTTCTCCAACTCTTTTGCAGAAATAGAGATCCCCAAGTGCAGAATATTGAATGTAATGTCATAGTTTTCCAATGTATTTCTCAGTTTTCCTAAAAACAAAAATTATTCTTCTTCCTCTTTTTTCCCCCCAAAATGCTAAGATGCCAAACTTTTTTAAAAATCATGGGCAGTATTAGGCAGTGAGGTGAGACAGTAGAGAGAGGACTGGCCTTAGAATCAGGAAGACCTGAGTGGAAATCCTGTCTCAGACACTTATGATTGAATAAACCTGGGCAAGTTGCTTAACCTTTGTTTGCCTCAATTCACTCAAACATAAACTGGGAGTAACAGTACCTACATAGAAGGTTTATTGTGAAGATTAAATGAGTTATTTGTAAAGTTCCTGACACATAGTGGAGTTATACAAAGGCTTATTCTCATTTCTTTCCCAAAGACCATCTGGAGGTCATCAGTTACTTTAGAAATATCCATCTACCTGGCCAGCTAAGTGGTACAGTGGGATTGAGTGGTAGGCCTGAAGTCAGGAAAACTTATCTTTCTTCCTGAGTTCAAATCCAGCTCCATACACTTACCAGCTGTGTGACCCTGAGCCTCAGTTTCCTCATCTGTAAAAGGAAGAAATGGCAAATTACTCCAGTATCTTTGCCAAGAAAACCAAGGGGACACAAAGAGTCAGACATACTGGATAACAACAAATCTATTTCATTCATGGCATCTTCATTAAAAGAATTATCTACATATATATATATATGTATATATATCAGTTAAGGATTCTATAACTGATTATACTTTTATAGACACAATTTCCTAGGTTCAGAGAACATAAGATCCTATTATATTTATTAACTACAAGAAGGCAGTTGATTTGGCAGAACAAAATGAAGCTTTAGACTCCTCTCCGACAAGATCCCTCCCTTGTATAGGTCAAGGTCATCAATGATCCCTTAAAAGATAAATTAAATAGCAAATAAATAAAATATAAAATAGAGCATAAAAATCAATGCATATGCCTTTGTAAAAGTATTTGTCTCTGTTATGGAAGATGTCCATCAGAGAGTCCAAAAGAAGTGAAAATGGTGAGGTAATCTAGATCTGTACTTTCAAAAATGGAGGTTGAACCATAACCCTAAAATGTGTGATTAATCAATTAGTAGACAGGAGATAGATCCTACCCTTCCTGTAATAGTAAACTGCAGAACTCATCTCCAACATGATCACAACTTCTATATTATCCTAATACTCCCCAAATTCAGACCCTCCTTTTGATATGCAAGCTTTCAATTTTGCCCCTATTCTGAGCCAAAGATTCTCTCTTCAGGGCACATATAACCTAATTCCTATGCTGGCACCCATAGCAGCATCTGTGCAGGTAGCAATGGGGGGAAAAATCTTCTCCACACTATGTCCATTCCCACTGACTGTAGCAAGTGGCCTTGGGAAGGCAGGTTATATGCCCCAAAGTAGTGACTAGAAAGAGCCATTCACCCCATTCCGTTTTGGATGGGACAGAGTGAATTGCCCAGGCTCTTTTTTCTTTATATGAAACCTATCCCTTTTCTATTATCATTAAAGGCACTGTCATGTTTTATCACTGAGGTTTATAATCTCAGTCATCTTCAAATCTTCATTCTATCTCATTCACTATTTCTAATTAGTTGCTGAATCGTGTCATTCCTCTCTCTTCAACACCTTTTGCATCCATCCCTTTTTTTTGATTTGAAAAGCTTCAACCCTAATTCACAAATTTATCACCACTGTCCTGGACTACTGTAATACCTATTAATTAGACTCTTTCCCTCAAGTTCTCCACTCTCTTAGGCATCCAATACCCAAATGCTCAGTTGATTTTCCTAAAGTATAAGTATTACCAATTTTTAATTTCTATTTTTGTGTTTCTGATATAGTTATTAGTACAATAGTACATATATCTAATTTTAAAATAAATAATCACATGGTGGGGCAAAAATTTTTTTACTCATGGGATAAACACCCAAAACATCTGATTACCACAGTTGTAGATGATCCTGTTTGCAGATGCCCACCATGCTGATTGCATCAAGCTCCAGAAAAAAATACAGAACTTCCTCTATAAGTTTCAGGACTCAAATGATATCCACTTAACAACCTGTATGGGAAAAACTAAATGAATTAACAATGCCCATTGCAAGGACTATTGTTTATAAATGGATGGAGATCCCGCTAAACCAGGACCAAAGTATACATATCTTGAAAAGACATTGCATATAGATAATGAAGAAGGGAGAGTAAGAATGGATTGCATTCCAGAAAGTGGGTGTTTTTAAAGATCTCAAACCTTGTTCCTGGAACAATAAAAAGTATGTTTTTAACCAATTTTTTTTTGTGGTGCTTTGTGGATGTAAATCATGGAATATGATAACAGAGGAATAAAAAAATGAAGATAACACAAAAGCTGATGGAGAGATGTATGTTGAGGATAAATAGGTTACAGAAGAGGTGCCAAATATACTGCCCATAGTGCAGCCCTCACTAGAACAAAATATAATTGGGAAATATTGAAGAAAATAAATAAAAATACAACAAAACAAAAATAGTACAAATATTTTGTTTGTTGCATATCACTAGGCTTCAACATGTTATAATACTGGGAAATAAGAAGGTACAAGTGACTATACAATAGGAGGATCTAAGTTCATATCCTATTTCTGATGCTTACTACCTGTGTGACTTTATGCAAGTCACTTTATACCCTCTGCCACATTCCTCAACTGTGAAATGAAAGAAATGAATTAGATGATCCATGACATCCCTTCCAGCTCTAGATCTTTTATCTCTGATTCTATGATTAATCAAATTCTACATTATTTCTTACAAATATTTGAGATGTTGTACAAACAAAAGTTGAATATATTTCTACATTTTTTTGTTGTTATACCTGTAGAAGTGCTTTTTCTTAGCATAAACCTCTTCTCTATTCTCATTTTCTCCCTGTGCAGAGATCTAGATTATTCCATTCATTTATGATCATGTGGAGATTAAAGAATTGAGAAAGGTAGTATTTGTTCTATAGAAATCCATTAATTGGCATTTTGTATGTGGCAAGATGGGTTAATCTATTCAATTGATCAATATGATTTCCTTAGGCAATAGAGATATTAAATATCTAGACCAGTGGTTCCCAAACTTTTTTGGCCTACTGCCCCCTTTCCAGAAAAAATATTACTTAGCCTCTGTCACATACTGTCACTGCCCCCTTATAGTTATTCACTGCCCCCAAATGCACCTGTGGCCATCACCACCTCCCTGGATTGATGCAGCACCCACCAGGGGGCGGTGGCACCCACTTTAGGAATCACTGATCTAGACAAAAGCTTTTGATTAAGAAAGGAAATCTCCATTTAATAGAATAGACCCCTCTTGTATATCTATTGTATTACCACTATCCCTCCAGTCACCCAGCTTCATAAGTGGAGTCATCCCAGGCTCCTTACAGTTTCTCATTCCATATATCCAATAAATGGCCAAGTTTTGTTGATTCTGACTTCACATTTCTCATATGTGTCCCTTTCTCCCCATTAACACAGTCACTGCCCTAGTTCACCTCTCACAATAACCTTCTTATTGATCTTTCTGTATCCATTCTCTTCCTTCTACAATCTATCTTCCAGATATCTATAAGGAACAACATTTAAGAATACTTGGCATTCGAACTTTTTGTGGTGGCAAAAAACTGGAAAATGAGGGTATGCCCTTCAATTGGGGAATGGCTGAACAAATTGTGGTATATGCTGGTGATGGAATACTATTGTGCTCAAAGGAATAATAAACTGGAGGAATTCCATGTGAACTGGAAAGACCTCCAGGAATTGATGCAGAGTGAAAGGAGCAGAGCCAGAAGAACATTGTATACAGAGACCAATACACTGTGGTAAAATCGAATGTAATGGATTTCTGTACTAGCAGCAATGCAATGACCCAGGACAATTCTGAGGGACTTATGGAAAAGAACGCTACCCACATTCAGAGGAAGAACTACAGGAGTAGAAACAGAAGGAAAACAACTGCTTGATCACAAGGGTTGAGGCGGACATGATTGGGGATGTAGACTCGAAACTACCACACCAATGCAACTATCAACAATTTGGAAATAGTTCTTGATCAATGACACATGTTTAAAACAGTGGAAATACACATCAGCCATGGGGGGGAGGGGAGCTCGGGGGTGAAGGGGAAAGTAAGAGCATGAATTATGTAACCATGTTAACTTTTCTAAAAAATAAATATTAATAAATGTTTTATTTTATTTAAAAAAATTTTTTTAAACCCTTAACTTCTGTGTATTGGTTCCTAGGTGGAAGAGTGGTAAGGGTGGGCAATGGGGATCAAGTGACTTGCCCAGGGTCACACAGCTGGGAAGTGTCTGAGGCCGGATTTGAACCTAGGACCTCGCGTCTCTAGGCCTGACTCTCAATCCACTGAGCTACCCAGCTGCCCCCTAATAAATGTTTTAAAAAAAGAAAAAAAGGAATACTTGGCATTAACCTCACCTTTTTTTTTTTAAAGTCAAAGTGAAGGAGTCAATTAAATTAAAATAATCAAAATGGTTTGACTCTTTGTTGGTGTCATGAAGGTGAGCTACTACTAAAATATTGGTAGTATATAGTATCATGTTGACATAAGAACATTGGCATTAATATTTGCAGAATTTTATTCTTCAATTAGAAATTCTATTTGAGAAGTGAACCATAGCTAATGAGGAAATAAATTTCAAACCTTCAAAGATTATAAAATCTGACATTTCCTAGTTGTGTGACCCTAGGCAAGTCACTTATTCCCAATTGCTTAGGGCTTGCCACTCTTCTGTCTTTGAACTGGTATTAAGAAGGTAAGGGTTTAAAAAAAAGAAAAAAACAAAAAAACCTCTACCTTCCAAAATAATCAAAGTTTTTCTAATTTATAATCATTGTCTTAACATAGGTTTAAAATTTTATTATAGATAAAATTAGCCCTTCAATGAGAGATGCCTTGATAATGGAATAAATATGAAAATATTATCACTCATGACAAAAAGTTTTAATTGTAAAACATTTTGAAAGTATCATTTGCAATAATTGTAAGAAGGTTTAATCCCTATAGTTTCCATTTTATCTTACCTCTTATAATTCTCATTGCTTTCTGGTCAAGTTGTAAACATAATTCTGAGTTCAGAACTTGTTTCTGGTATTATGACAATTTTGAGAATGGCCTAAGGTGAAATTCTCCACTATTGAGCCAGAATCAAGAGAATAGGTTCAGTGGTGTACCATTTATCTGCCTCCCCAATATAAACCTCCTATTCCAGTCTTACTCCTCATTGTTCTTCAAGTAGAAAATGTTCTTTCCTGATTCTAAGCCTTTCCTTAAGCTTTTCCCAACCAAACCCAATCCAACCTATTCTTCAAAGTCCTATTCAAATCCCATCCTCCCCACAAAAACTTCATTTCATGTTGAGTTCTTCTTGTCTTTAAATTTGCAGACTACTTACTTTATAGTATAGTATAGTACAGAATAAATTTTAGAATTTAATTAAATAGTGTTTTGCATTGAGAGTTTATTGCTTGATGTAGATTTCTCCCACACATTCCAAGAAGGCAGAAGCCATTTATTATATTTCTTTCACATTTTCCTCTAAAGATAATATAGTGCAATGGAAACGGTGAAACTTTTAACAAACATTTGTTGAATAAATGCATGGAAGATTACGAGTGGTATTTTCTTATAAATTATTAAGCTGGAAATGTCTATAGAAAGCATAGCAAGATATCCAACTAATTCGCATAATCCCAAGTGCATTCAAAAATAAAATTCACAAGAGAAAAACAAATGATATGGAATTACAGATTTATCAGTGTTTCAATAATAATCTATTTTCATCATCAATAAGAGGAATTACCTGAATTGAATCATATTTGAAAGACAACATGGTAACTAAAAAGAGCACTGATTAGAGAGGAATAGAATCTATGTTCAAATCCTGCCTCTGACAGTTACCACTTCTCTGACCTTGGGCAATTCATTTACTTTCCCTCCCAGTTTCCTTCTCCATAAAACTAAAGGGATGGAATAAAAGACTTCTGTGTTCCCTTTAATCTTTAGGTCTATGATGCCATGATGCTATCATCCCAGCCACTTATATACTAGATGAAGTTGAAATAATACTTAAGAAGATAAAGTCATGACGACTAGCTGGACCAGATGAAGTATAAAGACTAAGGATATTCAGACTTTGTCACCATAGAAGCTAAAGCACTGGTCATGATTTGACAAGCTATATCAAGAAGAAACCAAGAGAATAGAAAAAATCATGGACAATTTTATTAACAAAAAAATGAACAAGCAAGAGAACATCAATAATTATCAACCCACATGCCTGCTTTTTTGCTGTTATATAAAACTTACGAGAAACAATCTGCTCATATATCCAGGGTATCCATGTCAAAAATATGAGAAATAACCAGGCAGGCTATTACAAACAATTCTTTGCAAATTATATCTTTATAATCACATAATTGACCAAGATGTGCAAAGAATACTAATTTGTTTAT
The DNA here is from genome assembly GCF_016433145.1 of Gracilinanus agilis. Classification (NCBI taxonomy): domain Eukaryota; kingdom Metazoa; phylum Chordata; class Mammalia; order Didelphimorphia; family Didelphidae; genus Gracilinanus; species Gracilinanus agilis. The sequence goes on from NC_058132.1 coordinate 245,576,178, forward strand.
TCATTTTTGTTCATTATTTACAAATTGTTTGTAAAAACTCATTATTTACTCTTTTATTTATTATACACACACACACACACACACATATATATAGAGAGAAATATTCAATACAGCAAAACAGTTTTATCAATGCTCCAGCAGATATCTCATAAGTATGTGAAAATCATATGAGATTCCTTAATTAATGCAACAAGAAAATAATTATTAAATTCTGATCATCAGTGTCAAGCAAGACAAAAAAGATGAAATTTGTCAAAAATATTTGTGACTTTTGAGAATATCTTCCAAATGTAAGAGATTCCTTATAGATGGTAAACTCCTAGATCCTCCTATTTATGATTAAAAAGTTACTTAAACATCTTCTGTTTATGATCTCAATAAAATATCTGTTTCTCTAGGGTTATTCACTGATTCCTCCTCCTTCTTCATCTTTTCTTCTTATTCTTCCATAGCTGCATGTATCCACGGCAGTATGCTGGAAAATGTTTAACAATCAACTCATTAGAGGAAAAAATGTACACATGACATACTTTTAAGTTTGATCTGCCTTTTTAACATTTTCCCCATCCCTTTCTTAAGTCTAGAAAATTAAAAAAAAAAACAATAAATCAAGTCCTAATTTGTATCATGCACTGATTTCTGAGGTGTAAATAAATCTTCACATTGAAAATTTAACAAAAGGATCTCGCAGGCCAGTTCTAACTGGCTCCAGCACTCCCTGTATCTATTGCTATCAATCTTGATACTTTACATAATTGTTTCACTATTACCTGCTAAATTCCACCCAATTTAGAGCATTGATTTCTTATCTTATTATGGCATAATATTGCATATCTGTTTTGCTTCTCTATGAATTCATCATAATGGCCATATCTAACAAACCTAAAATAAAGTGCATGGTAAATGAGCAATGAATGATCTTGTCCCAGAAATTGCTGAATAAGAAAAAGACCGTTTAACCTAGTGGAATTGCTTGTCAGCTCCAGGAGAGGGAAGGGAGAGAACATGAATCATATAACCATGGGAAAATGTTTTTAAAAAGAAAATTATAATTAAAAAATAAATAAAAAGACTGTGGGGTAGATTACACTTGGAAAATTAGGCAAGGCTTTCAAAAATTCCAACACAAAGATCCAATATAGATGTTGTTCCAGCAAAACCATGTGGTTGCAAGTTTTGAAACATCAAGATCTCTGATTATTGAAAGCCATAATTTTACTCCAAAGGGTAATGGACCAATACATAACAGATTCAAGTAGGTGGCAACTTATTTTCAAAGATGAAGTACAGACAAGTGGCATAAGAAATATTTATTAGTCTCAGAACTCCTTGTTACACTCTTAAAAATTATTGAAGACCCTCCTTCAAAGAGCTTTTGTTTATTTGTTTTACAGCTATCAATAGTTAGTGTGTTAGAAATTGAAATATCTTAGTATTATTATGAAAATACTTTTGACCTCATGGACCCCCTTAAAGCATCTTAAGGACCCCCAGGGATTCCTAGACTCCTTTGAGAATCACTATCACAAAGTCTAATTGGACAGCAAATAGACTGGTTATAGCAAGAGTGAGAGATGGCAAAGGGACCACTTGAATACTATACTGATACCAATGAAATGCAAAAAGACCTAGAGGAAGGCCTTCAACATATCAAGTGAATCCTCTGTGGAAGATACATGGAAAAAATTGGCAAGAATTATGTGGATTAGGAAGATTGACTGTGATCTGCACCAGTGGAGGGGAAGTCTCCATTGATAAGATTATAAATAGAAAATAATAGTTAGAGAATATCAATTAGCAAATTTTATTTTAATGCCCAGGAAGCATATTCTTTCTTTGTGGTACTGATCATCAGAGCCATCATTGGTATAGAAGGATAAGAACCTAATACACATCAGGAATGTTGCCTGGGAGATTTACACATTAAGGCACTGAAATGGTGGTATCAGGCAACAGCTGTTTGAAACTATGAATTTATCTAAGTAGTTGTTTATTTATCAGAGGTACACTGACAAAATCCTTATCCTGTACTTGATTCTCTGTTCTTCCTCAGGATCCCCACCATGCCCTTTGCACAAGTACATCTTTTCATGTTCCTCTGGAAAGACACAGGAGGGTCTTTATTCAAATAGCCTCAGGTTTATCTCTCTTTTAAGTACTTTAGTTTATAGAACACATTTATCCCAGCTTCTTTATTTCAAACCTGAGTTAGAATTCAGTGCAGGTAATGTTCAATATCCCTTAGGAAAGTAAATATGGCAAGTACTCATAGAGATTAAATGAGATTGTGTGTTGTTTTTTGTAAACTGCAATTAGAGAGCTGGCAGCTTCCGCTGTAAATATCAGACTTTAAAGGATAAAAGGCCAATGTCTGCTTCCTTCAATAAAATGTCCTATTGAAAGAGCATACACCTTTTTGCCAATTGAAGTGAAAAATTATTTCAGAGAAGTCTACCTAATTGGACATGCCCACTTTACTATAGTTCTTTATGCAGCCTCAAATTGTTAAGTTATCTTGATATTGCTGCTAAAGTTAGGGAAACTCAGTTAGCTCAATTCCTTTATAAGGAGCTATATGTTCCAATAAGATGCATTCCAAGCAATGATGAAGAATGTTGCAGATCATCAGAAGTAAATAATGAGCCGGCCTCAAAAGCAGTCAGAGGAGCATATTATTTATTTTATTATTATTCCTGTTGACTCCTTAGGAGCATATACAATGACCAAAAAATATAAAATAAAACAACTGGGAAGAACAACTGAACTTATATTAAATCCAGGGACCAATGCTCATCCCAAAGGACAAAGAAACACACTAACCCCTCTCTGTAGAGAGGTGGGGGACTACAGCCACTGAACTACAGCATATACTTGTAAACTCGGTCTGTTTGTTGATTTTGGTAGACATGAGAGTGATGTAAAAAAAATAATAAAAGTGGCTTTTTTAAAAAGAGCAGCATAGGAGTAAGCATGATGTACATCTATGAGGAACAAGGTCATAACTCCCAGGGTGAATAAAAAATCACTGCAAAGTGCAACTATTTGACAATGATTTAAATAATGATGTAAACATAAAGGCCAATGTTTGAAAAAGAGCCTCTTTCCAACCACATATAAGGCAAAGGTGCCTTTGGCTTGTCACTTTAACTGGCCACAATTTAAGTAATCTGTTTTGTGGGGTTTGGTTTTGCCCATTCTACTTACTAAGTATTTATTCATGCTGGAAATAATGACCTTTTTTCCTCAAGACTGCACACTATGCTTAGGTCTATGCTGCTTTCTTTGCCAATAGTTTGTGTCAACCACAATTTCACATTGCTTTACCGTGTCTCTGAGGCATTCCTTTGGTCCTCCCTGCACGTATTTCCCCCACATCTCCTTATCAGTGTGATAGCTATAGGTGAATATTTGGGGAAAAATTAAATCCCACTAAAATGGATGCCATTGCAAAGGAAAATCTTTTAACTTCAGTTTCCATGGCCATTGTTTCTGTCCAGGAAATAATTTTGTCTGCCTACTTTCTTGGATCTCTTGATTTTGTACTCAACATGTTGGTTAGTCAATGCATCCTTGAGAAAGATCATAGAGTTGCCCAATTTGGTGAGTTGCTTTCAGCTCTCTATTGCTTGGAACATTCTTCATTTCACCATCTTAGCTCCCAGAAGCACAAGTCCTTATTAATACATATTTTCAACTGTGATTACCTTCCCTATTTGAGACCCGACAAGAGGAATTCTTAGAAACTCCTGTGGTTCTTAGAAGGCACTCTGAGGGGACAGCTAGGTGGCTCAGAGGATTGAGAACCGGACCCAGACATAGGATGTCCTGGGTTCAAATATGACCTCAAACACTTCCTAGCTCTCTGACCCTGGGCACATCACTTAATCTCTTACTGCTCTTCTGTCTTGGAACCAACACATAATATTAATTCTAAGACAAAAGATAAGGGCTTAAAGAAAGGAAAGAAGGAAGGAAGGAAGGAAGAAAAAACAGATTTTAAGAAGGAAGGACTACATTCATCCAAAGCCTTTGGATGTATTTTTTTGTATTATTGTTAATAGTTGTTACTATTATCATAGTTGTGCTACTTTGTATGCTTACTTGTCATTTGAGTGCCTTATAGGAGAGAACTTGGCAACAATTGCAAGTTCTGAATTGATTAGGATATAGGTTCTTGGGAAGGGCTAACTCTTCTTAAAAGTTCATATGGCATCAAAAACTGAAATGACCATACTACCTACCTCCTGACAGAGGGGTGATAGACTCAAAATGCAGCATGAGATATATTTTTGGACACCAAATTGGAAACCAATTCAGGAGTTTGTTTCACCTGACTAAGCAAGTCAAGGCAGGGGTGGGAGGGAGTGGAAAGAAAAATAATATATTTTTTTGTTAATTCAAAAATATCAAATAACTGTAATATGGGCAGAATCATTAGTCAGAACTTGAACATTTCCTAGGACCTGGAAAAAGAATCACTGATAGTTAAACTTCCCAGCCATTCCAAATACTAGATAGAGCAACAAAGAAAATGCATACATCTCTTTTGGTGAAGGGAGGTAGCATGGAATAAGGCAGATCCTAAGACTGGGAGTCTGAAGTCCTGAGATCTAATTCCATACCTGACACTAATTACCTATGTGACCTTGGACAAGTCACTTATTTTCTCTGAACCTTGGTTTCCTCATCTGCAAAATGGAGGAAATTTTGGCCAGATTCCTAAAGTACCCTCTAACTCTAAAATTCTATGCTTTAAGGGACAAAGAACCTATTTATGGATTGTCTAAACCCTGGGTAGCCAGAACACGAAATAATGGAACCAAAACCAGGTCCAAAATATTTTTGAAGCTCGTTATATCAACATTTTTACCTGGCTAGATCAAATGAGTTCTTTCCAGTCTCCCTCCTATTATTAATACCTACAATATACAGAAAAAATATGGATCTCTGAAGAGTTTGGAGCAGGGAACATTTAATTCCACTAGCAGAAGGCAGAGTTCTAGACTACACAGGAACAGCTTCCAGACAAGGGAAATGAGTAGAAGACCTAAGGGGGCTCTAGACTAGACTCCTATGAAGAGAAATGCTTTGGAAGAGAGGACACTATAACAAAAAAATAGACAGAATTTCCTTTAAAAATGCTAGCTAAACTTAATGTCCTTTGAGGGAAAATAGTAAGCTGCCATTAATATATTAGTCTAGTCTATATATTAATTAAAATTTCCTATCCCCCTCTTTTTTCCCCCTTTCTTGACATCTTGTGACTTTTAGAAATTTTAGAAATGGGGAAAATCTGGGACTATTCAGGAGGATGAATATTCTAGGTTTAGGTAGAGACTTAAAGCAAAGGAAAAGTGACAATGTATAAAATATACTGACCTTCCTACCTGCAATGACTTCAACATAAGATTGAAATGTTTCTCTTTTTTCAAAGAATTTGCTAGATCTAGAAAGCTAGCTATACAGTAATAGTAGCTCAGAGAAATACTTAACTGGAGTAAAAATTCTTTGCATATGCTTCTCTGTTAAAGGTATAATTGCCAATATATAAGTAGTTGATTCAAATGTATAATATTAATATTATTATATATAATATATGCC
>NC_058132.1:245582278-245602606 GCF_016433145.1 Gracilinanus agilis
CAGTGCTCACAGTGTGCACTCCTGTAACAGCGCCTGAAAAAAATTTGACTTTTTGACTCCTGCAGAAAGAGCCATATGTTGCCAACCCCTGATATATACGTATATGTTTTATTTTACATTTAAAATCCATCTGTCATGGAGAGTATATTTCTGCCCTTCACCTTCCTGGTTCCCCTTTGCTGGACACTCTTCAGCTATTCAGTGACCTTCACAAAATGTTCTTCATAACAGAGCAAATAAACAGTACTTATGTGATTTGACTGCAATGTTATGGATTTTTCACCTTCTTTTTGGTCACTATCTATACCTCTTGAGGGTTTTTGTTTTTTGTGGGTTTTTTTTTGGCTTTCACATCTTACTATTACTATTAACACATATTGATCCCGTAATCTTCTAAACCTTAAACCCTTTTTTCAGGAAAACAAACAAATAAACCCGTTATCTAGTAATGCTTCCTTACCTTGAATTTTTGGAGTTGATTTTGAAACCTTAACTTTTTATATTAATTTTTTCATTCAATTTCATCTTATTGTATAAGCTGTTTGCCCTTAAACATCTCAAAGGCTGTCATGTGAAAGGGATTAGAGAACCAAGAGCAATGGGTGAAGGTTACAAATAGACAAATCAAGACTTGATATCATGAAAAACTTTCTAATTAGAATTGACCAAAAGCAGAAGGTACGATCTTAGGATGTGTATCCATCCCACCTTCCTCAACCCTTAAACTCTTCAAGCAGATTTTGGAGGACCACTTGCCAAACCACTTGTCTGGGATAGACAAGATGACCACTGGAATTCTTTTAAATTCTGAGATTCAATTATTCTTCTGTACAAGATGAATGAAGCACTGTTTACATGGTTCATATATGGTCATAAAAACAGCTTTGCTGCATAGAAACTTTCTTGGAAATGGCAGTCACCGTAATGGAATTTTACCTATAAATTTAAGAGTCTTTCCAACCTTGCAGTATGAAATGATAAAAAGGGGAGACTTTCTAAGGGCTAAGTAGACTTTAAAACAATTCTTTATATTGTTTAATACATGGCTTGTAGTTAAGATATCCTTACCTAAAGGAACTCTGGCAGGCACAGCTCTACGATCAATCCAGAAGGACACCCAAGACAGCATGACCATCAAAGTAGCAGGGAAATAGGTTTGGAGCAAGAAAAAGAAGATGTGGCGACGTAAAGTGAAGTTAATGTATAAGCGGTTGTACCATCCTACATGACAGAGGGGGTGGGGAAAAGAGAGCAACACAATATCTCAAACACTTTTCCCTGCAAGTACCCATATGAACATCACTGAAACTTTGTTATACCTTTGGAAGTAGGAGTGAAGAAGACTCAGAGAAAGAAGTTTATATATACATATATATTAAATCCTTACTTTCTGTCTTTGAATCAATACTGTGTATTAGTTCCAAGGCAGAAGAGTGGGAAGTGCTAGGCAATAGGGGTTAAATGATTTGCCCAGGGTCACAGATTTGAATACAGGACCTCCCGTCTCTAGACCTGGCTCTCAATCCACTGAGCCACCCAGTTGCCCCACAAAAGTTTTATAATTAACCACACCACACAGATGAATCCCCAGAATAACATTTGAGATAAAGTGTATCTTTTTTTGGCCACTTAACCCCATAAGATCCATCTTATTTTATGAGAAAAAAGATATTTTTAGTTAAGTTGTTGAGCTGCATTTACTTGCAAAGTAGACATTTGTAGATCCATCCATGATATATGTGTGTAAATTCATCTTGTGTCCATAAAATTAAGAATAAAAACATAGGAGTGATGAGAAACACTGGGGAAATTGATAGAGTGAATATTATTCTGCAAGGCAAAGGAGTCTCTGACTGGGCAGGCAAGTTTAAATCCTACTTTAGCTCCTTACTAGCTGGGCTTAACCTCTGTCTGCCTCAGTTTCCTCATCTGAAAAATGGGAATAAAAGAATTATAACTCACCTCACAGAGTTGTGAGGATAACTAGCAATTATATATTTTATAGATATGTATATGTGTATGTAAACCTATATATATGCACATCACTTTAAAAACCTTAAAGCTCTATTTTTTTAGCTAAATATCAGTTTTTATAGTACTATAAGCAGTGTTCAACAGACATATATTGTCAGAAAGTTTCAAGTTAGGTAAACAGGAGAAGTAGGGAACATGAAGCTAAACCTTAATTATTGTCCTTGTGGCCATATGTGACTTCTTTTCTTCCTTCTGAGGCCTTGGGCAAATCACTCCAAATCTTTTTCATACCCATTTTCCTTGGGCTTTGTTTCTGCATCTGTCACTTGACAAAAAACGATACCATCTTCAGGATGTCAGTGGAATCCATTCATCCATATATGATGATGCAATTGCAAATGTGGTCCTATCATTACTGAAGGCAAGTGATGCTATGCTGCTGAGATACTGATGGAATCGACACAATCATTTCTTGTTGAATGGATCCTAAATATTAACAAATCCGTCAGAGCCACCTGTAGCAAATGTATTGTGAATGTTGTGAAAGGAAACGGCATTGACAGGATAAATCTGCTCTATATTATTTTCCTTCAGTCTGTGACTTTTGAACGTGTATTTCTTCTTCTGTACCTCAGGACTTGGGTCCTAATATTCAACTGCCACTTGGCCTTCAATAAAGCTCAACACCTACCCCTGTTTGTTTGGAAATGCCTTTATGCACCAAGACTGGTATTTCAGATTAGACTCTCTTCTCTACTGCTCATAGCCCATATTTCTCAAGTCCCATACTAACACTCTCTGACCCACTGTCCCCATATTTAATCTGTCTCTAGACACAGAGAGCATGTGAACCTTTTTTGGCTGAGAAAAGGTTCCTGCATTACAAGGAGTTCTGGGATCCCACGATTTAACTGCTTGATCCCAACTTCCAGTAACTATAACATTCACTTCTGGACAATATTCAACACATCTTAGAGGTGCATCATGGGTTCCAATGAGGTTTTCTTAGTCAGTATTCTAATAATGCATTTTCACCTGATGATCCACTCTAAGCAGATGTTGGATCATAGAAAGCGTAGTTGAGGATGGTGTCAGTGTGTTGGTATTTGAGGCACACGGCATTGGCAGAGACATTGTAGACCTGGATGGAGGTGTCCCAGGATGTGGCCAGCAGGAACTGAGATGTACTGGGGCAGAATTTCACCGAGGAGATGCCATCTTCAGGAGGTTGGTTCAACTTGAACTCATTGGACCCAGTCATTTCGTCATCTGCTCACAGACCACCATACATTGCTCCTTGCTACCTTCTTCCTCCTCTATTTTTTACCAGACTGGGTTTCCCTTTTTCAGATTTTAAGTACCACGAATAGGCCTGATTTCACTACCAATCAACACAGAAACTTTGATTTGTTGCACTTCTTACTCTACCCAATTTCCCCCTCCTTAGATGGCTTGAAAGTCTCTTTGCTCCTGGAAGCTCACTGTATTAGTACATAATTCCATTTTATTCATACTGCAGTTCAGAACCCCCCCCCCCAGCTCAAGTGACCCACCAGCATTAATCTCTGTGGTAGTAGGCTCTATGAATGTTGGCTAGTATTTTTTTGTGGACAGGTAGGTAGATTCAGTGGATTGAATGTCCTGCCAAGAGTCAAGAAGACATCTTCCTCAGTGGATAGAGAGCTGTGCCTAGAGTCAGAAAGACCTGAGTTCTAATATGGCCTCAACATTTCCTAGCCATGTGACTCTAAGCAAGTCATTTAACCCTGTTTGTGTCAGTTTCCTCATCTGTAAAATGAGCTGGAGATGAATTCCTGCCATCCTAAGTTAGTAGAATATATACGGTATCAGAGGCCACACTGAGGCTGTATCTTGATAAAGATTATGACAGTCTACCTAGTAGGCAAAGATAATGTCCAAGTCACCTTAGTTAATTACTCATCTTTTTAAGATTCTCATCTTTGGCTTCAAAATCCTATAGCTTCTGACAACTTGGACTCATAGCCTTTTAGCATTAGAAGGAGACCTTAAGGGCATTGCATACAGCCCCTTAATTTTACATGAGTAAAAATTGAGGGCAAGAGAAGTCAAATAATTTGTCCAAGGTTGCACAGTTGACAGCAGAGGCAGAAATTGGATGTCGATTTCCTGGATCTTGGGTAGTAAGTACTCTTCCATTATATGTTGCTGCCTCTTTGAGAACCATGAGACACCCCTTGGAATTTAGGTGTCATAGAAAGGTCAGCTAGCTCTGTGAATCAAAAACTTTAAGTAAAATAAAAAGCAAAGCAAAATCCATCCCACATCCTCAGCCCTCCCTCTAATAGGCTTGCCTGTGCTACTATAAAAGGCAAGCTTAGTGGTGGTATGGAATTCTTGTATCAGGAACTGGGACAGGGAGATCCTCTCATCTGTCTTCAAGGAATCATTCCCTTTTTTCCAATACAGCATAAGGTCATCTTCTGTGTAAGCATCTAAAAAGACAGAAGGAAATCATTAATAGCATATCTTGAGGAAGAATAGATAAAGAATTGAATGAGAGAGGTAAGGAAGACTAAAAAATAAGAGAGCTTGGAGGAAAGAAAGACATCTGAACTTTCCCTTTCTCCAACAGATCTCAGGAAGACCTGAGTTTGAATCCTCCCTCATACTTAGCTGGGTGACCTTAAGCAAAAGATCTCACCTCTCTCAGCTTCAGTTCCTTCATGTGTAAAATGGAGATAATAGTATTTACTTTACACGACATTACCCTACTAGAGTAGGGTGACAGTACCAACTTCCCAGAGCTTTATCCTACTATCTAAGTGATAGGAGTGTTGGAGAATAAGTCTTTATAGCAAAAGTGAGATATGACCTGTCTAACTACCCATCACACCCCTGAAGGTCATACCTTATTCCCCAACCCCCATGGAGTGACAACAGCAAGGCTCCTATTTTGGAAACCTCTCTTCTTAAGGGTAGAAAATACAGGAATGTTGGATTTTATTCCCCAAATTTCTCCTGATTTTTAAAATTATCCTCAACTCGACTTTTTTTTTGGCCATGGTCAAATAGGCTAGCCCTACTCAAAAACTTCTATTACATCTAACAGAAGTCTAATGCCACAAATGTTTATAAAGCACATATCAAGTGCAGATTTCTGTGCTTAGGCATTGGGAGAGATATAAAGAATAAAAGAAAAAAGAGGGACATGGCCCCAGCTTCAAGGAGTTTTATGATCAAATGAGGGTGGGAGGAAGATAAGACATATAGCTAACTGTAATTCAAAAGAAGGAAGGGAATAAGCATTTATATAGCCTCTACTATGTGCTGTGCTAAGTGCTTTTTACAAAGATGCTCTTATTTAGAATGTCCTTCAATTGGGGAATGGCTGAACAAAGTGTGGTATCTATTGTGCTCAAAGAAATAAAGAACTGGAGGAATTCCATGTGAACTGGAATGACCTCCAGGAATTGATGCAGTGTGAAAGGAGCAGATCCAGGAGAACATTATACACAGAGACTTATACACTAAGTCTCTATACACAGAGAACATTATACTCTGTGGTACAATCGAACATAACAGACTTCTCTACTAGCAGCAATGCAAGAATCCAGAGCAAGGCTGAGGGACTTATGAGAAAGAAAATTGGCCACATTCAGAGGAAGAACTGTGGAATGAGAAACACAGAAGAAAAACAACTGCTTGAACACATGGGCTGATGGGGATATTATTGGGGATGTAGACACTAAATGATAACTCTAGTCCAACTACCAATAATATGGAATTAGGCCTTGATCAATGATACATGTAAAACCCAGTGGAATTGTAAGTCAGCTAAGGGTGGTTAGGGGAGTTTGGGGGAGAGGGAAAGAATATGAAATATGTAACTATGGGAACATATTCAAAATAAAAATAAAAATATATATTTTTTAAAAAGATGCCTTCATTTGACCCTCACAACAATCTTGCAAGGTAGGTGCTGCTATTATCCCCATTTTATAGCTGAAAAAACTGAGGCACACAAAGTACTGTCAAAACAAAGTGAAGTGACTTGCCCAGGGTCCCACAGCTAGTGTCTGAGGACTGATTTTAAGTCTAAACTTCCTGACTCTATGCCACCAGCTGTCTCTGTGGCAAAAGAGTGAATAGTACCTCTAATTCTGAGTAAGAAGAGTTGAAAGGGGTTGGAGGATTGGACTTACAACATCTATCGCAGTGTATGGCACATAGTAGTTGTTAATTGTTTGTCACACTGGGGTAGTTAGGTGACTCAGTGGATAAAGAGCCAGGCTTGGAGATCGGAGGCTCTACACTCAAATCTGGCCTCAGACACTACCTAGCTGTGTGACCCTGGGCATGTTACTTAACCCCCATTGCCTAACTCTGACCATACTTCTTTGGAACCAATACACACTCTCAAATCTAAGACAGAAGGTAAAAGTTGTTTTTGTTTTTGTTTTTTCTTTTTAAAGTTCCTTGCATCAAATCAAATGGATTGGTTTTAAGAGATATGTTTTTAATTTCTGAACCTAATTATACTCACAACTTTCAATTTCAAGTGAACATGTTTGTGTGTCCAGGGGAAAGCGACTGAAATCCATATTGCACATTGCAGTTACAGTGACCCTATAGATAAAAATGACACAATTGACAATTTCAGAACCTGTAAAATAGAAGATAAAATGAACAATAAAAAGTACTTGGTTTTCTAGCTGGGTGAAACATCTAATTCCCCCATGGTGTAATTAGATACATTGGGACTGGATAGAAATTGGAAAATAAAATGTTTGAGGGCTATATGATTTAGAAGTGGGAGGGACTGGAGAGATCTACTTCGTCTGCTTCATTTTACAGATGAGGAGACTCAGACAGGCATTAAGCAGAAGAACCAGGACGCAAACCCAGATCCTTGATTGCAGAATCCACGGCTCTTTCCTCTGTAACCCACTGATCTCAGGGCTGAACCATATACTTCCACTCATCTGGATCACATGCAAACATTACACCATTACAAAAGTCTCAAAACATAGCAATAAAATAAGGGGAAAGTATATCTGAATTCTGAAAAAACTGTGCCTTAATAAATGCTTATGCTCTCTTCTTTTCTATATTCTCACTATTGGTAATCTCATCCATTCCCATGGATTCAATGATCATCTCCAGACAGATGATTACAAAGTATATACCATCTTTGTTTCTCTTCCAAGTCCCAGTTCTACATCTGCATCTCCCTGCTTGATATCTCTCCACCTGGTTATCCTGTCAGCATCTTCCCCTCAAAATGTATGAAGTAGATCTTGTTATCTCTGTCTCTAAAAGCACCTTTTCTCCTAAATTCTTATTTCTATTGAGTTCCACCATTGTTTCAATCACGTAAATTTAGAACCTTTGAGACACTCTTCACTCTTACTTGCTCATCCATGCCTGATGAGTTACCAAGTTTTGTGGATTTGGTTTCTCCATCTTTTGCCTCCTATCTCCATCTTTTTCTTCATACCATCACGGCACTAGTTCAGCTTCTTAATAATCTTTTACCTGGACTATTGCAATAGTCTCCCATTTGGCCTCCTTACCTCAAATTTCTTCCCTCTCCAATCCATCCTCCACATGGCTACCAAATTGATTTTCTTAAAAGACAGATCTAATTTAGTGTAGTAGAATCTCAGAGTCTGCACCCCAAAGTCACTCTAATGAACAGACAGGAGACTTAGATAAGATGCTAGCAAAGAACTGTGGCCTTTATTAGAGAGAGGGAGAAGGCGAGGGCACTGCTCTGAGTGGTCGACCCAAAACAACGTCTAAGGGTATACAAATGAACTCAGAATTTAGAGGAAAATAATACAATCCTTCTCTTTAAGTCATCCACCGCCTGGGTCTGATACAATGTCTGTGTATGTTATATTTTTCTTTATCTTGTCCTACTCTGCTTAAGTTTCCCAGTGTTCTTGAACTCATGGGAGCATTCCACAAGTCTGAAGATAAGTCAGAGTTTAGAAATGGCCAAGGTCTTTCAGACTGAAACATTTGAGATAGAGAGTTAAGATTGTAACTTTAGGTTCAGAACTTTTCCCATGGGAACTTTTGGAATTATAATTTTCCATCACCACCTGGCTTCTAACCCCTTTAACCTTTTGAATGCTGACTGTCAGAGCTATTTGGAATCCATAATAAGAAAAAAGAGGGAAAGGGGGGAAAGAGTGTGTGGGGGGGGTGGATCATAATAGAAAAGAGTGCTAATTAGGATAATTAAAGATATATATATATATGTATTTATATATATATACATATATATATATATATATATATGCTTGGGGAGAGGGATTTCTCTACTCTTCATAAAGAAAGATTGATGTCTCTCTTCTGAAGGGCACCTAACTTTCACTAATTTTCTATGGGAAATTTTTTTTGTCATGGAATTCTATTGCAATCTGGTAAAATCTCTGGACTCCTTCTTAGAATAGTGTTTTGTTGTTGTTGTTGTTGAATAATTTTCAAATGTGTCCAACTCTCTGTGACCTCATTTGGAGTTTTCTTGGCAAAAAAACTGGAATGATTCGCCATTTTCTTCTTCTTTTTTTTAAACCCTTACCTTCCATCTTAGAATCAATACTAGATATTGGTTCCAAGGCAGAAGAGCAGGAAGGGTTAGGCAATGGGGGTTAAGTGACTTGCCCAGGATCACACAGCTAGGAAGTGTCTGAGGCCAGATTTGAATTTAGATCTTCTTGACTTAAGGCCTTGCACTCTCTCCCCCAAGCCATCTAGCTGTCCCCAATATTGTTAAATGCATAAAGTAAAATTCTCAACAAAACAAAGAAAACCAACTACACTGAAATAAAGTTATCAAAATATTAAAACAAAAATAAAACAAGGCCACAGACCTCAGTTTAAGGACCCTTGCTCTAAGATTAAAATATAGATTCTTCTGTTTGGCATTAAAGTCCCTTAAAATTTTGTTTGAACCTATGTCTTCAGGTTGATTACACAATACTCTTAACTCATGCTTTCTATATTCTAGCTGCCCTACTGGTTATTTCCTGTATATGACATTCCATCTCCCACCTCTGTCCCTTTGCTTAGACTACCTGACCATATTTGGAAAGTTTTCCTGCCTCTTGGAACTCATGGATCCCCCCTTCAAGACTCTAGTGCCATCTTCTTCAAGGGACATTTTTTAATTCTTTAAGTTGTTAGAGATCCTCCCTCTCAAAATCACTTGATATTTATTTTGTACATGCAGTAGGATCTCATTTTATGTGACCAGTACATACCAAGTTCCAATATCTGGCACAAAACAATGGGATGGCTCATATTAAAGCTTCTCAGTGCAAGAATGAGTGTGATTGGATGAACTGCTATGAGACTTTGAGTGCTTGGGGAAATGGTACAGATAATGGCAAGGATTTAGTGCATAATTAAATGTTATTTTACATAGTTTTCTGCCTTTTAAAAATTTTAATCATATATCGAAATTTGAATATGTTACATTCACATAAAATGAGCTCCTACTATAATCTACATTAAACTATGAGCTTCTTGACAGCAGGGACTGTTTTTTGCCCATCTTCATATCCCCAATGCTTAGCACTATGTCTGGCATGTCGTAGGCACTTCACAAATGCTACTTGATTGACTATATATCCTACGTTTACTCATCTATGAAAATGTTGTATCCATCAACAGAATGGAAGTTCTTTGGGGGTAGGGACAATTTAACTTTTGGCTTTGAATTTCCAGTGCATAACACAGACCCAGGTAGGTTCTTAACTGCTTGATGATTGATCGATTATTGAACTGGGATTAAAAGATNATATATATATATGCTTGGGGAGAGGGATTTCTCTACTCTTCATAAAGAAAGATTGATGTCTCTCTTCTGAAGGGCACCTAACTTTCACTAATTTTCTATGGGAAATTTTTTTTGTCATGGAATTCTATTGCAATCTGGTAAAATCTCTGGACTCCTTCTTAGAATAGTGTTTTGTTGTTGTTGTTGTTGAATAATTTTCAAATGTGTCCAACTCTCTGTGACCTCATTTGGAGTTTTCTTGGCAAAAAAACTGGAATGATTCGCCATTTTCTTCTTCTTTTTTTTAAACCCTTACCTTCCATCTTAGAATCAATACTAGATATTGGTTCCAAGGCAGAAGAGCAGGAAGGGTTAGGCAATGGGGGTTAAGTGACTTGCCCAGGATCACACAGCTAGGAAGTGTCTGAGGCCAGATTTGAATTTAGATCTTCTTGACTTAAGGCCTTGCACTCTCTCCCCCAAGCCATCTAGCTGTCCCCAATATTGTTAAATGCATAAAGTAAAATTCTCAACAAAACAAAGAAAACCAACTACACTGAAATAAAGTTATCAAAATATTAAAACAAAAATAAAACAAGGCCACAGACCTCAGTTTAAGGACCCTTGCTCTAAGATTAAAATATAGATTCTTCTGTTTGGCATTAAAGTCCCTTAAAATTTTGTTTGAACCTATGTCTTCAGGTTGATTACACAATACTCTTAACTCATGCTTTCTATATTCTAGCTGCCCTACTGGTTATTTCCTGTATATGACATTCCATCTCCCACCTCTGTCCCTTTGCTTAGACTACCTGACCATATTTGGAAAGTTTTCCTGCCTCTTGGAACTCATGGATCCCCCCTTCAAGACTCTAGTGCCATCTTCTTCAAGGGACATTTTTTAATTCTTTAAGTTGTTAGAGATCCTCCCTCTCAAAATCACTTGATATTTATTTTGTACATGCAGTAGGATCTCATTTTATGTGACCAGTACATACCAAGTTCCAATATCTGGCACAAAACAATGGGATGGCTCATATTAAAGCTTCTCAGTGCAAGAATGAGTGTGATTGGATGAACTGCTATGAGACTTTGAGTGCTTGGGGAAATGGTACAGATAATGGCAAGGATTTAGTGCATAATTAAATGTTATTTTACATAGTTTTCTGCCTTTTAAAAATTTTAATCATATATCGAAATTTGAATATGTTACATTCACATAAAATGAGCTCCTACTATAATCTACATTAAACTATGAGCTTCTTGACAGCAGGGACTGTTTTTTGCCCATCTTCATATCCCCAATGCTTAGCACTATGTCTGGCATGTCGTAGGCACTTCACAAATGCTACTTGATTGACTATATATCCTACGTTTACTCATCTATGAAAATGTTGTATCCATCAACAGAATGGAAGTTCTTTGGGGGTAGGGACAATTTAACTTTTGGCTTTGAATTTCCAGTGCATAACACAGACCCAGGTAGGTTCTTAACTGCTTGATGATTGATCGATTATTGAACTGGGATTAAAAGATTTTTGATACTTTGAGATTTCAAGTTGTACTCTTCATTTTAAGTTATTTAGTGCTAAAGTTCTTTTGTAGATATTTCAAAATGTATGCTGTTATATTTTGAAAGCCAAATTAATGGATGACCAATGCTAATTTTAATATATGATCCATAAAGTGCTACATTTTCCAGACAGGACTATTTATTTATGTAATAATAATTTCCACTAGGGGGCATAGATAATGTTTTTAGTACCAGAATTTCAGTCAGCCAGGATTGAAAAAAACCAAAAATATTATCTTTATAAATATGTAAGAATTTTTCAAAATTTTTAATAGTTTTAATAGCAAAAAACTTAATAGTTAACTAATAAAAATAGTTTAAGAGTTTTAGTTTAGAATAATCCCAGCCTAATTCCTCTGCTTTCAAAGCATTGGGAATGATAAAGACATAAATAAAATAAAACAACAAATGAAGTGTTTATTTTGAAGAAAAATATTAAATAAGAATAATGATACTAATAATAGCCAATATTTATTAAGCACTTTAAATTTTACAAAGCACCTTACATATATTATCTTATTCAAACCTCACAACAGTCCTGGGGAAGTGAATGTTTTTATTATTTGCATTTTACCTGTAAGGGAATTAAGAACTACCATTTAGTCCCATATAAACTGAAGAAAAATTATTTCAAAGTATGCACAGTGAAAAAATCTTATTTCTGAACATAAATGAAAGAACTTTGTTGTTTTTATCTTTTGATTCATTTTCTATTGCTACTTTGCTCTTTTGCCTCCAACTTCCTAGCCTGTATTCTGTGAAGAATTGAGGAAATTATCCAGATAATACAAGTCGAAAGACCACTTCAGGGTCAATCATTTATAAAAGCAAATATGGTATTTTGGATTGAATTATCCAGATCTTTTCACTAATATGTAGACTCGGATTCCTAACCTCTGCTATTTGCATTTCCCTTTCAATTGAAATCCTGGCAAATAATGTAGAGTGAGATATGATGGAGAAAGGCCATGACAAAAAGAGGGATAAAATAAAAAGGTGGGCTGTATATTGGTTTTGAGATCTACCAGGCAAGGCTTCAACATCTACTGGTAGATTCTGGATTTAACTAATTGTAGCTTTTTTTTTTAATGGAAGAAAGCAGTTAAAAACAGAGAACTTTAGAACAACACTCCTGGGCCCAATCTTATACATCATCCACATGGGAATTTTCATGGGACTAAGTTTAGAAGAGTATCAAATTCAGAAAATTCCTTCTTGTTAGTTTACTCCTTGAAATAGAGACAAAAATCTCATTTTATTTTCATTTCTTGTTGTCACACAAAATACACTTACATATTGGTCATTGTCGTAAGAGCAAAGTCACATGACATAACCCAAACCCCAAAATAAAACCAAAAATACACTGACATAAAAGACAAAAGTGTTACTTTAACTTAGGTATGAACCTGCCTAAAGGTCACCAAATAATCTCATCAGATTGCCTCAGTCATTTCTAGAATCAATGCATTCTAAAGCTTGAATCTATATAAATAGAAAGTATTCAGTAGAATGTTAAGTGTTCAGAGGCAAGGGTCTGTTTTTCGCTTTGTCTTTGCATGCTCCCTTGTCCTCCCATCATAGTACTTGGCAAGAAGCAGCCTTTAATAAATGCCTGTTGAATCAAATGAAAGAAAAAAAAACCAACAATAACACAAAAAACCTCAAAACCCTTTTGCTTTTGATCCTAGATATATTGTTGGGCATCATGGCAAAGAGTAAACTTTTGACTTTTCTCTATTCTTTTTGCAGCTCCCCCTAAAAATCCTTTTACACTTCAGGATTCTGGAATTTCTGGTTTCATAGTATTGGGAATGGTAAGGGATAAGAAAACAAAATCAACAAATGAAGAAAAATATTATTTTCTCCAAGTGCCTCATTTTACTAACTTGACAAGCACATTTTAGCATGCAGTGGAAATAGTAAAAAAAATTTAAATGCTCAAAGAACAGGAAGTGCTGAAGGTTATTTCTATATCATGGACAATTAAGTGAAAGAAACTTGAAGCAGTATAAAATGAGATGAGGGATCAAATGCAAGTAAGGCTTTAAATTCAGACCAAGTTTTATATGTAAGTGAATTTGATGCTGATTTTTTTGTCCTTTTGTGGGTCATGCTCTCTCTGAATGGACTGTTGGACTTCATGTTGTGAAGTTGAGAGGAAGTGAAAGAGTGGTAGATCTTGTAGGAAAAGACTGGTATGTTGATGACAAATTATAAAAATCAGTTATTACTACTCTCAGTAGATGTCCAAGTTCTCTTATTTCCTCCTTTATCACGGAATTCAGAGTGGTTTTGCCCAATAGTTGTGACTTTTTAATATTTCAATGGACCTGTAATTTAATAGGCATGAGTACTCCTTAGCCCATGCAGATATCCATACTTCACCTCAGTGTGATCCCTGACCTTGTTTTGCTACAAATTCTCTATAAATGATCCAACTAACACCTTAGAGACTTTCCTGTGGTTCTTAATTTTGTGAATACTGTGAATTTTTGTCAATAATGGTGCAACATGCCTATTTGGAATACAGGAAAACTTAGCAAAGTTTGGTGAATGAATGAAAAGAGAAACACTTATTAATTGCATCAAGTGCCATGATAAATGTTGGAGATATGAACAGAAAAGTGAAACACACTATTATCAAAGAGCTCACTCTCTATTTAAAGGAGACGACATAAAGAAATGGGTCCAACTACAGGGCAGGTGGAAGGATCTAGTATTACTGAGGGATCAGCTGCAGGGCAGGTGGCAAGATTCAGAGGGCTTTAGGGTATATTGACAGGTCAGAGGGCAATGTTGATTGATCAATCTACCTGCTGCTACTCACTTTAACTACCTGTCTCATCTTTTTCTTGGAAATAATGTATAGTGCATATATATATATATATCATGTGATTTAACCTCTATTAAATTAAATCATTATTTAATGTAAACATTAAGTTTAGTTCAATTAAATATTTCATTAATTAAAACATTAACAATTTAAATTAAAACATTAAAATATTTGTCTATATATACACATATATATGTATATTTAAAATACTTCCTTTCTATGAAGATGTGCTCATTGCTGATTTGTCACAATAAGCAGATTCTATTCCCTCCCCTGGCCCCTTTTCAACTTAATTCTATCCTCGGTTCTTCATTTTATCAATTTCTCCCCAGTGTTATAATTATTTTAATCTCTGATTCTCTAGAGGATGTGACAAGGGATTGCTGTCAGGGTTTTGCATTTTCTGAGTATTTGGATTAAGCACACAGGAAAAATGGGGCACAGTTCTGGAAATAGGTATAGAAGTCTAAAAATCTGCCATAACTAACATCCTGCTAGCAGTGCAAGGGCCCTGGGAAAACTCACAAGATGCACTTGGGTAGAGAACTTCAAAGACTAACTGATTTCACAGCTCTTGGAAAAGCCTTTCCTATGGGATACATTTCAAAACTTGGAGATGAAATTCCAATGACTTCATCTGTACAACTCTGCCAAATGAACCTGATGTACATTGCTTAGGTTACAAAGTAGGATGAGGACTGAAGTGGCTTTTTATTGATCTATATACTGTGTTCCCCTCTGGGCATAAAGCCAGTTTCGAAACTGCTTGGATCTTATACAGATTTATATTATGTCCATTACAATAACAATGTAATGTATAAGATTTTATGTACCACTGTCTATTCTACTTTGCCAAGTATGGCAATTTAATCTTTTTTGATTTATAAATGCTTTAGCTAAAATCAAGTCTATAAAGTCGAAGTGAGCTATTAACTTTGGAGAACTAAATAAAAAGTACCTAAATAACTTTTCATATGAACATTTTATTCATTTACTCACGTTCTCATCAGAAGAGGCAGTTATGCCTTTGAGTTTAAATTGGGATTGTTTGGGGGGAATACAAGAAAACTAACACCTTAAGGTTGAGAATACCATAGAAAGGCAGACAGCCATGTGGAGAAGGGGCAGCATTCACACAGCTGTCCATGACTGCCAATCAATCAACATTTATTAAGCATCTACTAGGTGCCAGGCACCACTGTACTAAGCCCTGGGGATACAAAAAAGAAGCAAAAGACAGACTCTTCCTACAAGGAATTTATATTCTAGTGGAGAAGACAACATGCAAACACAAATATATACAAAACAAGCTATTTGGAGAAGATAAATAGGAAATAACTAACAAAGGGAACAAACTAGAATAAAAAAAATTGAGGGAGGCTTCCTAGAGAAAGTAGGATTTTTAATCTACTTAAAAGTGGGAATTCAGTTGGTTGGGCCAATGGCTCTCTAGTATATAAAAGAACATTAGAATGTTCTTGTTGCTGGTGATTTTGTGGTATGGTATGATTGAAATCCTAGAGCTGTGTTGATGACCCTATGGCACGCATGCTGGAGGGAGCTGCTCCCTTTCCCCATTTCTACCACACCTCAGGACATTTCTCACATTGCCTGTCCCTCTGCCCAGCAGCCCAATGAGAGCACTTCCTCCCTCCCCTGTCTGGGGTTAGGCAGGGGGCTAACATGTGGCATGAGGGTTGCAGTTTGGGCATTTGGTCTCTGAAAGTTTCACCATCACTGTCCTGGCATGTCTGTGTCAGAATGTGAAGTGCTGACCTTCTGATTCTCTGAATTTCACCAGCAGGATTCAACTGCCTTCTAACCCTGGAACTTTCCTGAGCACCTAGAGCCTTCTTGCTATGAAACATTCCTCCACCATACTGGTCTCCCTTCTCCCATTGGTGAGTTCCTTCAGGATTAAAGGACTTTAAATGCCAAACAGAAAAGTCTATACTTTATTTTAGTGCAGGGGTACTTAATCTGGGTGTGACTTTCTATTATTTTGTTTTATTTTTTTTTTTAGGAGTTTGAAGGAATCCCTTGAAAGAGAATTCCAAAATAGGACCTAACAGGGAGGATCTGCCTACTGAAGGATTAGATTACCAAGTTTTGTCTGAGACTTGGCCAGGAAGTAAAACTGCTGCTATAGGGGTCTGGATGGATATTTATTAGTCACTAGTTACACAGAAAGATGGAGGGAACAGAATACCAGTGAGACAAACCATCTCTCCCCTCTTTATCAACCTCTTTGTAAGCTGAGATCAAGCACTGGTATAAAGGCTTGTGGGAATATGCTTGTGTAATGGGAGTTTCATTTGGGATAGTGTCACTAGATTGTGTGGAAGGAGGAAGACCTGCTTCTAGGAGACTAGAGAACCAGCACCTGCATGAGGAATCATCCATCCTGAAGTGGTCTACCACAGGGCTGAGAATAATCTTTCTCCACTGACTGTATAGTTTGTACTGTCTGTGTCTTTAAAACTGCTTGATTAAGCAAAGGCTGGGCTTTTTCCTACATTCTTATCTGAAAATGAAGAATTCCTTCACTCATGTGTGTTTGTTCAGTCATTCCAGTTGTGTTTGACTCTTCGTGACCCCATTTAGAGTTTTCTTTTTGTGCTTTTTATTTAAAGAGATTTTATTTTTCCAATTACATGTAATAACAATTTTCAACATACGTTTTCCAAATTATAAGATCCCAATTGTCTCTCTCTCCTGTCCCTCCTCCCTCTCAAAGATTTGAGCAATTTGATCTGGATTACACATGTATTATCATGCAAAACATACTTCCATATTGGTCATTGTTGTAAAAGAACACTCAGATAAAACCAAAACCCATTTGGGGTTTTCTGGGCAAAGATGCTGGAGTGGTTTGCCATTTCCTTCTCCAGCTCATTTTACCACTGAGGTAATTGAAGCAAACAGGGTTAAGTGACTTGCCCAGGGTCAAATTGCTAGTTTAAGTGCCTGAGGCCAAATTTGAATTCAAGGAGATATCTTCTTGAATTTCGGCTGGGCATTCTCTTCACTGTGCCACCTAACTGTACTCTTCCTTTGTCCATACCATGGGGTAAAGAGAGAGGAACTGAGGACCACTCCATCCCCTTCCACCACCCCACTTTTAAACCATATCACTTTGAGAAATAGTCCTGGGACTTCGGTCTTTCCTTTGTCCTTTTCTAGCTGTAAAGAGTGGAGCCTTTGACTGAATGGAGTCTCAAACCATTGGGATGTAGGAGTTCAGATCTCAGGATTGGATGTTGCTAGAGCCAATCAAGCAAGGAAGCTCTGAGGAGCAAAGGATTCAGGATGCTCATCCCCAGGGGGCTTTCAAACTCATCTTGGGGGAATTAATGCTATGTAGAAACTGAGATAAACTGTAAACCTAATCCCTAAATGTTTCTACATTTCTTCCTGTTATATCTTTAAGGTAAATATCCCTTTGCATTAGCTAGGGCAATGTTAACTAATTAAATAGACCTGGAGTGCTAGCCCTTCAACTGGGGGAAATACAATCCGGTGGGGGCTTGAGTCAGTGGCAGAGAAGAGAGACTTCTTATCCCCCTCGGAATACTGGAGGATGCTTTTGGGAGGCGCAGAATGTAACCTCAGAGAATAGAAGGCAGAGCAAAACCATGTTATACTTGTCCCTGTGCTGATGAGAGGCAGAGTTCAAGAAAGCTGGGTGGGCACAGTTATAGAGTTCAGTGTGCAATAGCCTAGGTATTGTGCTTACTTAATATGATTATGGCTTACTCGAGCCAAAACGGTTTTGACTCTGAACCTCTTACATTTTGATTTTGCTTAGTAAATGTATTTTAATCCATATGTGAGTAATCCTCTCAGGTCTCATGAAGTTGGGAAAGAGGATCCTATGGGAATGGGGGCACAAGCCAATCAAATTATGAATTTTAATGTGATTAAATTGTACCTACTTTGACTGGGCAGGAACCCTGGTTGAGGGACTGGAGAGGAAAAAGCTTGTGCAAAGGGATTAACAAGGGCCTCAGAACCTGGAGCCTCAAGTCCCTACCTACATCTGTCCAGCAAAATTAAGCTGGAGAAACGTGAGTTTGGATTGTCACCTGTTAGCTTGAACAGAGATAGCATTCTGAGCACTTGGCTCTCTCAGTTACCGTCCTTTGATGCTGATATGAAGATGATGAGAAAGGCAGCTAGATGGCACAGTGGATAGAGCGCTGAGCCTGGAGTCAGGAAGACCTGAATTCAAATCCAGCCATTAACATTTACTAGGCATGTCATTTAATCCCTGTTTACCTCAATTTCCTCATTGTAAAATGAGGATAATAGCAGGCTTGTGAGTATCAAATAAATAAGATAATGTTTGTAAAGTGCTTCATATGGTATATAGTTATTTCTCTCCATCCCCTCCCTTATATTAGCATTTATATAGTACAGTGATGGGCAACCTTTTGAGCTTGGTGTGTCAAAATTAGCCAAAAAACAGAGCTTAACTCATTTGGTGTATCACTTTGAGAAAAAAAAACATAATTTCGCAATATTTATAGTTTAAATAATAAAAATATAGAATTGTAATATATAACTGTATTTAATAAACCAAAATAGGTAAATTAATATAGGTAGAATTGTCATCTATAGTACACAGAATGTCCACACTACACTACAACAAAGCTTTCATCCTCAGCATGAGGCTCCATTCTTTTCTGTATGCGGCTGCGTGCCATCAAAAATGGCTACACGTGTCAGTGCTGACATACGTGTCATAGGTTTGCCATCACCAATATAGTACTTTAAGGTTTGTGCAGACTTTTTTAGGCATATTATTTCAGGTATATTTTACATAAATAATTTAATTGGACATTTAGTTAGACATAATTAGGCATTACATAAATGATTTAATTAGACAACACTCCATGATGTAGGTGCTATCCCCATTTGTTTTGTTTAGGGTTTTTTTTCCAGTCACATCTGACCCTTTATAATGCTATTTCAGATTTTCTTGGCAAAGATATTATATTGACTTGCTGTTTTTTTCCTCTAGTTCCAAATTTTTCTCCAGATTTTATTTTATTTTAGTTATCATGCAAGACACACTTCCATATTGGGCATTGCTGTGGTGTAGCCAAGAGGGTGACTTAGTAGCAGGGAAAGCTGAAACCTCTTTGACAATCCTTCTAAAACATACTGGGTATTGTCGTAAGAGCACAGTCATACGAAACCAAAACTTGTCCAGGGTCACATAACTAATAAGTGTCTGAGACCAGGTTTGAACTCAGGAAGATGTGCCAAGACGACTTGGCACTCTATCCACTGTGCCACCTAGTTACCCATTTTTCTGTGGGTACACACTATTTTATATACAATATTCAATCTATATCATTTCACTCAACCTTCACTTCAGTCCAGAAGTAGTCACATATTCTTAAATTACCCAATCTGGAGATAAAAGAAATCCTGTGGCTCTTGCTCCTTTGAATGGAGAATGCAAAAAGCCCCAGTCCTTACCCCAAAGCAAGAGCTAAACTAAGAGAAAATGGGATTACTAGGCATGGCGATGCATACTTGGGAGTCCTTGCTATCCCGGAGACTGAGGCTTGTGGAATTCCTAGGCTGTAATGATCTTCTGGGAGTACAGGACTGAAAGGCTGCCTAAAAGGGGCAAACCAGCCTTTGCTGGAAATTGAACAGGTCAGAGTTTCCATGATGGTATAAGTTTTGGGATAAGACCTGTGAATGGCTGCTGAGTTAGATGGGGGGTGGGGGGGTTGGCAGTCTTGAAAAAATTAAAAACAAATTAAAAACCCACCAAGAACAAAAGATCAGGGTTCAGAGGGATTTAGAAGCCAAGTTCCATGCTAGCACACAGATCCAGGAATTGAGGCAGAGAGAGTTAAATGATTTATCCATGATCATACAGTTAGTAAAGATCTGGGGCAGGATTCAAACCCAGGTATTTCAGACTCTAAGTCCAGTGCCCAATAGATGGGAAGTTGGGGTGTTCTAGAATAATAATAATACCTAGCATTTATATAGTGCCTACTATATGCCAGGCATTGTGCTAAGTGCTATACAAATTAGATAGATTACAAATTATACTAATTAGATCACAATCAGAATTGATACTAAGAGAGAAGGTAAGAGTGTGTATATATATATATATATATATATATATATATATATATATATATATATATA
>NC_058132.1:245602679-245609603 GCF_016433145.1 Gracilinanus agilis
ATAGGATTTTATATTGTGATAGCAATGTGAATCTAGGTTTAGAATTTCCATAATTTCCTTTCTTTGGGTACTTATATTCTTTTTTCCCTTCAGCAATGCTTTATAATTACATGTATAAAATTTTTAGTATAAAATACTAATAGAGAAGGTAAGGGTTTATATATATATATATATATAATCTCATGTGATCTTCACACAATCTGAGTTCAAGGGAGGAAGGAGTGAAAAGACATAGGATTTTATATTGTGATAGCAATGTGAATCTAGGTTTAGAATTTCCATAATTTCCTTTCTTTGGGTACCTATATATACCTTTTTTCCCTTCAGTAATGCTTTATAATTACATGCATAAAAATTTTTAGCATTCATTTTATAAAATTTTGAGTCTATCCTCATTATTTTAATCCAGTATTTTTTTCCCACTATACTATGCTTCCCAAAGGAAGTAGAAAGTATGGATGCTCAAATGGAGTAAGAGATTTGTTCATTTTTCTTGATTAAAGTGAAAAATATAATTTTTAAAAATAAAATTGGTCAAGGACACATGACAAAACCAGTGGAAATGTGTGTCGGCCATGGGTGGGGGAGTGTGGGGGTTGAAGGGGAAAGTGGGAGCATGAATCATGTAACCATGTTAAAAATGAATATTAATAAATGTTTAAAATTTAAAAAAAAATAAAAATAAAATTGGGCATAAAAGTCATATATTAGATCAGAATGCCATCCATATTTCTCTGCTCCACAAATTATTTTTTTTAGAAAGTAAAATTCTTTTAAAAAATCTTTATTCAGTACTCTGCTTTCCCTTGATGTGAAGGCACGTAATTAACTGTGGGGTCCATTGTAATCAAAATCAAAAGGAACAACTGCTATTCAGAAGCTCATAATTTTTGCTCCCACAATTGGCAATTTATTTTTCACCTGAGGTGATTTAAAAATATAGAGTTCAATAATTTTTCAGGAAGAAAGGCAAGAATGATCCAGAGAACATTCTAAAGTCAAGTTCCTCCCAGCTTGAGCTGGGCCAGAGAAGCAGTGACAAGAATGGACTTTTACCTGAGGCTGTATAGCACCTTCCCATCAGGCTGGACCCGGAGCATAACATTGTCTGTAGTGGTGTCATGAATGAAGGACCTCTTGGAATGTACAAAGAACATGTCAGGAACCCAGATCTTTTTAACCAGTCGGCCATCAAATGTCATGCTGAGGTTGTTTGTGCTAGGGAAAGACAGCCTTTCGTCCTTCCAATAGTGCCTCAGGTACAGGGTCATGGTAAAGTCCTAAAGGGGAAAAACCAAAAACAGTGTTGGATATTAACACTGAATTCTTTTTTCAAAATAAAATTTTCTTTTCCCCTAATTAAAGTAAAAATAATTTCCAACATTTTTCAAAGAATATTGAGTCTTGAGTTCTCACCTTCCCTCCCTCTCCCCACTTCATTTGAGATAGTAAGCAATCTCATCTAGATTTTACATGTGAAATTATGTAAAACATTTTCCCATATTGATCCTTTTGTGGGAGGAAACTCAAATAGAAAAAAATTAGAAAGAAAGTGAAAAAAGTTTGCTTTGGTCTGGATTCAGGATCTATCAGTTTAACAATGGATTCTTTTTTTCCCTCTTTATTTTATTTTAATAACAAATTTCCACAAAAGTTTTCCAAAGTTATATAATTCATATTATCTCCCTACCTTCTTCCCTACCTTCTCCCAGAGTTGGCAAGCAATTCAGTCTGGGTTATACATGTATTATCACACAAAATATTTCTATATTACTCATTTTTGTAGGTGAGCATTGGATTCTTTAACTCCACAGGGTTTTGGTTTATAAGGTTACTCACAAGAGAACAATGTGGAAATATATTTTATGTGATATACATGTATAACCTGGATCGAATCCCTTGCCAGTACTGGGAGGGGGAAGGAAAAGGAAGGAGAGAGATAAGTTCAATCATATTAGGAAAACTTGTGTTGAAATTCATTATAACATGTAATTGGCGATTAATTAATTAATTTAAAAAAATAAATAAGTGCTCTATCATAATGCATAAAGACTGCTGAAACTAGAAGCACCTTCAGACTACCCAGAAGTGAAGTAGGGACATATCTTTTGGGTGTCTGACTTTTTTTTTTATAGTTTTTATCCTGGGGCATTATAAGAACACAAATGTATTGTCATAGAACCAGTCTAAAATATGGGCACTTATGTGATTCACTACCTGTGAAAGGTTGCTGTAGCCCAAGAATTTCATCAGCCCAGAGCTCCACTAATCCTATTTTAAATAACCCACCAGCAAAAAATTTGGGAGCTGCCTATATGGATTCAATTGATCATATTTCAAGAGGGTAAGGAGCCCATGGCCAAGGAAGAATTGATATCCAAAAGCTCTGTAGACAGGACAGCCTCCATTAGGTCATGGTCAAAGCCCTATTTGCAATACATATGGAAATGGTGATATTTGCCAAATTCATAGTTTGTTTTTTTAAAAAAAGAAAATTGGGGGAAAAAGAAAATAAAAGTAACTCATTTCTGCAACTAACTCATCCCCAAAATTTGAACAAGTCATTTTATCTTTCTACAAAAGTCTAGTTTGCAAATGGAACATTGTATAATTATAAATATAATGATGTCAGCTAGGTGGAGCAATGAATAGAACATTGGGCTTAGAGTCAGGAGGACTTGAGTTCAGACCCAGCCTCAGACACTTATCACGCCTGTAACCCTGGGCAAGTCACTTAAGTCCATTTGTCCCAATGTCCTCATCAGTAAAATTAGCTGAGAAGGAAATGGCAAACTACTCCAATATTTTGCCAATAAAATCTTGAATTGGGTCACAAAGAGTAAGATATAACTGAAACAATTGAATAACAACAATCATTATAATGACCAAAGTTAGCCCCAGGGAAGAGATAAGAAAATACAATTCCCTTCCTTCTTGGCAGAGATGGATGGTTGCAGAACTAAACAACACTTGACTGATTTGTTGGTTCAATTTACTGAATTGCCTTTTTTTGTTCTTTGTAATGAGGAATGACTTTCTGGGTAGTAGAGAGGAAAAGAATCTATCTGAAAATAAAGCTGTTGTAAAAAACAAAGAAAGCAATATAAAATTAAAAAAATGTTTAAATCTATGTGCATTCCCTTGAGAATTTCGATGGTAATAACTACGGCATATTGTTTATTAAAATGTCCTATAAAATGGACACTTAAGCCAAGGAGCACACAGAGAAGCCACCAAGTCTAGAGGATCAATATTTGAATTTTTTGAAGTAACTGGAAACTACTTTATTATTCACTGTCTAGCAGGAAATCTCACTTCTCCAGATGCCTGCATCTCAGGAAATTTACCCAACTATGGTGACTTTTGCTTCATCATGGAGGCCAGGGCTACCTTACCTAAACTAACTAGACCACTTCTACCCCTGCATCTTGATAATTAAAAATTTAAAAAAATGATCATTAAAATAACTTATCTACCGAAACATTCTAACTAGTTGTCAGACATCTTCTGGCTAAATCGTGACATAATCATTGTAAAGAACTTAGCAAAATATCTGACACATAAAAAGTGCTATATAAATGTTAGTTAAAATTATTATTATTAGTTGATCTTCCCTGATTTATCACTCCCATTGGAAGATCTCAATTCAAAGGATGCCTTTCCATAGACCATCATCCTCTGACCATTGGCCAATCTGAGAGAAGCAACCATAACTGGGAGGAAGTGAGCAGTAGAAAGGAATCCAAAGAATTTAGCTCGAATCCAAGATTTGCCACCTACTGCAAACAACTCCAGAATCTTTGTTAAGAAAACCCCAAATGGGTGTCCATCAATTGGGGAATGATTGAACAAATTGTGGTATCTGTTGGTGATGGAATACTACTGTGCTAAAAGGAATAATGAACTGGAGGAATTCCATGTGAACTGGAAAGACCTCCAGGAATTGATGCAGAACAAAAGGAGGAGAACCAGGAGAACATTGTACATGGAGACTGATATATTATGACACAACTGAATGTAATAGACTTTTCTACTAGTAGCAATGATCCAGGACAATCCAGAGGAACTTATAAGAAAGAAGGCTATCCACATCCAGAGAAAGAATTGTGGGAGTAGAAATGCAGAAGAAAAACATATGATCAATCACATGGTTTGATGGGGATATGATTGAAGTTTTGATGTTAAAAGATACTGCAAATGTGAATAATATGGAAATAGGTTTTGAACAATGATACATGTATAACCCAGTGGAATTGCTTGTCATCTCAGGAAGGGGGGATGGGAAAAATCATGAATCATGTAACCATGGGAAAAATAATTCTAAATAAATAATTTTTTGAGAGAGAGAGAGAGAGAGAAAAAGAGAGAGAGAGAGAGAGAGAGAGAGAGAGAGAGAGAGAAGAGAGAGAAGAGAGAGAGGGAGGGAGGGAGACTGTGGCAATGGCAGCTAAGAATTCCTCAGACAGACTGATCCCATCCCATCCCTGAGGAGGGTGGGTACTACCCAGGACCCTCATGAAGTGAAGCCCAAATGACAAATGACTTTGTCTCTTCCACTTATGTTGGTGGGAAACGAAGACTCCACAACTTCTTGAATTCTTCTTCAAGGAGACCCCTTTGTATCGCTCTCTTCTCCCCCCTCTGATCTAAAGGAGCCCCATTCATTTAGCCAATGGAGCGGACTCCTGGGGGCGGGCTAGGGTGG
This sequence comes from Gracilinanus agilis, assembly GCF_016433145.1. NCBI lineage: Eukaryota > Metazoa > Chordata > Mammalia > Didelphimorphia > Didelphidae > Gracilinanus > Gracilinanus agilis. Next base: position 245,607,385 of record NC_058132.1, read on the forward strand.
ATGGATGCCAACTTGGACTGATTTAAATATTTTCTCTGCTCTTGTTTTTGTTAATTATGTATGTGTTTGCCCTGTTTGTGTATCATCAAAATACCCGCTGCACTGGGCGGACCCATCGTAGGCCGTGTGAGATCACAGAGGAAAAATGCAATGAAAAACACTTTCATGCTACAACACGTCATCGAGGATTTTTGTATTAAGATGTGAATTTTTTTTATTGTTTTTTTCTCATACCCTTTTCCATACAGGCCTGAGAGTTGGGCAACACATATATCTAGATTTTTTCTCCCTAGTTCATAGAACCCATCATCACTGGGGATCCTTTGTCCCTCTCCCACCACTTCCTTCTTTCCCATCTCGCCTTGATAGTGGGGCCCAGCTTTTGGGGGATGGCCACCATTTACCCCAACCCCAGATTCAAAAAAACACCTTTCTTGGCCCCCCAAATCTTCCCTGGTCTTCTAGGCTTGAAAATTGTGGAATTTGAACAGCTAAAATAAGGGACTTTAGAAAATCAGTTAGCATAGTACCCTAATTTTTCTGAAAAAGGAAACTGAGACCCAGAGGATTAGAGGCATAGTTAAAGTCTCTCCCCTCCAACAAGTCAGAGCAAAGTCTAGACAGACTTCAGCTCTCCCTCTTCTGATTTTGTGCTGTCTATTATAGCCCACTGTCGTATGTCAGAGAGAGGACTGAATTTGGAGTCAGAGAAGCTGTGTTCAGATGTCATCTCTGCTACCGTGTTGCCTTGAAAAAAAGTCACTTGATTTCTGTGGGCCTCAATCCTCTACCACCCAAGGGGGGCACTAGACAGGCCTCAGCCCACTGAGACTCCCTACCACCCAAGCGGGGCACTAGGAAAAGGAACAAAAATTAAAATCTCAAAGCCACTCTTTTTGTGGGTGGATGGGAAGGGTCTGCAAGTTATGCATCTACCCAAGGAGCCGCTCGAGTGCTAGAAACATCCGCCTCCCGGCATCCAGAGCACACTGGGGGCTACATGGGAATTGTCTCCACCTTTAGTCCAGCGGCTTCCCATGGCTTGCTTGATGCTACTGGGTGCCAGCTGGGTTGGGAAGTCATCTGGTTCATTGTCAGCCTAACTGAAGGAAGTGGCTTGTCCTTAAGTCATGAGCAGAAAGTAGGGGGCGAAGCGGAGGCCAGGGCTTGGGGGATGCTGACCCTCCCTTGGGTTATGGCATCTCACCAGGTTCTGAATGGAAGCCCAGGACTGGTGGTAGTTGAAGGCTTCCCTAAGGGTGCTCGCCAGCTCCGGACAGATGAGAAGGAAGAGGAGAAGGCCAACCAAGACAGAATCAGGAGGAGTTCAAGCGAAAGGGGCCTTGGCAGTCATCCTTCCCAGCTCTCTCTTTTTTCCACATGGATTGAGTTAGCAAACGCTGAGTAGGCACCAAGGACACAAGAGGTGTCAATCGAGCCCTCTAGCGGCTTACACTCTAGAAGGAGGAGGGAATGATAGGTCTACAGAACAGGCACAAGTAAACACAAAATGTGTCAGAGTTTGGGGCAACAAGGGAAACTAGGAAACACATTTTGGAAGAGCTCCCATTTGAGGGGAGTCTTGATTTCAGAGCCAGGAAGGAAGAAGGAGAACATTCTAGGCATGGGAATAGTCACAAAGGTTGTAAGATGGCTTGTTGTATATACAAAAAATATTAAGTAGGCCCATTTGGATGGAACATAGACAAGGAAAGCGAGACCTGGGCAGTGGAAGTGACTTTCCAAAGGGAGGTAGTAAGTAGCAGAGCTGTTATTTGAACCCAGGTCTTCTAATTCCCAAACTCAGGGCTCTCTCCACTTTATAATTTATGGGCTGGATTTAGGGTTATAGGAAAGGATAATACAGGCATGATCTTTCCTTCAGTCTTAGAGACTTTCAGGAAATGAAGATGAGAATGAAAAAAAAAAAGGAATGAAAATGAAATGAATCCTTTACTAAGGGAGCAGCTAGGTGACTCAGTGGATTGAAAGCCAGGCCTAGAAACAAGAGATCCTGGGTTCAAATGTGGCCTCAGCCACTTCCTAGCACTTCATGTCCTCATGGCCTAGCCTTTGCCACTCTTCTCTCTTGGAACCTATCCATAGTATTGATTCCAAGATGGAAGGGAAAGAAAAAGAAAAAGAAAGGGAGAGAGAAGAAAGAAAGAAAGAAAGAAAGAAAGAAAGAGAGAGAGAGAGAGAGAGAGAGAGAGAGAGAG
>NC_058132.1:245610103-245622157 GCF_016433145.1 Gracilinanus agilis
GGAGGAGGAGGAGGAGGAGGAGGAGGAGGGAGCCACTTGTCGGTCCGGCCGTGTTATTGTACGAGCCGGAGGTGTCCAGTTATGGGGGGTTCTGGGGATCGCAGGCTTCACACAGACCTTCTGTGGCCTCATTCATTCGTGCCCAGAAAATAGTTTTTGTCTCCCCTCGAAAGAAAGCAGACGGAGCCGGCCGGGCTGGTGCAATCAGGCGGCCGCCGCGCTCAGCCACTGGCCATATGCTGGGAACATGCCGGCTCCTTCCTCCTCCTCCCGCGGCCCGCAGGAATCTGAAGGACTTTGTTCGGCCCTTCGCCGGGCAGATCTGAGGTCCATTTAAAACATCAACACCATCAATCACGCCGTCCGGGGCGAGCAGCTGGCTGAACCCTGGCCATCCCGCGCGGTGATTTGTCATCTGGCCTGTCTGCCGGCCACACAACACTCTTCCAGGCCCCGAGAACAATTTTCTCCCTCCGAAAAGATTCTCTTTGATTCAGGAAACACGTGACGCGAACGGGACGAGGCTTTGAGCCGGGGTCAAGGCGAGCCGCCTTAGCCAAACAAGTGCCGGCCTCGCTGGCGTTGCATCAGCGGGCAAGAATCCCCTTGATGCCGCGGGGCGCCCCGGGCTGGCGGGCGCCAGGCGGTCCAGGGGCGTCGGCGAGCCCCCCCGGGAAGAGGAAGGGGCACAGCGGCCTCAAAAAGCCCCACGACGCCCCCTTGGCTTTTAGCGTGGAGGAATGAGGCTGAGCCCGTGAGGTCGGCAGGGCCGACCGTCCGTTTCCCAGCGTCTCTTCTCCGCCGCTTCCCCCTCGCCGGCGTCCCTGGCCCTGCGCTGTCCTCTCTGTCACAGGGACACGGGCCGCTCTTGGGCACAGCCTCCCCCCTCAGGCCTGTGGCCGCTGCAGCCTCCTCAGTTCTCGGCAGAGCCTCGGGCCCCCCGGCCACACCCCCAGACCCCAAAGATCCCGAAGCCTCCCTTTGCTCCTGGTGTCCCGACATCCTGACGCGGGCCCAAGGGTGGAAGGCAGAGGACCAGCCCCGAGAGGGGCAACGAATCCTGGCTGACCAACTTGCCCGTGACTGTGCCCGCTGGCTCGGGCCTCGCCTCCTCTCCTCTCTGTCCCGTGAGGACAAAAGGGCCCGGTCTGCGCACGGGCACGTGGGTGCTCCGCCTGGCAGGAGGGAGCGGCATCCGAAGGGGCCGTGTTCACCATGGTCGGAGCCAGAGCCCGTAACCTTGTTTGGGGGAGAGGCAGACTCTGGCCGCCCTCTTGCCCCAGCGGGCCGAGCGGGCCCAAAGCCTGCCTCCCAAGATGCCCAGAGTTGGGGAGACTCACCCGATCTTCCCCCAAACCGCTCCGGGACGAGGCCATCCTGGGAGCCGCCCCAGAACACCGACCCCAGCGGGCAGCCCCCCCCCCCCGGGAGCCCAGCCGGGCAGAGGGCAGGCAGTCACCCTACCGGGGGCCTCAGGCAAGCACGTGCCCCACCAGGCAGCAGCACCCCCAGGCCCGGGTCCCGGAGCGCTCTAGCCTCTGCCCGCCGAGGTCCTCCCCTCCAGCCAGCACGGCCACAGCAGGCTCGCCCAGCCTCCGCGGCTGGCTGGCCCGTCCGTCGTCACGAAGCAGGACTCCCGGCATCGAGCCGGCCCGAAGCCAGGGTTTGCCCCCCCAGCCGGCCCTTCCTGCCCCACTTTCCGAGCCACGAGCTACTGCGGAGTTGGGGGGCCCGACCCGAGGGAGCGCCGAATGCAATTCCAAACAGGTTTCTGCCCTCTCGGCTCAGCACAAGCTGGCCAGCACCGAGGAACGCACTCGGGCACACTGGGCAGCGCCGCCTCCCTCCCCAAGAACCGAGTCCGATTCTAAGAGCCCCCCCGGGCGATGGCCGCCAAAGGGGCAGAGCGAGTGCCCAGGCCAAGAGGCGGCCCCCTCCCCCGGGGACGCTGGTGAGCGGCAGAGCCTCAGCTTGCACCGTTCTCGTCCTTCGTCCGTCCAGAGGTCAGCGGGAGAGATCTCCCAGTGCGGCGGAGGCCTTCCTCCATGCTCGAGGAAGAGCCCGGCCTTGCCATCTGTCAGCCCTCGCTCTCGCTCCCCCGTGGAGCCGCCATTTCCAGCCCTCCGTGTCCTCCGTGATCTCCGGACGCCCCTTCTCGTATGGAAGTCATCATCCCTAATCGCCTCCAGCCCGGCTCCCCCGGCCCTCCGGGACCCCCCGACTCGCGGCCAGAGAGAGGCCGACAGGATATTGGGATGGATGGCTCGGGAGGGCGGGCCGGCTCGGGCCCCTCGGGGCCCCCACTCTGGGTCCACGACAGGCCCGTCCCGTTGTCCCTCTGCGGGCTGAGCCGAAGGTGCTCGTGGACCGTCCGGCCCGCTGCTCCGATGACTGGGACCAGAGTGTGCGTGTGCGCGCGTGTGTGTGTGTGCGTGCATGTGTGCGTGTGCGTGTATGTGTGTGTGTGTGTGTGTGTGTGCGTGTGCGCGTGTGTGTGGTTAGACTAATCTCTTCTGGGTGTCATCAACTCCCCCCCCCACCCCCCCAGCCTTCAGGAAAGCAATGAAATCCAGCGGGGGCTGCTCACCTCCGAGGGCAACTGGAGAAGCCTTCTTGGGCGGTGGCTTCCCCTGGTCGTCCGGCGTGGCCCTTGGGTGCTCAGTCCTTTGGTGAGCCGACCACCACCTCCCAGGATGGACACTCTGAGACCAGAGACCCCAGGTCCACGCGGGGAACTTCCTGGCTGTCCTCTATGACCCTCCCCTCTCTGTCTCTCTTTCTTTTTCTCGGTCTCTCTCTCTCTCTCTCTCTCTCTCTCTCTCTCTCTCTCTGTCTCTCTCTGTCTCTCTCTGTCTCTCTCTGTCTCTCCCTCTCTGTCTCACTGTCTCTGTCTCTCTTCTCTGTCTCTGTCTCTCTGTCTCTCTCTCTCTCTCTCTGTCTCTCTCTGTCTCTCCCTCTCTGTCTCACTGTCTCTGTCTCTGTCTCTCCCTCTCTGTCTCACTGTCTCTGTCTCTGTCTCTGTCTCTGTCTCTGTCTCTCTCTCTCTCTCTCTCTCTGTCTCTCTCTGTCTCTCTCTGTCTCTCTCTGTCTCTCCCTCTCTGTCTCACTGTCTCTGTCTCTCTTCTCTGTCTCTGTCTCTCTCTCTCTCTCTCTCTCTCTCTCTCTCTCTCTCTCACACACACACACACACACACACACACACACACACACACACACTCACCCGAGCGTGTACACACACAGATGTCCCCACACGCGGAGCACTTTGATGGATGTATTTTATTCGGGGGGGGGGACAGTGTTCCCCAAACCAGCAGACCAGGACCACAGCGGGTCCTGTAGCGTCTACACCTCGCAGGCCGCGGGTGTGCGCCTGGGAGAGCTGCTGTGCTTTCATCAAGGGTCCCTCTGCTTAGTTCATAGACCAGAGTCTCGGCCCGCCCCAGAGATGAGGTGGATGAAGAACGCTGAGCGTCTTCTCGGTGGCGTCTGGGAAATGGGGAGAATAACAGTGTCTCGGCTCGTTTCCGTTTTGTGCCCCTTTAAATGCTTTGAAGATCGGTCCTCGGGCGCCCCTAGTTCGGTCACCACTAATTCAACACCAGCATTGGGGGAACCCGCGCTAGGCACTGAGGACATCCAAAGGCCCGTGTGAGGGGCTGGGGAGGTGGAGGCACAGTGAAAAGTCCCGGGTTCCTTCCGTGTGCGTGGAGGGAGGGCATGGTCTGCCCCCCACCCCGGGGCTCCGGAGGGGCTCCAGAAGGGCTTTGCGGGCTCGGGCCCCACTGCTGCGTTGGGTGCCAAGCGTCCTGCCTCCCTTTAGTCACTTCAGCAGCTTCCACCCAAGAGGATTTCCTTCCCAGAGCGGGCGTGCCGTGCCCGCCGTTGGTTCCACCAAGCTCCTCCCCAGAGGTGGCACGAGCACCAGGGGACCCCCCTCTGCTCGTCTGGGGCCCGAAGGCCTTCTGGAAGCTCCCTGAGCCGCAGCACACACGAGCCCCCGGTCCCCTTCCTCCATCGCCGTCGTTGGCTGCCCCAAGCTTTGAGATGCCCGAGACCGAGGCCTCCCCTGGCGTAGCAGAGTCCAGGGCTGAGGCCTGCTCCGTGGAGGCCGTGGAGGCCGTGGAGGCCGTGGAGGCCGTGGAGGCCGTGGAGGCCGTGGAGGCCGTGGCCTGAGAGGAGAGAAGCCTCGCCTGCCCCTTCCCCACTTTGTCTCCAGCCTCACAAGTGGAGCAAAGGGGATGGGAGGGCGTGATCGAGGCGGGAGGCACTTTGCTCCTTCTGGAGTCCCCCCTTTCCCGTGTGGGGAGCCACAGGCAGGCCCGTGAGGTCCACGTAGACCCCCCCGGCTCCTCCAGCCCCCCACCCGTCCTCCTCTCTAGTGCCGCCCCCATGGAGGAGTCGTGCCCTCCGCGTGAGCTCCTGCTCTGCACTGCTGGCGAGGACGGGCAGGAAGGACGACTGGCCTGTCTGGGCTGAGGGCTTGTCCAGCCCTTCCCGGGCCGACTGTCCTCCCGCTGCGGCCTACCTGCCCCCCGGCTCTCCCCTGGGGCCCCGAGAAGCTGTAGCACGGCGGGTGGCCACCCCTGGAGAAGCGCAATCAGCTCCCCCCCAGCCCCTGTGAGTGGGGTCCTGCCCAGACTCTCCCCAGAAGGGCCACAAGAACGGTTTGTTCTGCTGGCCATGAAGGCTCTGGGTTCGGGTGCTGCGAGGCCCTGAGAGCCTCACGGGATGCTCCGGGCATCCTCGGTCGGCCGGACTTTTGCCCTCAGACTTGAGTGGGCCCAGAGGAGAGGGCCGGGCTGAGGGCTTGGGGCAGCCGCGCCTCGCTGAGGTCCGGGGCCTGCACGGGCCGACACTGACCTTTTGGGCCTCTCGGAGCCGTTTCCTCGTGTCCAAACTTGGGAACTGGGGGAGAGTCCGAGCTCCCCCGTCTGCAGAGCCCTGGCAGCCCCCCTTCTGGCCGGGGGCAGCTCCTCGGGGTGCTTCGGCTTCGCTCGTCCCCCGAACACCAAAGCAGAGCCGGAGGCCCTCCTCTTGGGGGGTGGCCGCCCCCTTCTCCAGCCCTCCTTGAGCAGAGGCTGCGCCACCCTCGAGCCACCCTCGAGCCACCCTCGAGCCACAATTTCTGTCTGCTTCCCGGGTCCGTCACGCTCACTCCTGCTCCGCAGAATGGAGGCTTCCCTGGGCGAGGAGGGGAGCATTTATGGGACGCCTGCTGTGTGCTCCGCCGTCAGGAGCTCGTTCATCCTCCCAAGAACCCTGAGAGGCGGCTCTCGTTGTTCCCGGTTTATAGGTGGAGCGATTCACCCGCAACTAGCCAAGCTAGTAAGTGTCTGAGGCTGCATTCGAACCCAGATCTCCTGACCGAAGAGCCGGCGCTCTGCCCGCTGCACCCCCAGCTGCCCCGAGAGGCTAAAGAACCCCAAAGGGAGGCATCTAGCCCAGGAGACGAGGCGCGCGTGGAGGCCCTCCAGGGCGACCTCTTCGCGGCTCGCCACGGCCCGTCCTCCTCGAGGGGCCTCCACAGGCAGCCTCGCCGCGCGGGGCCGGCCTGGGCCGCCGACTCTCCCTCGTCCCCTCCTAGCTGGGCGGCCTTCGCGGGCGGAACCCTGGAGAGCCCGACTCCCAGCCAGGCACGGCGGGACATCCTTCACGGAGGACGTGGTGTGTGGCGCGAGCCTGCGAGGAGGAGGGGCTTCCCGTCAGCTCTGGGGATGGGGCTTGCGCGCACACGCACACGCGTATGTGCACACACGCACACATGTGCTCACACATTCATATGTGCACATGTGCAAGCATACATACACACACATGCATGCACACACGTGCACACACGCACAGCTGGCAGCCATCGTCTCCAGAAAAACCCAGGCGGGCTTGTTTCGGAGCCGGGCGATGCGCCGTGGCCGGCCTCGCTCCGTCGCGCTCCCTCATGTCCGCCCTCGAGCGGACGAAGCAGGTCCACGAGGCCGAGCGGGGCCGAGATCCGCGTTCCAGGGCCGAGTGGGGGCGGGGCCGGCGCTCAGGACAGAGAAGGGGCTGCCCGCTGGCCGCGCTTCCCTCACATGCCACGTGGAGGCCGGCGGAGGTCCGACGGTGAAGCGAGGCTCGGCGCCTGCAGACGGAAAGCATGAGGCCTCCCCCGGCCTAGGCACACTCGTGCCCCGTGGGGCGCTCGTGCTGGACGCTGGGCGCCGGGCCTGGAGTCCGGAGGCTCTGGGACCTCAGACGCTTCCTAGCCGAGTGGCCCTGGGCCAGTCCCTCGCCCTCCCTCCTGGGCCAGGCCTTGCTGCTCTTCCGTCCTAGAGCCGACACGAGGCACGAGGAAGGGTCCGAGAGAACTCGGCCCGTGTCTGAGCCGGACAAGCCGGGCTCCCACTTCCCATGACTCAAAGTGAGGGGGTGCTCGGGGGGGCCGCGAGGGCCAGGCCCGACGGGCACAGCCAGAGCCCGAGCGCGCAGGGAGTAAGAGGCTGAGCTGGGGCTCGAGCCCCACCGAGAGGCCCCACACGGAGTGCTCAGAGGGCCCCCCACCCCCGGCCCCCTGGGCAGCCTCTTCATTTTACAGAGGAGGACAGCAAGATCCGAGGGTCCCCAGACCTTGGCCTCAGAGGCGAGACTTGAACCCAGGACCTCCGACTCCAGAGCTATTGTGCTTTTCCCTGGCACGCTGCGCGCCCCGGGCGCAGGTGGTGCCAGGGAAGGTGCAGAGAGGAGGTCCGGGTGCAAAGAGGTCTCGGCAGAGGGGCGGCGAGGCCGAAGCCCCCAGAGAGTAGCTGCAGCCCCAATTTCTGTCTGAGTCAGAGGAGCAAGGCCTGGGCAAACGGGATCAAGGGACTCGGCCAGGGTCACACGGAGAGGAAGGGACCGAGGCCACGCGGGGCCTCCGGACTCCGGGGCTGCTGCTCTAGCCGCTGAGCCGCCTTCTCTCTACGGGCGCCTGAAGTTGTCCAGAGCAGCACATCGTCCCTCCCGCCAAAGCCGCCGCTGCCCCGTCCATTCCCTCTTAGTCCACAGCGCTGCCTGGCCGGACAAAGAAGCTGCGCGACGGGGAAACCGAGGTCTGGGGCCCCGAGAGCCAAAGGGGAGGCCAAGGAGGCTGCCTGAGGCCTGCGCAGGCTCTGGAACTGGTTAGAGCCGAAGCGATCGGAAGCAGACGTGGTCGGCTGCCTGCGCCCGTGGGAAGGGCCTGCCGGAGGGCGGCTGTCTGCACCCAGCCTGCTCGGCCCCGAGCCTGGGATCGGCCTCTCTTTGGGCCAGCCGGACCTTCCGAGGAGCAGCAGGGCCCACGGCCGTGCCCGCCACGCGATGGGGCTGTCGGCATCTGCCCGAAAGGCTCCCCTTAACCCGGAGGCACGAAGCCCCGGGGGAGACGCCAGACCGGACGTCCCTGCCGAGGGACCGAGAGAGAAGGAGACCCGACCGAGGCTCCAGCAGACCCGGCCGCCGCTGTCCTTCCTTCCCTGCCCTCTGGGGAGACAAAGAAGCTCCTTCAGCTCTTGGGGCGGGGTGTGCCCGGCACGCAGGGGCCGAGGGGCTCAGGAAGAGGCTTCGGGGCCTGCTCGAAGGCACTCCTGGAAGCAGGAGGGTTCGTCTGGGGCAGAAGGTCTCTCAGGGGCCCGAAGCCCCCAGCTTCCTCGGGCACTGGGCACCCTGGCGAATGGGTGGTCCGAGGAGGAGGCCCCAGAGCGTGGGCCCAAGGACTTCTCACCCCCAGCCCGAGCGGCCGCGGCTCCCGTGGAAGGGGCCACGCTTAGACACGCGCTCCCACGTGCAGCCACGAGGCCAGGTGGAGAAACGCCACCCCCCGCCCGAAGCCCCGGAACGAGCTGGATTCAGCTGGTTTTGTCCCGCTTCTTAGTCCTGAGTGAAGGCGGGCACGACAGCCTCTAGCCAGGGAGATGCTTTGCCAGCCGGTGCCCGGGTCGGCGCCTCGGGGCCTTGGCCTTTGCCCGGAGCTCCTCTCTGGCGTGATCTCGCCTGGTCCCAGCTTGCCGTCTGCCGGGGCTGCCCCGGCCTTCTTCCAAGCAGGGCTGGGCTGCGCCGGATCGGCTCCCCTTCCCTGCTGCTGGTGAGGCCCTGCGCGCCCCCCTCTTCCTCCCGGCCTTCTCTAAGCGACGGAGCCGATCACGGAGGCTCCTCGTGTCCCTGGCGCGGGATCTCGCTGTGTCAGAGCTCTCGAGGCGCTCCTTCAAGCAGCCCTCTGTGGGTGCCGGCGCCCAGCTGCGAGCCGAAAGGAAGCGGGGCTGCCCTCCGGGAGCTTCCATCCTAATGGGGGAGGGGAGGGCTGGAGAAGGGCCCAGAGAGGGGCCCCGAGGAGGGCGGCCCGGCAGGAAACCAAGAGCCTGGCTTGAGGGCACCGCCAGGCCCTTCCTCCTCTCCGGGTGAGCAGCATCCCCTGATTTCTGCCTCAGAGCCGCCTGGGCTTCCTCCACAACAGGCACCAGCAGGGCCCTTGGGGGTGGCTCCGGGCCAGGCACTGGGCAGATCGCTGACCCCCGCCCTCAAGAGGGCCACCGTCTAAGGTGGGGAGACGACACGCCAACGAGAGCACGGAGAGCCTGGCAGCAGCGGGGACGCTCTCTTACGAGGTGGAGTCAGGAGGGCTTCTTGGAGAAGGTGGATTCGAGCAACTTGAAAGAAGCCCAGAAAGCTGGGAGCTGGCGAGGAAGAGGAAGAAGAGGAAGGAGAGGAAGAAGAAGAGGAGGAAGAAAAGGAAGAGGAAGAGGAAGAAGAGGAAGAGGAAGAAGAGGAAGAGGAAGAGGAAGAAGAGGAAGAGGAAGAAGAAGAAGAGGAAGAAGAAGAGGAAGAGGAAGAAGAAGAGGAAGAGGAAGAAGAAGAAGAGGAAGAGGAAGAAGAAGACAAAGAAGAAGAAGAAGAAGAAGAAGAAGAGGAAGAGAAAGAAGAGGAAGACGAAGAAGAGGAAGAGGAAGAGGAAGGGAAGGTCTGGTGGGAGGGCCGGCCAGGGAACACAGCTGGAACTGGGAAGAGAGAGCAGCCGGGAGGCCAGCACCCCTGGACTGGGACCCAGAGAACCCGAGTTCGGATCACAGCGCGGCCACTTCCCGCTAACCCGAAGCTCTCTGGCCTCCGGTTGTTCTTGGGTAAAATAAAAGGGCTGCTCCGGGCCTTCCTTCCTGTTGCTTCCTTCTGATGCGCGGGGCCTGTGGGGACGACGAGCCGGCAGACCTCGCTGGGGATCCCCTCCGCCCCGGCCGGCCCTCACCGCGGATCACATCTGGAGGATGAAAAGCCGATCGGCTCCGAGCGGCTCCGCACTGGCTCTCACCAAGCGGCTCCGGCCTCGAAGCCCGGAGGGGGACGGCCTGCGTGTCCTCAGGCCTCGGGCCTCCCCTCCATCCCGGCCATCACCGCGGCGGCTCGAAAGCCTTCCGGAGCGATTGGTCCTCCTGCCTCGGCTCCCAGAGCGGGGCGGCCCCTGACGGGGCCCCGAGGTGCGGCTTCGAGGCAATCGTTGGGGTTTGGAACGGCGTCTCCCCAGGGCCGAGGCCGGGCCGGAGAGAAAAGCCCTTCTCCGAGGGCACGAGTGGCGATCGCGGGCAGCCACTCCACAGAATCGGGCTCGACGGCCTGCCCTGGGGAAAGCCAACCCGATTTTGCCCCTTAGCCACGTCGGCGGGCTCGCACGGACCGGGCCCCCGGCTGGCATCTGTGTGCGGGCACACACGTTCGCGGGGCTCCACACGCGTGTCTGTAGCCCCAAGTCCAGCCAAGAGGAGAGCAGAGGGCAGGAGTCGGAGGAGGACAAAGGCCCGGCGGCCGGGAAGGCAGTCAAGGCAAAGCTGGTAGAGAACGAAGAGAAAAGGGGCCGAGAGAGCATCCGCCTGGGCACTCCTTCAGGCCACCCATTCGGTCAGTTTGGAGGCCAGAGAAGGGAAGGGATCTGCCGGCCGTGTCTGGATTCGTGCCGGTGTGTAAGGAGGGCTCGTCCTCGGGGAACGATCATGTACTTAGTGATATTCAGAATAAGAAGGGCCCGAACCCGGGACCATCTCGAGAGGCAGAAACGCCGCGTGGCCCGGCCTGTCTGACTCTGCGACCCCCCCGGGGGCTTCCGTGGCCGAGATCCCGGAGGAGTCGGCCGTTTCCTTCTCCGGCCCATTTGACAGATGAGAATGTGCGTGTGTGAGTGTGTGCATGTGAGTGTGTGTGTGTGCATGTGAGTGTGTGTGCATGTGCATGCGTGTGCGTGTGTGCATGTGTGTGTGCGAGCAGGTGTGCATGCGTGTGTGCACGTGCGTGTGCGAGGGTGTAGAGGAACTTTGTTTCGGCATCATAAAACATCTATTTTAAACCCAAACCGAACATGGCAGGCACTGGGGCTGCTGCACCGGAGCCTTTTCTCCCAACAAACACGGGAAGGAGCGCCCGCCGCCTCGGCGCTAGCTCACATCGTTGTAGAAATGCCTGGGACAGACTACGGCGGAGAGACAGCGACAGACACAGAGGTGGAGGGGGGAGAGAGAAGCGAAGGCTCAGGGAAGGGTGGGGAGGAGATCACACCCCCCCACCCCCACCCCCGGGCACCGGTGATGAGCTGCCCACTTGGGAAATGCTGGCGCTCTTTCGGGGGCAGGGAGGAAGCTTCGGCCCATCCCCCACGCCCGGAGCGCCCCGAAGGCTTGTGTGGAGTCGGTGCTCATGGCTGGGCCCTGCCAATGGACCGGCCACGGCAGCCCTAGCAAAGCTCATTTGCACGGACGCTCTTCAGCCCGTCCCACTGCCGAGGCCCGTCTATCGCTTGGAGCCGGACTTGAGAAAAGGGTGACAAAGTCAGTTTGGCGAGCGGCGGGTCTGGAACCTCTGAGGCCGCGTGGAGGGGACGTCGAGGCTCTCGCAGCCCCCCAGCGCAGCCCCAAGCGCAGCCCCAAGCGCAGCCCCAAGCGCCCTCTGCGAGGCAGCGTCTGGTCCTGGTTCAGAACGATCCGGATGGCGGGCAGAGAGCAGACCAGGGCGACTCGGAAGCCACGGAAGGCGGGAGCCGGCCTCGGCCGTGGAGGCTGCCCGGAGGAGGCTCTGCGTCCGGGCACAGCGGAGACGAGTCCGGCAGGAGTCCGGCTCGGGAGGGAGGCAGCGGCTCTGGGCGAGCGGCACATCCAACCCAGCTCGAGGGAGTCCCAAAAGAGCGCCTGAAGGCCGAGGAGACGAGCTCGGGGCAGCCTGTCTGCGAGGCGGCCCTCCCGGTGAGCCCCGATGGAAGGGCCCCCTCGGAGAGCGGCCGAGTCCTCCCGGGCGGCTCTAGGAGAGCGACAGGCCTCGGAGCCCTCCTGAGGCGGAGGCAGGGCAGAGGCCGCCGGGCCCCCCTCAGCCAACCTATTCTAGTTTAGGTGCCTTTTGGGGAAACCGAGGAAGCCCCCTGGAAGGGGGAGGGGCTGCACCGGCTCTGGCTGCGCCGTGAGAAGGTGCTCGAGCCCCCGCCCCAGGGGCGCTGTAAGCCAGTTCTGCAGCTTGGCCGGCCCGAGTGGAGGGACGCGAAGCTGCCCCGGCTCAGGCCTGGGGGGGGCCCCGGGGGCCCCCCGGCAGACACTCTCGGACTTCTCGGGGTGTCCTTGAGTCGTCCCGATCCCCCCTTTTTTGTCTTAACCCCCGTTCGTCCCACGGGCTGGCTGCCCGCCAGACGTCCAAGGGAGGGCCGGCGTCCTCCTCCTCAAGCTGGGAGCAATTTCCCGGCGCTGGGCCTGGGAGTGACCTTTGGCATTCCAGAGCGATTCCCCCCCCCCCCCGGGGCCGGCCCGACCTGGGAGCGCAGACATGTGAGGGGCCTCCGGGCGCCGGGACGATCAAGGCCGCGGCAGGTGGGCAGCCCGGGGAGAGGCTCGGCCCGGCCGGCTCCCAGCGAGGCAGCCCGACGGCAGATGCTTCACCCGCAGGAGCCGGAGCGGCCACCCACGGAGCGGCGGGTCTCGGGCCTCCCACACGGACGGCCTCTGCTTCCCCAGGCTCGCCGGGCCTCCGGGGCCGCGGCGCGGGCAGGTGTGCCGGCCCAGAGAGGAGGCCGAGGCCGAGGCCGCTCCGGCGCCGCCGAGATTCCGG
>NC_058132.1:245626660-245637000 GCF_016433145.1 Gracilinanus agilis
CACCGGCACTGCCCCCCGGGAGCACGCGCCGGGCACTATGCGGCAGCCACAGCCGTCCGCCGGGTCCCGGGCCCCGGGGAATGCTCGGCACGGACGCCGGCTCGGCCTTCCTCCTCGGCCCCCCGAGGCTCCGCTGCCTGCAGAGCCTGTCTGGCCATCCTGCCGCAGCCCCGGGCCCACGTTGTGGGCGAGCAGCATCTCCTTCTCCGCCTTAGAAGGGGGCAGGCGGGCACGGGGCTCGCTGCCAGGCCCTGCCTGCCTCCGGGGCGGGAAGGCCGCCCTGGCACGGGGCGTCCGTAGGCGGGCCGCGGGCGGGAGGTAGCCCCGGCGAGGCCGAGGGGGTGGCCGGGTCGCCGGCGCCCGGGAGAGGCCGGAGGCAGCAGCTGCCGGGGCTGCTCTCGCCGAGCGCCTTCTAATTGTGCGTGAAATCTGGGCCGGCCTCCTGGAAACACTAATTTCTCAATTTCCATCTCGGAGACGCGGCCGCCCAGGAGCTCGCAGGCCCTGCTCTTAATCCCCCGGTGGGTGCGCGGCCCCGCTGTGATTGATGGACGGTGTCGTTAAAGCATTAGCCGGAGCCACTGGGCCTGCTCGGGCGCCCCCCGCCACGCCGAGCTCCCCGGTGCTCACAGGCAGCGGCGCAGCTCAGGCTCCACAGCCAGGCACCCCGGGACAGCCGCTGCTGACCTTGGCAGAGAGCCCGGGCACCCCCAAGCCAGGGCCAGCCCGAGGGGCAAGGATAAGGGGGGCCCAAAAAAGAGCTCTGCACAGGCCTGTTTTCTGCCCAGCTCAGCCTTCTAGTACGGAGCCTCCCTCGGGCACCGGGGCCGGCTGGCCCAGGAGGAAGAATGTTAGCCAAGCTGGGCACTGCCCGCCAGCAGCGTCAGAGCCCACAAGAGGGCTAAATCCCGAGGGGTTGGGCCTTCCGCTCCCCCTGCTCGCTCCCGTCTTCGGGGTGTCTGCCTTCCGCCGCTCCCCTCTCACTCAGAGGAGCCTCCGGAGGCCGTGCCAGGGAGCCTGTGCCCACCAGCCTGCCCAAAGCAAGCTGCTGCTCCCGAAAGGGTAAGTCTCGGCTCCGTCCTTGCTCGGTGGATCTACCATGAAGCCAGGGACAGTGAGCGGGAAAGAGAGCAGAGCTCTGGCTGCCAGGGCCCAAGGCCAGGGGGAAGGTGGTGTGAGCTCTTGTGGGCCTTTGGAAACAAGGACACGCTCTGCAAGCCGTGGAGAGTCCGGCCAGGACCGGCCACTCGGTGAATGGAACTGCCCCATGGCTGCCTCGCCCTGCCAACAGACTCCCAGGCTGGGCCCTGTCCCCGCCCCAAATCCAGCAGGACAGGAGGCCTGACCAGGGACAGCGCTCTCTGCTCTCTCCCTCCCCCCCGGCACCCTCGGGGGCCCCTGGGCCCGGCTGCACCCCCTCTTCTTGCCAGGACTCCAGAGTCCAGCTTTCCATTTGTCAACAAAGAATCAGAATTAAGGGACAGACTATTGAACCTGAGCTGACAGATTTGGGTTTGGATGGTGGGAGGCGATGCAAATAGCCAAAGAGCCTGTGCGGGCTCCTCTGTCTCTCTTCTGCTCTGAGGCATGGCTTCAGCGGAGCAGGGCCAGGAAAACAAGACCCCCCATGGGTGCCTGCCCCCACGGCCGTGAGGAGGGACCCCTCAGCTTCCTGTGATCCTCCCGGAGGTGGTCGGTCCATTAGATGACCTCCAAGGAAGCTGGTGGAGACGCGGGCACCTCGGATTACCTTCAGAACGTGCCTGGAGACTGATGGTGGGCAGCAAGTGCTGGAGGGAAGATGCCAGGCAGAGCCACAGGCAAGTGCTTGAGTGGACTCTGTTGGTGTCGTGTCTGTTCGTACAAAGTCATTGGGTCCAGTCCCCAGCCTTGTCGGGGCTCCCGTACGGAAAAGCTGTTTACTCTGCTCACGAGACAAGATTCTTCATGGAGAGACAGCCGACGGGGCCTGGGGGGGGTGGGGGCTGTGAGAGCCGCCCCGGCCATATCCCCCAATCTGCAGAGTAGGGCATGACCACCCAGAGACAGGCATAGCTCAGGAATGCCAGATGGCTGCCCCGTGGCCAGGGCCTGGAGGAGGATCAGGTAGGTGCCTAGCAGAGCCACCTGGTGGCTAAAATAAGGGACTGTGAAGTTCTTCTAAAGTCGAGCCCTGCTCTTGGATTCTGGCAATTCCTCCCATCTTTCAACTCCCTCCCTGGATAGGTAAAAAAAAAAAAAAGACTTTCTCAAGCAACAAAGGTGCGTGTGGCCTGCCCACGTGGTGTGGTGCCTCAGTCAATCGGTGAACATTTGGTAAGTGCCAGGCACTGTGCTAAGCTCGGATTCCTTCCCGCTGCCACCCAGAGGGCTTCAAGGCATTCCTGAAGTGGGGCTGTACTCGGGGAATGCTGAGCTCTTCCCCTCAGACTCTCTCCCAGAATTCTGCAGTGTATGAAGATTCAGGGAACCTCAAGGCCCAAGGAACTCGCTGGGAAACCCGGACCCTTCTCTTCCTTGGCCTCCAAACATCAATTGAGAAGGAGGGACAAGAGAGAAGGGGACGGAGGCCCACGCCCCGTTCTCCCTCGCAGCTCTGGTCTCTCACTCAGTCACTCAGCAGTCTTTTTGTCAGCTTGACAAGGTGAACATCAGCTTGAGCCCTCTTTCCCTCAGAGCCCCGTGGCTCTTACTTTGTTGGTAAAATTCTCGGGAGGGAGGGAGGGAGGCCGCTCTCTTCGAGTAGTCTCTGCTCACTCAGGGCACGTGAGCCTTTGAGGCCATCCTGACTGAAACTGGTTCTGGAAAAGAAAATCACATCTCTTGGGAAAAGTCAGAGCCTTATGGGAAATTGTGCAGGGGGAATATTAGCGAGGAAGGGGGGAGGGTGTGTGTGTGTGCGTGTGTGTGTGCGTGTGTGTGTGTGTGTGCGTGTGTGTGTTCTCGGGCTGTAAGAAACAAGCCTGGGGAGAGACGACGGACAGAATCGACCCTGCCTCAGCCTCCACTTGGGTTTTTCTGAAATGTATTTGATGAAAGAAGACATTTGCCAAATTACACATCACAGGCACCGGTGGTCAAGCCCGCCTTTCAGTTGCCAAGTGTCCCTTTGCGGGTGGGAGCCACACCAGAGAGGAATCTTTCTCCAAACGAGGCTGGGAACGAAGCCCCAGATCCACTGTCTGCCTGGAGGCAGAAGCCAAGTCATTTCCCCTTCTCCTTCTAGGGGGAGAATCACTGTGAAGTTGGTTGGGCCCTGTGGTGCACATCAAGCTTCCAAAGCAGGTCTCAGCCCGCGGATCTAAAAATGGCAACGGCTGCCTAGTTAAGGGTACATCCCTGGAGGGGCCGTGCTGCCCATCCTCCGATGGGTCCTCCTTGCCTACACTGAGAAATCTCTCTAAGAAAAAGACGACCGAAAGCCAGGCGGATCCTAGTGGGGCAAGAAGGGAGTGCTTGGCTGAGGCTTGGATAAGGCCGAAGATGCCCACATTCCAAGGGTGGGAGCCAGAGAAGGGAGTAAGTTCAGGAGGTGATTTTCCCCCGATATTGTACAATATTTCATATTATATAAACAACAGACATCCGCAATGTGCAGATGAGGAAGGGGAGCTGAGGAGGTGGCGCAGATTACCCAAGATCACACAGCAAACAAGAGGCAGAAGTGGAATTTCAGCCGGGCTCTCCCCGACTCCTTGTCCAGCCTCCCATCCATGGCTCTGGGCTTCCGTCCTCTTGATGGAGGCTGCCCCAAGAAATCTCCATGTGGTCACCGGCTGTCAGCCCATCTCCACACCATTTGCAGGATTTCCCACCGGGAAGAAGAAGGAGAACCAATGCTGAGCCCCTTCCTTCCTCTACGGCCCGGGGTCGGAAGGCCCTTCCCCTGCTCCACTCCCTCCTCCAGGGACCTCAAGACTTCACGGGAATAACGTCCGAGCAGGATGTCCGTCGTGGCTCCCCATCAGCCCTTTCTTGTGGCTGGCTCCGCCCTGAGGTCCTGTGTGTAAATCACTGTGTAGGACACCCGGCACACAGTAGGTACTTAATAGCTGTCTGTCCCCTTCTTTGTTGCGCCTGGCACATGCCGTCTCATTGGATTCCACATCGGGCCACGCAGCCGAGGGAGCGCAACGGAGAGACGGCTGACCTTGAAGCAGGAAGCTCTAAAACTCGACGGCTCCGGAGCCCTCGGCACATTTCTGGGACTCTCAGACTCCAGATCTCAGGGGTGCTGACCCGAATTCACTTTGTAAAAAGGGTCCCTCCCCTCCGCCCATAAAACCCCAGGGCCCACCCCTCGCCTCAGCCAGGGGACTCTGCCCCGGGACGGAGATGCTGCGACAAATGGGGAAACGGAGTCCCAGTGACATGCGGAAGGCCCCTCTGCCTCCCGGTTCAGCGTCCCTCCTGTTGCCCTCAGCTGGAGGCCATCGGAGGCTGCTGGAGGCCGCTGAGGCTGCTGGCTAATACTCTTAGAGTTCCGGAAGGAAAAGCAAGGGAAAAGGCCTCGGCGCGCGGCTAGCAGGAAGGCGGCGGGTTCTGGGATCCCGTGTGTGATGCTAATTATAACAGCCGTGACGGTATCGGGAGAACACAAATCTGTCTCTTTGGAGATGTCAAAACAGCGAGCCGCGCGCGAGCCGCTAAGTATTGTTTTCCCTTGTGTTGTTCTTGGCTTTCTCCATTTACTAGTTATTTCTTTAGTCTTATTACTGAAGAGCAGGCTCGCCGCGGGCTCCAGCAGGGGCCTCCTTCCACCAGGCCCAGGAGGCTCACATCCTCGCACCCTCGACTCGGGCTTCTCCACGCCTGGAGGACCCGAAGTTCAGCTCTGCTCGTCTCCTGCATGCATTTCCTCAGTCATTCATTCAGGCCGCCCAGCGCCCTGGCTGGACGGGACGAGGAAGGGGGAGGAAAGAACCAGCCGCTCAGAAAGGCAGCCGGGCGAACGGCGGGCATTCCTCGGCCGCGATCCCGTCCCCTTCTCTACCGCCTCTGCCCGAGCCTCCTCCTTGAGGGCCTCCGCAGGGGTTTGCCGACAGGGCTCGCGGCGGACCGTAGGGGCAGCGGATCTGCGCTCCGGCTGGCTCGGCAGACAGCGGCGCTGTTTCCTGGGCGGCCCTCCGAGGAGGCGCCTCTCGAACACCGGCCCCGAGGCCCAGGCGTCCGGAAAGACGTACGGACAGAGAGGCGGTGCCCAACTGCCCCGGGACCGTTGCTGTTGGGTGAGCCATCGAGCAGGGACTGCCATGACCCCGACTGCCATGGAAGATGGACGGTGCAGAGGGCAGACAGGACGAAGACGCCCTGCCTAAAAGGGCTCGACGACGGCCCGGCCGAGCTAGTGCTTGAAGACGAGAGAGAGAGACAGAGAGACAGAGAGAGAGACAGACAGAGACAGAGACAGAGACAGAGACAGAGAGGCAGAGACAAAAGCAGACAGAGGCAGACAGAGAGGGAGAGAGAGAGACGGCCCACCGGGGTCCCCTGGGTCAAGCCTGGACACCCGGGTAGCCCAGACTGAACGGTTCGGCGCTGTTGTTGTGGCTGAGGCGACAAAAGCCTCCCCACTCGCAGCCCTGGGCTCTAAGGGACGGTGTGACTGGCCGCCCTTGGCACGATGGAGGCTTCGTTTCCTGTCTCCTTTGGCCACTGCAGGCGGTCACCTTCCTATAGACGGGCAGCCGCCTCTGCCTCTGCCTGGCCTCGGTGCCAGCCCTAGACGGGCGCTGCTGCTGCGGTCCTCGAAGCCTGGGGCCTTTATGGCAGCCCTCCCCCCCCCCCCGGCTTTCCCTCGTTCTCTCTCCCTCCTCTCCGCGCCTCCGTCCTTCGCCCGACTCTCCTTCCGTTCCCTTCTCTCCGTCTCTTATGGGCTGCCTCGGCTCCCTTCCTCTGCCTCTCCCTCCTTCCTCTCTGCCTCTGTCTTGCTGTGGCTGGCTGGCTCTCTCGCACGCGCACACACACTCACTCACGAGGGGCCACTCCAGTCGGAGCGTCCGTCCGTCCGTCCTCCCGCCCTCTTCATCTGTCCACTCGCCCGTCACCGCTGCACCCCCCCCCCGTCGTCTGCGCATCTGTCCGTGCAGCCTGATAGGAAGGGGGGGTGGGAAGATGAGGGTTCGGCCTTCCCATTGCTCAGCTGGGTGGGGGCAGCTTGACCCTCCGGGGCCTGTGTGCTGTGCATGCGTGTGCGTGTGCGTGTGTGTGTGCGTGTGCGTGTGCATGTGCGTGTGCGCGCGAGTGGAGCCGGGCTGTCTGGCTGCCGCCACCTCCTGCTCTCCTCTTGCCAAAGAAGCCCAGCGAGGGCGCCGCCCTGTTATTATTCTCCAGCCTGGATGGGCCCCTGCCCGCCCATGGGGGGGGGGCGTGCGCTGATGGGAAGCTGGGCCAGAGGGGTGCGGCTCCCGCTTCTGCCCTCGTAAATCGGGGTTCGGGGGGGCCTTTGCCCTGCAGAGTCTCAGAGGTGACCGGCAGCCCTGCTCAGCGTGCAGACGCCTGTGCTGGGGAGCCAGGACAGGGCCAGGCACGAGCCGGGCCTCTCGTTCGCTCAGGGGGGCCGCCGGGGCCGAGGCAGCCTGAGCCGGAGGCCTCGGACGTGGCCCACCTCGAGGAGGAGGATGCGGCCCGCCGCGGGCACTGCGCGGCTTCCAGGCCCCCCGCGGGCGCCTCCTCTTCTGGAAACCTCTCTGGGAGGGGGACGGCGTCGGCCCGGCGGCCCAGAGGGGGAGGCCAGGCCCGGCCCGGCGTGTCTCGAGACAACTTTCCCAGAGATCCAACCTGTGTGGCCCCAGCGAGACACCGTCAGGCTCCGTGTCAAGGGAGCGAGCCCGGCAAGCGAAGCGGTTTAGGAGGAGGAGGACGGCGGCCGTCGAGACGTCCCTTCCCTCCCTGGAGGTCGTCACGGCCCCGTCGGCCCCCTCACCCGGGGAACCTGGGCAGCCTCCCGTCTCCCCTGGACCAGAAATGGAGTCAGGCTGCTCCAGCGGGCGCCCAGCGGGCGGCCTCACGAGAAACCGGGCAGCCTGGAGGAGCCCAGGACGGCCGCTCTGGAGGGGGTCAGCCCCGACGGGACGACTTTGGGACGCGAGCCACGTCCCCACGACGCTCCCGTTGGGGGAGACGAGGTTCCCTCGGACCCGAGGAGCTCGGCAGGGCTGCTGGCCGCTGCCAGCCAGCACGGGCACGGCTCTAGGGCCTCGCGAGCCCTGCTCTGGCCAGGCCTGCCCAAAGGGAGCCAAGGCTGCCCCCCACATCGCCCATGAAGCGGTCACTCGTGGGGCCGGAGGTGGGGAGGAGCCGGAGAAGAGGGAAGCAGAGCCTGCTGGACGTTTCTAATTCCACGCGGTCTTCAGGGCGCTCCTCCGCTGCGTGGTGACGAGAGTCAGAGGAGGGCCGCCTTCATGGCGGCGGCAGGAAGCAGGAAGGTGGGTGCCAGCTTGGGGTCCAGATGAGGGCAGCCTCCGGGAGCCCCTGCATGAACGGGGGACCAAAGAGGTCCCGCGGCG
The DNA here is from genome assembly GCF_016433145.1 of Gracilinanus agilis. Lineage (NCBI taxonomy): Eukaryota > Metazoa > Chordata > Mammalia > Didelphimorphia > Didelphidae > Gracilinanus > Gracilinanus agilis. The sequence goes on from NC_058132.1 coordinate 245,634,169, forward strand.
TTGGGGCCTCCGGCCGGGGAAGCAGGAAGCCTTCGCCTGAGAAACGGCGGTGCTGGGCCTTCTCTGTGCCGGGCTCCGAGCTCACCGCTGAGGGCGCCCAGAGGCGAGACGGCCTTCCAGGCGTGCACGAGGCAGGCTCCGGGCAGAGGGAAGGCCCTGCCATCGGGAGGGGCCTGGAGGGCCTCCTGGAGAAGGTGGCATTTCTGTTGGGGGTTATCAGGGCAGAGTGGAGGAGGAGGGAGGGAGGGACGAGAGCCTTCTAGGCCCGGGGACGGCCGGAGGTCTGAAAGGCTGGAGGAAGGGAGTGGGAGAAGCCCCAAAGGAGCCTGGAGGAGGCTTCGGGCAGGAGCGGGGCAGGACGGGAGAATCCTTCTTGGCCGGGTCCTGCATCGCCCGCTGATGCCACCTTCACCCGCCCTCTCCCTCGTCCCCACTCCCCGCCCCTTTGGCTGCCTCCCCTCCCGGCCTTCCTGGCTTGGAGCCTCAGCCTCGGCGAGGGAGGGGGCTCCTGCCCGGCAGCCCCCGGCCTGTCGGAGAAGCCCTTGAGAAAGGCAAGTCCGGATGGGGCCATTTAGAAGTCATCATGGCCGTAAAGCCCAAACTGGAGCCGCTGCCCCCCTTCTCTCGTCCCCCATAATCCTCTTATCTCTCCGGGAGGGCCCATAATGGCCGCAGTTAGACCCAGTGGCCTCTGAGGACGGAGAAGCAGCTGGCGGCCATCACTGACGCCCATGAGGGCCGCACGCCGCGCCGGGTCACCTTTTACTTCTTCTCTCGCCGCTGGCTTCGGGCTCGGGCCCGGCTGGGACTCGGACATTCCTTTGTTCCTTCTTCTCGGAGCCTCCGGAATCCCGCGACGTGCTTGGCCCACCTCCACTCCCCTTCCAGGAAGGGGGCCCCGAAAGTAGGTCTCTCGTGTTCCTAGGCCCGGGCCCCCTCCCCGCCATTGGAGGACTCCTCAGTGCACTTGGCTGGGATTCTGGGTCCAAATGGCCCCATCGGGCACCAGACTGATAAGAATAATAACAAGAGGCCTGAGTGCCAAGTTGGCGAACCCAAAGCACATGGGCTGGAGGGTGCCGGAGGGGCTGCTCCCTCCCCCTCTCCAGCAGCCCACGGCCGCGCTCCCTCCCTGCCCCGCCTGGGGTCAGGGGAGGCTCACAGGCGGTGTGGGGCCCTTTGGCTCTCGCTCTCTAAAAGGCTCGCCAGCACTGTGCTGGGGTTCCCAGGACCCTGGAAGCTTGGCAAAGTGCTTACAAACGTGGCTTCGTCTGGTTCTCCCCACGGCCTGGGAGGGAGAGGCTGGGATTGGATTGTTCTCATGCCATAAAGGAGGGGACGCCGGCAGAGGTTCAGTGACTTGCCCAGGGTCCTGCAGCAGGCTGAATTGGAACTCAGGTTCTCCCACCTCCAAGCCCAGCGTTCTGCCCACTTCACTGATGGGGCCATTGCCTGCCCCCTCTGACGAAGAGCCAGGCCAGGCTGGTGTGGCCCTAATGCCCCTCTCTAGGGAGTGTTGCTGTGGCCCCAGCAGAGGGGATTGTGGATCTGCCCGTGGAGGGGCAGACAGAGCTCCGGCTGGGGTTTGTGCCTCCCCCAGAGCTGGGAAAGGGGCCTCTTGTCCTCCATCGGGGGCTGCCCAGCAGGTGCCACCCCTCGAGTCCTCTGGGGGGGTGTCTGAGGCCGGTGGGCAGGCCTGGGAGAGAGGCAGAATCGGGCCCCCACAGACACTGGCCGCACGATGACCTCTTTGGTGTCCAGTGGGGGGCGCCCCAAGGAGCAGCTCCCCTGGCTCCAAGCTACAGCCTCCTCCTTCCTTTCCGGGGCCTGCAGTGGTGGTGGCCCCTCCTGTGGGGCTTGGCTCTGCGGCCCAGCCTGAGAGAACCCCCCCTTGGGGTGCCAGAAGCAGGCACGTGGCTCCTGGCAGCCCTGCCTCCCCCCTGCTGCTGGCTTGTGGTCTCTTCCCTGGGGCTCGGGCCGGCAGCTCGGCCCCCACGGAGAGCCTGAAGCCCAGAGAGGGCCGGGACGGGAACGGCTGCAGGGCCTGGGCCACAGCGGGGCCAGCAGACATTGGCCTGGCAGCCGGCTGGGCCGCTCCCCGGGGCCAGGAGAGGGAGGGAGAGGCGGGAGGTGGGTTGTCTCTGGGGTTTGGCCCATGATGGAGCCCTGCCCCCCCACCCCATTAGACTGGGAGCTCCTTGGGGGCAAGCACTGGGTGCCCCCGAGCCTGGCACGGCGCCTGGTGCTGTTTATTAACATGGGATGTTATGGAGTCGAGGGTTCGGATCGGCCCCAGAGCCCCGAGAGCAGCGGCCCCGGCCTCCAGGAGCTCCCTCCCATCTCACTGAAAGCCCGGCCACGGCCGAACTAGCCACGAAGGAGCTGGGGGGCCCCGAGGAGACGGGGCTTGTCAAGGAGGGATCCCCAGGGTGCTCAGGAGCCTGGGATCTGGGCCATGCCCTGCCCGGGGGCTGAGGGCACCCGCCGTAGCCCAGAGCCTCGGGGTCCCTGCTTGGCTAAAGCCGGGAGACGGAGGGGAGGGGAGCAGAGCCGTCCCAGAGCCGTTCCTTGCTGGGGGCTCTTTTTTCTCCTTTCTTTTCCCCAGAATTTCTGAGAAATGGGAATAGGGCGAAGCTGCTGGCGTGGGCAGCGGGGGGCGAGGACCCCTTCCAGGAGGGCCGCTGTCCCCCGGCAGCCCTGATGGGGAAGGCCGGAGGCTGCCACTCACGGGCTCGTGAAGGCTCAGCCCGCAGGCTGGCTGGGCCCGGCAGACTGGCTCGGCCCGGCAGGCTGGTTCGGCCTGCAGGCTGGCTCGTCCCGGCAGGCTGGCTG